>NC_088686.1:145802757-146105787 GCF_028017835.1 Emys orbicularis
TTTTTATAGGTGGCAAACAACCCTTGCTATGGTGCACAGAGTCACAATACTGTTCTGCTAGCTGGAGGGTCTCACACTAGTCAGATGGCGCTGCAGAACTCTTCCGTGATGGTACTCGGAATAAAGATTTTGAGAGCCAGGAAACTGGGAAAGGAGGTGGGTCTGTCAGGAGAGCTATCTTTGGCTAAACAGTCTGGAGAACGAAAGAGCTGAAAAAACCTGTGCGCCAGGGACTTCTCCACCATCCTTTATGAAGGTGTATTATTACTACTGTGTATACAAAGCTATAAATGTGCACTTGGCATCTAACAGACTCAATTATTCAGACTGTAAACTCTTTAGGGCATTGTCTGTAAAATGCCTACCCATACTGCTATGCAAATAATAAATAACATTCCCAGTTCCCATGTGTGTAAAGTCTTGCATGCTGAGTTAAGAATACTCTCACTTGTTGATTGGAACTAAGCAAAATGACGAGCTGAGACCAAAAAGCTTGTTCCACTAATGATTCCAGGCTGGAGTCTAAAGATGAGTCTAGCAGTGGAAAAGTCAGGTCGCTGCCTGTGAGTCCTTAAATCCCCAGCACTTAACCCTGCTTCTTACCGTATCTACTAATGGAGGTTCGAGATATGCTGGCAGAGGCGGGGATGTTATAAGAGGAGGTCTGTTTAGGAACGAGTGCCACCACAGAGCGGTCTGACACCTGGTAAGGCAAAGAGACAGAAGAAAGCGGATGAGTGAGATTAGACCACCAGGAGGCACTGCTGCTGATGCCACCTTTGGAATGTAGAACACTGCCTGCTAAGCAGCAAACACTGAAGGCTGTAAATTTTAGAATCCAGACTTTGCAGGGAGCTAACAAAATGACACCTTGATCATGACGACAGGGGAAAAAAACCGAATCACAGTAGCCTGCTGTTTTCTTAACACAAGAGAGATACCCCTCTTTATCTTGTTGTGTCCTCTGCTGGATTCAAGCCCCTGAAGGAAAGGGGTGATAAATGAAGACATATTGAAGACATTTTTGGTCATTTTGATTTAAGATTACATTTTATCCAATAAAAACGGAGAATCTCAAGAATTGTTGCAATCCAATTAAAGTAGTAACGCAAAGGGAATAAAACAGCTATAATAATGTTATGGACCATAAAACACTCTTATTAAACCATTTTTTATTTTAACAATTTTTATGAACTTTAAAAGTTTGATTTACAGCTGAACAAGTCATAAAACCATCTTTCAGGATCTTAAATTGTTGGGCTCTCTATTACACCAAAAAAGGATTAAACGCTGGGAAGTCAAACTATAAATGAACATTAGCACTAACGAGATTCTGTTATAGCAGGTTTTAGTGGCAGCGTTTAATTTTACCCTCCCTATAAATCTAATAGTCATTGGAAGTTTTTAACTTATCTTCATTAATTAAGAATCTACAGATTTCAATGGAATAGACCTTAGCATTTTTTAAATTCTGAACTGAAAACCTTATGATGCAGTATGGCAGGGGAATAGGAAAGTGAACCCTACAGTATCTTCAAGTTGATGTGCCTTCTAGGGCTTAGCCAGTGATTTACTTGAGAAGGGTGATGGGTTACACAAAGAAAACATCCCCTCCTTACCCCAAATTATCTGTCCCCTAGTTCTAAATACTCAATTTGCCAGCCAGGGTGCATTATTCCATAAATCTGGATACTGGTCTGAGTAGGTGCTTCCCTGGAGAACTTATTAAGGACTCCTTTTCTTCTCGTGCAGTGACACCCACTCATCTATCATCTCTCCACCAATCACTCTGGAACTTCTCTCTCCATGCTGGTCTTGCTCTGACGAGCGGCATATCGGATTCTCTCTCACAAACCGTCTTGGATGGGTAAAATGAGCTGCTTATTCTTCCTCCTAAACCCTCTCCCCACTTTCATTTTCCTGCACTATTCTTCACACCACCTCCCTCTCAGCCTCATCCCTTGAACACTCATCTTTGACTTCCCACTACCTGTACACATCCAGGCTCTCGTCACATCTTGCCACTTGACTCTCCACACCATGCCGAAAATCTGACCCTTCGATTCTGTCCCTGTGGCCAAAACACACGCCTGGGCCCTGGTCAACCCCTCGTCCCTTATGGGCTCCCTGAGACCCTTATCTCTTCCGTCCATTCTGTCCAAAAGGCAGCAGCTAAAATGACCTTCATCACTCGATCAGCCCCTGTCATTCCCTCCTATGAAGCCTACCAGTGGCTTCCCAATACAACAAGTCTGAACTTCATATCCTCTGCAAGATCCTGCAAAGCTCTGTTCGAGCCTCCTCTTGGATGCACTCCTCCTCCTCATTCTAACCCCTCCTAAAGACTCCTATTTTTGCAAGGTCCAGAGATTTTAAACCTACGTTGATTGTCACATTAGAGGAGACACAAGCAGCATGGCTTAGAACTCTTTGGGGCAGATTGTACAGTGGCTAGCACAATGGCACCCTGATCCACGACTAGATGCCTGTAGGTGGTTACTGCCAAACAAATGACAACCCTGGTGCAAGGGGGTGCAATACTGCCTGATGAGACAGAAAACCAAGCTTCTGACCACACGTGGTCACTATGGAACCCTGAGCACCCTCCCTGAATATAGGTGGAGTCACAGTGGTGTTGAGGCAAACTCCAACTGGGATGATTACATTCCACCTCCCTAAATTCCCCGTGCAGTTTCAAACTGAAGGTGGTTTGAATAACTACTGCCAGTGCAAAATAGCTGGCACATTCCACCTTAGTTGCAGGAAAATGATCTCTAATGTATAATGATCTGTAAAGTGCTTTGGGATCCTTCAGGATGAAAGAAGCTATATAAATGTCAGTTATTATTAATAAATAATAATAATAATATGGCTTCATGTTACACACAGCAAAAATGAAGTATTTCTATTTGGCTAAGTACAACACTTCACACCTCTGTTATTTCCCCTCTTCCCGCCACCCACCTCATTTCACACAATTTATTAAGTCACTGGAAGGAACGATCAAGTGGTGATATTATTTTCTTAGGCTGTTATTAGCTGCCACTTTGGTTTAATTTCACTAAGGTGAAATCTAAGCATTCCAGTGCAAGGAATACAAAGGAAGCTCTGGATTTTCACACAAAGATGCAATAATTTCCAGGCTGCTATGGTTGGATACGGTTTCATCAGAGCTGTAGTTAACTAGGAGAGAAGTATTAAAAATTCCACACACACAGAGGGAGCACTCTCGCTCTCTGAAGTTTGGGCAGAATGACTCTTGTCAGCTAAAAAGCGCCAGTGTACAAATTAGCATCAGATGCAACATGCATTCCTTTCCCATTCTGCCTTGCTGCCACCGCACTCCGATAGAACCCTGGAGACACACGAGAAATTGACTGACTTTGTTTTACAACTTTACAAATATTCTGGTTCTTCCACTGGCTTGAAACATGCCATGTGTAACCCCTTTAAAAATAATGATAAAAAATAGAGTGGGGAGAACAACAGACAAGGTGTCCAGCTAATACCTTCTTTATTGACATGGCCTGGCAAGGATACCAGAGCAGCTAATGAACTACAGCTTTGGACATTCAGTAGCCAAACCACTATAGGTGTCTGAGTCTCATTTTCCATATGAATGTTCCCTGGCTGTTGCTAATTTTTCATTTAAAATAGTCTTCTAATCTCCCAGCCCTTCCAGCCTCCCAGTGAGTGATGTCTCTTCATGGTTTGCTGCCTCCAAGTTAACCCTGCGCAAGCCATTGTAAATCATTTGATGTTAAATTCCGAGTGGTTCATTTTTCTTGGGTAAGTCTGTGTGAGCATATACTACAGAGTTTAACAGGGATAGGGCTCTACAGAAATGTAGTATGATTCTACAGAAATTCTTCTAAAAGCCCTAGAGAATTTAACAGTGAATGAGACCCTTTCTACAGGTATTTTTAAGCCATCATACAGAATTCAGCAGCAGGGATACAGCTCTCTATTCAATTCTGTAACACAGTTCAAAAATAATCTATAGAAAACTGATCATTTCCTATTAAATTCTATTTGATTTTTCCATACAGGGGATGCTTGTGAAAATCAGATTAATGGCTGGGTAGACAAGATTATCAGCTGATGATGATGTAGGTGGGACGTTATCATAAAAAAACCAGAAAAAAAAATCTTGCCTTGAAGAGCTGATGAAGAAATGTGGGATTAAGAGAAACTTGGAATTAAATCATCAACCTAATAACAAGTGATTGCTGATACTGTCCAACAAACTAGAACCTGCAGCTGTACCATCTAGTATGATCATGCTAAGCAGGAGTAAGGCTGGATTAGTTCTTGGATGGGAGACCTTCACAGAATACAGTACTTAGGAGCTGCAGGAATTGTGTCAATTGTGTTGGCAATTCACCGATCCTTTTGATTCAGTGTCCCAGTATAGAGGTAAGGGGCTTGTCTTTCAGCTAACACTTCCAGCATGTCCTAGTAGATAGACAGAGCACTGGACTGGTACTCAGGAGACTGGGTTTCTACCTCTAGCTCTGCTTCAGTTTCCCCATCTGTAAAATGGGGATAAAAATAGTGACCTTCTTTGTAAAGTGCTTTGAAATCTACTGATGAAAAGTGCTATACAAGAGCTAGGCATTTTATTTAAAGCAAGATTCTGACCACTCATGGGTCCTGAAGATGCCATGGCACTTCTGCTAGAGTCGAGGTGTTAGCTCCGCTATCTTATCCGAATGACAAGGCCACACAATGAGTCAGTGGCAGAGGCAACATGCTCAGTCTACTAGCCAATGCTGCCTCTTAAAAAGAACACAAAGGCGCTTAACATGCAACGTGTTTGCAGCATGATGTGCACAGCAGAAACAGCAAATGCTGCTGCAGACATCAATTGCACTTCTCCCCACACAGCTCACTACATCTTCAGGTCTCAGCGTAACATTGCTTCGCATGAGGGAAAGAACAAATGGAACATTTCAGAACCGTACAAATGTCTGATATGAAAGACGGGATGACTTTGTGGAGGTAGTGCTTATTTCACTAGAAATGGGCCAGAACAACCCTTTGGGAGAGTTCGGATTGGACTTTTGTGGCTTGGGCCCATTATGATTTTTTTTTTTTTTTTTTTTAAATCCAACTGGTTCTCCCCTCCCTACTTACCTGCTGATCACAAGTTCCCTTGCTCCTCCCCACCTTCTCTTATTAATCACTTCTTTTTCACTCACACTGTCTTGGTGCACATCTACCCTGGCGCTGGGGGTGTAATTTCCAGCTTGTGTAAACACTCTCAGACTAGCTTTGATTGAGCTACAGTGTTCAAAATAGCAGTATAGGTGCAATGATGTAGGCGGCAGGCTGAGCTAGCTACCCTGAGTACAATCCCATCTGAGACCCTAGGCACATACTTTGGCATCTAGCCCATCCTGCTGCAGCTACACTTATTTTTAGCACACTAGCTCAATCAAAGTGAGCACATGGACCTCAGGATACATGGCCCAAGCCAATCCTAATTTGTGCTTGCCAACTTAAAAGCCAACTGTGGTGGCCGTATCTGTGATGTGGACACCAATCTGCTAGGAACTGAGCTAAGACCCATGAAACTCATTTCAAAGAGAGGCCACTGAATAGCCATGAGGTAAGTCACCTTTAACAAACAAGCAAAGTAAAAAGGGAAAGGTTTCTGTTCTACAGGCAACTGACTAGTACCTCATGGAAAGATCTGCTTCTCTTGAGAAACCATTCTGCTCAGAAAGAGAAGTGTCCTTGTACTACACTAACCTCCTTTCTTCTAGTGTCTAATTAGGAGGGTTACTGTGAGGTAAGTTGAAGCTACAGGAAGGCTATGGACAGGGGATAAATGAAAGTCCATTAGGGGTGCAGTACCAAGCACTGGGCTTCAAGAGCAATGCCTCTACTAACTAGAAATCAGTTTCATGGGGGGTTGGATACAGTTCCACTTCAACACATTCCTTCTCCCCTACAGCAGAACATTCCAGCATGTGGTAGACAGATGGACCTGGCTGAGTACTACCTTTATCTCTCTCTCTGACCTACCATAGTTAACACTTTCTAGCTGCTCAACTCTCACCCAAGGCAGGCTATGCTTGGCTGGTGTCATGAGCGTAACAGCAGTAAGAGACGGAAAGAAGCCTGTAGGTCATCTGGTCCATCCTGGTCACTGTGGGATGCAGCGTCTCCTCTAGCATTCTGACCAGTCTAGTTTCAAATGACCCCAATGATGGGGCTCCTGATGCTTCTCTTGGGAGACTCATAACAAATTTCACCGCTTCTCGATTAAGAAACATTTCCCAATGTTCAGGTTTACGTTTACTGTGCTTGGGGCTATATTCCCTTGACCGACGGCACACTCCTCTGTGACTGCCTTTAATGCTGAAGCTGTGCGATTGCTGCACAGGACACAGGGTGAAGGCGACGCCCCCTTGTTCCTAAAAACTAGGTGCCTTTGGTATCCCCTGAACGAGAACTGAGAATCAACATGTAGGAAGATTGAGAGTGAGAAACTGGAAGAGACTAAGGTGCCACAAGTACTCCTGTTCTTTTTGCGGATACAGACTAACACGGCTGCTCCTCTGAAACCTGGAAGAGACTAGTCGTCCATGTAGCTTGGTGCCCTGCCTCACTGGATTAGGCGGCTAGTCTGCCCCCATAGTGCCTGGTGGCCTATAGACGATGCTTCAGAGACAGAAACCCCTCTCCCTTCCTATACTGCCCTCCCCTTTCGCTCACTTAGGCTTCCATTTCCAGGCCTGGGTCTCTGACATGATAGCCCTCTGCAGCCCCCACATCTTTAACTGTGACAGCGCAGTCCTCTCTCTGCATACCCAGTCTATCTGGTGAGAGAGGCTGGCATTTTTAATTTAGTCAATTTTCAACTCTGCTAGTTTCTGTAAGATGTGTGTCAGGGCTGCTTTCTTGTCTAATGCACGAGCACACTGAACCATTCTGGTTTATCATAAGAACGTGACCTCCCTGTCTGTCTTGTTAGACGAGATGCCGAGGAATTAAATTTCTGCTTTTCTTTCCCTTCCGCTTGGCTGCTTTCTGGGAGCTCTGCGTCAGGGATGGTTTCTTACCTGATAATGCATCAGGGTGTTTAACCGCTTCCAGTCGCCCTCAATCTTGGTGGTGATGTCTTCATCCTGCAGGACCACACGAGCTATCCGGCCTTGCCGCCACTCTGAAGGGAAGGCGAGAACAAGCAGACACGATGGTCAGGGATGAAAAGCCACCCGCCTCTTCTGTCCACATCAGTCTCATGTGACATTGTATGAGAGATGAGTCTCTAAGAGGCCAAGCTCCCAGGAAGGGGTGTTCAGCGAAAGGGCTGACTTCTGCTCTTGATTATTCCTGTGCAGCCCTAGGGAAGTCAATGTGGGTTGCTTCCTTGCAGCTGAGAGCAGAATTTTCCCCAGAGTGGGGGAATGTAATTATATTTTGGGGTGTTTATCTGAACTAAGGGTCCCCCCCCAAACACTACTGTAAATATATGGCCTTGGAGATGGAGATGCCTTGTGTAAAAAGTCTGAGGTGTCAGTCACTTGCTCACTGGACAATCGCTCCACTAAGACAGTTTTCTAGGGGACATTAACAGGGTCTGCAGAGTGAAATGGCTAAGACAGGTAAAGAGTTTGACCCAGTGTTGTGTCCTGCAGAAACAGCATCTCCACTGGGTGAGGGGTGTCGTGTGTGTTTGGGGGGGAGGCGGGGGAGGTAAGGATAGAGCAAGTGTGCAAAAAGCTAGCCATCCTGGCTCTAGCCAATGCGATCCGCTTCCTGAACATTACAAATCTCTCTAAGAACTACCTCAATACTGGCTACCTCTCTAACTCCCCCCCCCCACACACACACACTTCTCACGGGGCAGGGATGTTCTTACCCAAGTCCATGTCGACAGCCCTTGGCCTTTGGGAATAGGGGACGTTTTTGTACACCGCATCCAGAATCTTCTCTTTGACCTGAGTGATGGTGTCGCAGTTCAGCACCTTCACGGGGATCTCTGGGCTGTTCTCGTTATCGGGGTTCACACAGTTCAGGATCTAGAGAGGGAGAAGTCATCTCAAACGGCTCTCAAAAGGGCATCAGAGAAACATCCAGCATAACAGTGACAACATTCATCGTGGGACAGAGACACTTAACACTGAATTCCCCTGAAAAGCCACAGAGTCTACATTCATATCACTGCTGTATATCATATCATAGCATAGCATATCACAATATCTAGAGTCTCCTTGGGAAGCTCATTAAACTAAGAGCTTCAGGATGTCCATTGGAGCAGAATTTATGCTCCAATGGACATTAGGGGAGGGCAAAGGCATGGAGAGCTATAGATATATAAAAAAGGATGACAAGTGTCTGCGATTCCACATGTAAACCCTGATTTTCCAAACTTTAGCAGCCAGGGCTGTTCGCACACAATCAAGTTAGGTACATACTTTATTTGCACATGGCCCTGGCACCCTGAGGTTTTGAAAATCGGGCCCATAACATTACGTGCACTTACATCTTACAGATTATTGCACATGCAACACTTGTGGGCCACAATGTTGGAGTATGGGTTGAGCTGGCTGAGAATTTGGGCCATAAAATTGTGTATTTCCTGCTTGTGCTTTTGATGAAGGACCAATTCTGACATGAAGCAGCTAGTTCTACCCTGGGGCATCAGAGCTGCATATATCCTGCCATTCCTCTATGGCTTCTCTTCACTTACAGTAGGTCACTTCAGCTGGAGATGACGCGTACAGTTCAAAGCCAGGTCCCACAGACAGCCAACTCACCAATGTTTTGTACTCAATTTGCTGCCGGATCAGCTTGTCCTCACTCAGAGAATAGCGTGCCTCCCCTGTGATGGCATCGATAGGGCCCTTCTCCATCTGCTGCTTGATGGCACAGTACAGCATGAAGAGCGGCTCCCCAGCGCACTCCTGTTCGACAAGACACACAGCAAAACCAAAAACTAGGTGAAAGTGCCTCTTCGGCAGGACCTTATCCTAATGCATATGCTTATCTTTAAGCAGGTGCACGGTGCCACTGACTTAATCTTAACAAGCCAAGTAAGTGTCTGCAGGTCTGCGGCCCAAAGCAGCACTTGGAGAGGAAAGCCAACGCCAAGGGCCCATTACTCAATGTGGGTATCATCCTTGGCTTGCCTCCCCACTGCTGGAGAGAAGGAATCTGAGGGTATGTCTACATTACAGCTGCTACCGCAGCACAGCTATGGTGCTTCAACTACGCCACTGTAGTGCCGTAGTGCTGACTCCCCCTATGTCGATGGAAGGGGTTTTTCTATCGATGTAGCTAATCCACCTCTCCAAGACGGCAGACGTCTTCTGTCGACCTAACTGCTTCTACACTGGGGGGTTAGGTCGACCTAACTATGGTGCTCAGGGTGTAAAATTTTTCACAGTCCTGAATGATGTAGGGAGAGGAGTTGTTTGGGGTATTCCAGGGGGTACAGCGAGGTGAAATGGGATTACACCGAGCAAGGAAAGTTACACTGAACAATAAGGCGGGCACATTCCCCATCAGAGAGATCCAACAGCCTGTGCACAGGGCTCCAGGGAAGTGGTAGAAGCTCCATTACCTGGGTTATTTTACATTACACTGAAAAAAGCACTCAAGAGTTGACTGTAGGGAACTATACTTTCCTGGGTGGGGCATGGACTAGATGACGCAGGTAGGTCTTTTTCTGAGGTGTGAAAGCCTCCTACGTGTCCTACACATGCAGCCCATCAGGGCTCACTGCTGGATGGCGATGATAGTCTGTTCCTTCAGCTGAATAGAGACAGGGAGACATGCACTAGGCATGCTTCATTGCAGGCTTGTCACGCACAGAACATTTCAAATGTGCAACATGCAACCTCAGGGTTGAACAAAGCTAAGCACGGAGATGGTTAGCTTAGACTCCGCTAATTTAACTACATCTCCAGATGCACATAGCACAGGTCTTATTTCCAGATCTCTGCTCTGCTATTGTCTCCCCCTTACTTTAGGCCTTGTCAGGCATTTTAAAGGCTGGAGTCACCCACTAAGGCTTGGGCAGGAGGAGAGCTATGGAAGCATAAGGAGAATGGGTAAAGACAGAAGAGGATCTCCACTCAGTCTCCCCCTCACCTTTAAGAATTTATGGAGGAGGAAGGCAAACCAGTTAGTCAACATCTTCTCAGCCACAGACTCGGTCCTGGAAAAAGACGAGAAGACATTTCATCATGTCTATTTAAAAAACTCAAAATAAATGACTTCCCATCACACCAGTGACCCCGCATCTCAATAGTGCGGGAGAGCTGGGAAGTTTAAAAGCAACTATGGACAAAAGCAAAACTGACTTCTTGGACTAGTCTCGCTCTCTCAAACTAAGTGAGGTATCGCTAGTTACAGACTCTCAGCATCCCTTAGCAGATAGGGCGGCACTTTTCCCACAGGCCTTTGGCCATGTGACCATCTTCTAATCACCCTCTCTGAATGAACAGTGCCCATCTGGAGCACAAATTCACAGCATTAAGATTCTGCACTGGAGGATCTGGCATCATTGTCCCTCAGCCCTGCCCCCTCCCACATTTAGCTGACAAGTGTATGCAGATTGCTCAGGAACAGAAAGGAATAAAGACCAGCTGACAGCCCGTCATGAGCCCCTCTGACAGGGATGCCTGGTGGCACTTTAACTCCTTGCACGTGGTGCAAATTATACCCTATGGCTCAGTAAATCACTGGAATTTGCAGTGGTTGCTGGCAATCAGGGACAGCAGAGTGACAATGGCAGGGGAAATTGCAGCTTTCTCTGCAGCCCCACCCAGCATTCTCTCCCCACATTGTGCCCAAGATTATCTCTAATTTAAATACAATGGCTCCTAATGATAGTTTTTAATGCTGGCTCTGCAGGATTGCTGGTCTCTCTTTAAAGAGACACTGTTCCTTTTCTTGGAAATGGGGAAACGCTTTTGAAAGCAGCACTGGGCTGGTGACAGGACGAGGGGCCCCCTCATCTATGAGACCCTGAACTGTGCTGCAAATGTGTTCAGAAGCGGCTGTCAGGCAGGCTTCCAAGAAATGGTTGTTGCTAGCATGGCTATAGATCAGTGGACAAGGATGTTTCTTTTGTTGCCAGCTGTGCTAGCTGAGAATGTGCTGTAAATGAATCTCCGTCCTAGGCGGTCTAGCTCTCTGTGCACTAGGGCTTTTCTGATCCTGCCCGGCATTACTCTTAGGCTGCCTTTAGTACTTGGGATTAGCCCCAATTTCAGCTATCGGTAACAGCAACTGCTGGGCCTGAAACAAACAAGCAGCTGCCCTTTAAGTGCCCACTCCATCTTTCAAAGCATGGCTTTCCTTGTCTAGACACAGTGCTACTGGTCACCCGCCGTAACCTCAGGCTGTGTCTACACTAGCCACTTTTCTGAAAAGTTTCCCACCCTTGCTTAGGGTGGCTAGCACAGAGAGTGCTCCAGGCAGCTACCGGCATTTAATTCATCACAACTCTGCTCTGACTGGGTCTGAGCAGCCCTGTGCATAACTAGCCTTGCCTAGACTAGTGCTATCAGCAGTAGAGCAGCACTGGTAATGAATTAGGGGCCCTATTTTTGCCAGTGTAAACAACGCTGCAGGCGCTGTTTAGAGTAGGGCATTAAAAACCATTAGCGTAGAGTCATAACTAGAGAGACACCATGGTCTAGTCTAGTGGATGTAGAACTGAACTGAGACTCAGGAGACCGTGGTTCTAGTCCTAGATGAAATGCTGATGGGGCGGCCGTGAGACCCTCTCTGGGTCATAGCTTCCCCTCTCTCATTCAGGGGATGTCTACACTGCGAAGTTGTCGACAAAACTTTTGTCTTTCGCCGGGGGGGGGGGGGGGGGGGAAGCAGAGAAGCTTTTTTAAGTACCCGTGAAAAACGAAAGTTTTGCCGACGCAAGAGGCAGTGTGAACAAGGCTTTGTCGGCAGGAGCACTCCCCTGCCGACAACACTAACGCCGCTCGTGGGGCTGGAAGTATTTTGTCGGCAAAAGTACTGACAAAGAGCATTTACACACGCTGTGTCGACACAAGGCCTTGTCGCTAAAAGCTGCATGGTGTAGACAAGCCCTCAGTCTGTCTTGTCAGACTGTGAGCCCTTTGGGTCAGAGACTGCCTCTCACGGTGTCTCTGTATAGTTCCCAGCACTCTCCAGCTCTTACTGGAATACAGATGACAATACTAATGTAAGAGGGTTTGTGCTAACAGCAAAGCTGGTTGAATAGTAAACAGAAGTTACAGATTCACCAGTATTTCAGCCATCAAAAGCAATGAGTTCTATTTGCTAGGACACCAGGAGTTATATTATCCACACTTATCAGTATATAACATCTGGAGGGTATTCATGAAAATGTCTGTAAATCCCGAAATAATTGAAACAAATGATTAATTGTCTGAAAATTCATGCTGGAAAGTGCCATATTCATTGTTCTGTTGAAAATTTTTCATACATCCAATCAAAGAGGAGAAACAATAGCACGTGACTTAGGCAACCAACAACCAGCCACGAATAAAGAAGAGCCTGTAACAAGCAGTCAAATCAAACAGCAGGAGAACACCACAGAATCTGACAACTATTCCTCCAGGTTATTTGGTGAATGTTAACATGGTAGAAAAAAAATCAGGATCAATTTGTGAAATGTTTGCTACTTGAGAAAGGGCTAACTTCCTAAGGAATATTACTAACGTACAACATGACCAGTTCTCGTAAGTTAATTTCAGTTTAATGCAGAATGTAACATACCGTCCCTCTGGATGCTACAAAAATAATCAGGTTAAACAGTTGTGTGGCACAACTGTGTTATAACATGGTTTCTTCTTACCTGTGTGGACAGAACCTACCCCCCCGCGCCATGCCATAGCCCTGTTAGGGACCTGTGTTCTAACCCTGACAGATACACAACTACAATACTGCACGCTTATACATTCAAAAATTTTTTGAGAACAAACATTACATTAAGCCCTTAACTATTGCTGACGGTACCAGCATGTCCCAACATTCCACTGACTCGATAGTACACCTGCGGTACAGCTGTCATTGCAGAAGGTATCAACACTTAAGGGGTTAACATGCTCAAATTCTTTCCTTAGCTGAAGCAAAAAAGCCACTTCCTTCATCAAGGAGTCCAAGGAGTTGGAGAGTGCCTAGCTCTTCACAAGCCTTAGCCTGTTGTGTATCTTTTCCCTGCCCTCATCTACCATGGTTAGTCTTTGAAATCTGATCCATGCTGGAGGTCTCAGCAAGTCATCCTTTAAACTCTGTCTGCTGTGTTTTGGAGCGACCTCCCTTTCTCTCTGCTGTGTCAGAAGAGGTCTGCTGAGCTGCAAAAACAGCTCCTTCAGAGTACTGCACTAGCCCCTCAGCAGATATCATTTTTAACTCCGTGGTCGGCCTGGTATCTGGAATGCTGTTAGAGATCTGTCTCTGAAAATACAAAATAAGCTCTTGAAGATTAAGGCAGCAGGGGACAATCCCCAGACTCAGAGAAAACCCTTTTTCATATTGACCACATAAACGAGGGCAAAGTACACTCCGGAGACAACTTTCCAAAAAAGCCTGACACCAGAAACCAAAGCCTCTGGCTGCTCCTCTGACAAACTGGGGTGCTGGGAATAAAGCTAAATAAAAAGGATCAGGAAAACTCCAAAATCAATATTTATGTTACTAATTTTCCCTTGTTTTGTCTAGTCTCTGAACTGCCATATGCTCTCTGTGCCAGGGATGAGGACAGTCATTTGATTTAATGTCAGCTTTCCTTCAGTCTCCCACGAGGGGGAAGAGCAGAAAGGCGAAATAAAGAAAGAAGGAAAGGACTGAACACCAATTATCAAGCGCTGCCACTAGAGAGCTCAAAAGTAAAATAAAATAATTTCTCACTTTGTGGCGTCTCATTCATTATTAACTTAGAACAAAATGTTCTGACTTGGAATGTTTTGCATACTAAACAATACCCAAGGAGCTCACAGATCCACAGGGCTGGAAGAGACCTTTACTTTGTAGGTTTCCAACTGAAACATCTGGATCTTCACACCACAAAGCTGGCTTTCAAGTTCTTAGGCTTTGTTTCTTCTGGATCCTTTGCATTCTTGCCTCTTTTAAATGACTGCTACATACTGCTAACCCCTTTGCTGCTGCTAGAATGTGTATGTGCCACATGGCCACCCTCCATCCCTCAAAGCAGCATCAATCCAGGTTGGTACAGCAGCAAAGGGGAAGCAGGTACTTTATAAATGTGCAGCAGGTGCTCCATTTCTCGGACAAAAGGGGTGAGATGGAATAGATGTACAGAAAGGGGGAAAAGATAGAAGGGTACATGGTGCTGGAGAAGTTTCTTTTTTCCTACATGGAGACACCTTAGGAGACCAGCTGGATGATAGGAGCAATGGGTGGTTTGGTCTCTCCATAAATGCCAGACACTGGTGTACCAGGCCCTGGGTCACACAAGGCAGAGATTCTGCAGTCTCCATCTACAATGAGGATTTTCTGAAATTCTCCCACTGCTGGTTTAGCCTCAGTGCAGCTCTGTCTGGCTAGCAACAGGCTTCAGGGCTCCAGGCTTTTTCACCACCATGTTGCCTGGCGTTGCTCAGGGCATGTCCAGATGACATGGTGGTAAAAGTGCGGGTGGCTGGACTATGCTGGCACTTTCCTCATTGCAAGCCCTGGTGAAGCTGCACCAAGACTAGTGCAGTGGCAGAAGCATTTCAGAAAGTTCTCAGCGTTCATTAGGCCAGTGGGTTGGAAACCTGCATTTCATCCCAAATGCTTCCAAATGATACATTGAACCTGTAGCCACCCTCTGTGTTTGGGGCACCAGCAATGCAGGCAAGAAGGCTGGAATTTTCAAAGGAACACGGGTGTCCAAATCCCATTGAATTTCATCAGGAGCTGGGCAGCTAACTCTGTTGGGCTCCTCTGAAAATCCCAGCTCACATGCTTAACAATAGGGGAGAGGAAATTGGCACTGAAGACAGTGGGACAAACCCCTTAACTCTTTAAAAAAAATGCCATGGTGCCCTATGGTAGGTTTCTCTCTCACTTACCGCCGTGTAACTCCACTGATATCAGCGGGGCTACTTCTGACTTACACTGGTGTAACTGAAAGGGAAAATCGAGCCCTCAGGACATGTTCTATGGTTTCAGCTGAAAGCCCCCTCCACAAGTGAGCTACCTAGAACTCAGTCTGCCTCAGTAGGAGGAAGTGATTGGAACTTGGACCTGTAGCTCCATCGAGTGTAAGCATGTCACATATGAAGGCTGGATCTGTAAGGCATCCCTCCATGCTGCTCTTCCATCCCTGCTCACTGTCTCCCCTAGCTATGCAACTATTTGCATTTGCAAAGACCCTGGTAATGCCCAGGAGTGAGAACGATTAAATTAAAAGCAAATTTAAATGGAGGATAATGAAGGCTCTTTGGGTTCATTTGGTTTCCCTGCGTCACCTGCCATATCTGGGAGGATAATTCACAGAACTAACCCACAGGTACTCAGTTCTGATAAAACAGAGTCAATAACTACCTCCTTCTGCCCCACTGTCAGGCTCTCAAATGCCACTGCTGCTGCAGAGGAGACCTCGTCCCCCAGCTCCTTGTGTATGCATTGGAATGACACCATCTGCGTCGAGTACCGATACTAGTCTTGCGTGTGGCTGGCTATGCCATATGCAAGACATACTCGCTCGACACTCCGGCACGTGGGTGAGTAGGGGTTCAGGCAGCTCCACCCTCACTCTGCAAATGGCATTTGAAACAAACAGGCCACATCATTATATCTAGAATAGGAATTGGCTGTTTAATTCCACAGAGAAGAGCAGGAAAGTGCCTTCATGAGCCCATTCTTAAAAGGGTAACATTAATCCTGTGTTTACATGGCAAAGCAAAGACAGGCGATAGTAGATAATGTTTTCACCCCTCAGCTCATAGAGAGCCGAGAAGCGATGGGTGAAAACATTATCTACTATCGCCTGTGTTTACATGGCAAAGCAAAGACAGGCGATATGCTACAAGAGCCTTTTAAATGACCAAATGGGGTTGATGGGTGAGAAATAACCCCATTCAGAACCATGTGGGGTGAGTCTCTTTCCCCCAGTCTATTTACAAGCCCAAATGATGTTTACCATTTACCATGATGTTCACGGCAGCTAATGGAAACAGAAGCGTATGACTGGGGAAGTCTGAACCAGGATAGAATCCCAACCTTTCAGCAGGTGACTTGTCATCTTTTAGATTAATACATTTAGCTTACAAGTTTGTGTTGGCACCAATGTACCACAAAGGATGAAAGGGGGATGTCAGTGCAGGGCTGCACTGAGGGGACTGGATGGCTTGGGGGATTGGAAATAGGATATGAAGACTTTCATATCTAGATCACTGGTTCAGGCTGCTTTCAGGATGGGGCACTATTGCATAAAACTGCAGGTCAGACCACATTAGCTACCCCCGGCACTGAAAGCTCAACCCCCAGCCTCTGACTGCCAAAATAAGAGCCACACAAAGGAGTGGCTGTGTTCTCTCTCTGAGCCTTCTTTACGGTAGAAGAACATTTGCTCCTGGCTTAACTCCTTTTCCTGCCTGTACAGAGACTCTGGGTCTGAACTGCTCCCATGTCAAGGCTGGATCCAACACAATCCCTCCAGCCTCTGAATTTGAGAAACAAAGAAAAAAAATCATACATGCTTCAAGCCGGCAGAAACTCAAAGAGAGTGATGGCTTGCCACACACAGTCCCTGTGGGTTTGGCCCTTTCTCTGAGGTTGGTTTTTCCATCTCTGGCAATCGGACTATGACATTGCTAGGCGGGCTCTGATGTGGTTCACTGTGTTATGAGCAAAACCTACTGGTGGTGGTAATGGGGTGAGGGACAGGGGATGGGAGGAGGATAGTGCTGAGATCACCAGCCTTGTATTTTTAGAGCACTGTGAAAAGTCATTATTGATGTCTCAGACTGAAGACGCTTTCACAGCGACTCATCAAACCACGGGGGAAATTAACGCAGCTTCCATTTCTGAGATGAGTTATTGCCTCTGCAAACACGGCCAGATTTAGAGCAATTTCCTGCCAAGTATATTCATTGTGGCTGGAGGAATCCCTGAAAACTCCCCCAAGCTGTGAAATACTCCCCGTTGCTTTTGGCTGCTGGCTTCAGTGTGGCGATGGCTCCATTTGTGGACTGGTGGACAGTGGGTGAGCACAGAGTGGACCCTTCCTGCATCGCACAGCAACCCATGGGGCAAAGCTGAGACACAGTGGAATAGAACCAGAGTGACTCCTATGCAACAGGGCCCTGAAATGCCGTCAGTGCGAGTGGAGGGACACGGACGGCTCAGGGAAGCGGGAATAGGAGGCAGCCTTTTGCCTCAGCCATGGGTGCCAATCTGACCCCGGTTACTAAATTCAATTTTTGTCTCATCTGCAGACTGCGTGTGTGACCTGGGGTGAGTCACTTCAGCTGCCATTTACCTCAGCTCCCCAACAGTAAAATGGGGAAGTTCCTTCCTTATTGGATGGGGGGGCTGTGAGGATAAAATCTATTAATGACTGTGAGGTGCACAGATACTGTAGGGATGAAGGTCAAGTAAGTACCTAGATAAATAGAACAAAAGCCCTTATATCACAGTGACACTGCAACTTTTGTTGCGCAGCGTCATCAGAGATGTGTAGGACTGATTGGGCCACGGAGGCTGAACCCCTAGATGTGGGCCAGAAAAGGTGTGAAGTGAGGTGAAGGTGTTTTACCACTGCCCTCTCCCTGCCAGCCCAGACTCTGGGTCTGTTACTTACCCTGTCCATCTAGGCTTTTATGCCATGCTCATCTCTAGAATATCTGGACCCGGCTTAGCAGATGCTCAAAAGCGTGCAGTACTGTGCAAACATGCAAGAAGGGAGGTCCCTGCTCTGACGAGCTTGCGGTCTAATGAAGCAATTTATAGACACAGATGAAGGGATGCAATCAGGTGCTTATAACTCTGGAACCTTTTCCCCCATACAATTCCCTCACATTTAAAATGAAAAAAAGCATAAATGCCAAGGTTTTTCCCTTTCGCTTTGATCTGGCACAGGCTGATTAGAAAAGCTCTGCACTCAAAAAGTGAACAGAGCAGCTCAAACGAGATCATGCCTATTGTGGTCCCTGCAGTGGCGTTCTCCTAGGCCCTGCTTCAACCTCTGAAACAATAATTAAATGCAAACATGCAACTGGATGGCCAGTGTTTTACAGGCACAACAGCCACGTTGTGTCTCCAGTAACACTCACTCTTGTGCAGTGGGTGCCCCTAAAAAAACAACAGCCAGTGGGCTGTGATAAGATGTGTGAGCTCACCAGCATATTCCCCATATTTAGAATAAGATATTCCACAAATACCACTGTCCAAATCAGACACTGCAGGCTAGTGAATACTTAGAGGTGAGCAGTGCCCACTGTAGCACTTTGTATTACTCATGGGCAGTGTTTGCCTTTAAGATTTAGTGGAACCCACTGTTCTGGGTTCAAGTGATGTCTCCTGACGTGCATCACTTAGAGTAACACCAAAAGCTTCCCCTTCTTTTCCAAATCCCAAATTATCTGAATTAATTCCATGTTGCCCCCATTCTCTTTGGACAAGCAGGGTGCTACTCTACAGAAGAAATGTGGCCAAGATGCAAGAGCCTCCACAGCAAACTCTCTGTGTGCCTGTCTGCCCTAACGCCGCACTAATGTAGCCTTGAACAGGAGAAGAGCCGGGACTGGCAGCAGAATCAAACACATAGAGCAACGTGAATTCTAAGAAACACGCGGTGTGCTTTTATCTCAATGACTATGGTGCCTTCACACACTCAGATCAGCTAGGGTGCAGGATACTGGCCAAGACTGCCCCAGATCGCTCTCCCTCCAGCCCTCACACCATTTCCAAATCCCAAGGGAATCCCTTTGCTTTTATTCTCACCCTTAACCCAGTTTCCTCCATCTGGCACCTGCTTCTCCTGCCAGCCCAGCTGGAAGATGGACTGAGGTGCCGGGGGAAGAGAAATGGTCTGACAATGAGATACCAGCGTAACCTCGGGGGTCACCTGGCACCAGTGAGACTGATGGTGCTGTCAGCCTTCACTCAATGATGATGAGAGGAGGTCTCCAGTCCTGGCTCAGCTCACTCCACTTCATGGGCTCCAGGACACCCCATTTGTCAAGCAGGACTCTCTAGGGATGGAGGTGTTGGCACACCGTGAAGTTTCAGTCATGCTACATGGACTGGTGGCAGAAAGAAAAATGCGGTGCTCCATTGGGAGCCTCCAAGAGTCCATCCATTTCCCTTCCCTGTCTCTAGTAACATGGGGTTAACGTGATCTTATGTTTTCATGGATGGTTGCACAGCGTCTTAAACTTGATCCAAGAGCACTATTACCTCTCGTACTTCTCTCTTTCACTCCTAATCCCCCACCGTCCCCCTTGACCCCACTCATTCCTCCCCTCCTTCTGCACAACAGAACAGGGCACTGATGAAAAGCCCATCAGCCCTGTCCTTTTTTGTCTTCCAGTTGCTTCCTCCATGGCCGAGAGCTTGCGGGGACAAGGGGATATTCTTGATTTAGAGAAAACCAACCCCGCCCAAAACAGCCAAAGACAAAAAGGAACCAGCTCTGAGCAGGGTCCCCAGTCCCTTCGAGCCTCCCATCCCCCAAAGTGAATAACAAAGAAGTGACAAATCCAATTTCTTCAAGATAACCAGGTTAGAAGCAAGGGGAGCTGCCCACCAAGAAACCACCTGGGCTGGGAATAAAAAACTGACATCTGGAAAACGTAGAGTAAAATTGCTAATGTCCCTGAAGGTCAGGGGTCAGCCTGCCAATGCTGAGTAATGCGTTTTAACTGTCAAGCTGTCCAAACCTCTACCACGCACTCTCGCTTATTACTGTCAACCGGGTCACCCAGACTGGAGCCACTCTCCCCCCATGCTGAGCCTTCCCAGGGCTCCCAGTGCAACTAGATGGAAAGATCAAACCTGGATCTCCCCCCACCCCCCTCAGTATCTGAGAGGCCAAGGGAAGTGGGAAAAGCAATGAATGAAAGCATGATGGGAGTTGCACATGGCGAGTTCGTTCTGCACTTTGAGGGTCTGTCTGGACTGGGGTTTCCTTGCTACCCACTGCCAGATCCTGCTATATGCAACTTTTCTTTGGGACTTGCCAGTGTGCGTGTGTTTTAGCCACTGGTAACCATGCGGCTTTTTCTCCCCCCGCCTCCCCCGTCCCCCAGCCAAGGCTCTTCCCTGGGTGGAGAGGGGACAGCAACTGCATGATGTTGGTTCTTTTATCTGGGCATGCCCCTGCAGCTTCCTCCCCCTGCCACTCATCTTACCTGCGCAGGAGCAGTTTGGGGTGATTCTTATTCTCCAGGTTCTTCTCAATCAGGTCTGAGAGCAGCTGCTTCAGCACGTCAGTTGCGTATTCCAGCTTTCCCTGCAGGCCTGTCATGATAAGGGAAGCCACATTGCCACGGTCGCGCATGGAGAAGCTACGCTGCAGCTCCAGGGTCCGGATGAATGTCAGCAGAAACACCTTGTTGTTGATTAGCTGGGCAAAGAGCTTCAAGGCCTTCTCCACATTCTGCTGCCCGTTCCCTTGGACCTGTAAGCAGAGGACAACAATCCACTGAAAGAAACAGTGCTCCTATCTCTAGCTCTAGTTGCCTTCACCATTGCTGTGAATAAGGCTCGCTGAACACTAATGCCTCTGCTTTGAGGCTGAAAGCCCTACAAGTGACATACATTTTGTACTTGTTCTGAGGAAAAAAAAAAAAAAAAAAAAGTGACACTCCCATAAGTAAATTAATTACTAATTTAGACTATTGCTTTATTATAGAGAAACAGTAAAAAATTAATTGAGGCTTTCAGCCAGTCCTGGTGTTCAGTAATTCATTATGAGTCAAAATGATAAACTACATTAAGCAATTCTTTACTAAACATCTTGGAGCCGTATATATTGGTTCTACTAACGTTATATAATTAAACAACTATGTAATTGGCAACACATTTATCACTCCTGCAGTTCTGTTTTTCATAAGTGAAACCAATAAAAAGTGGCCACATTTGTTAGAAAAATCAGCTTACTTGGCAATTTAAATAATAAACATCATATGCGGGACTGGAAAAATTTTGAAGATTGGCAATGGGAGAAGTCGATTCAAAAGCAGCCTGGCTGAGTTTAGTGCTTGAGTTGTGGCCAGCTGTTTGCTGTTAGAATTTTCATCTAATTCATGAATTTTAATTAGATCTTTTTTTATTACATTAATAATCTCTTATATTTCTACAATGCCTTTCATGTCAAAGGATCCCAAAGCGTAACTTGATACAAATGATACGCAGGGATCCCTTCATCCACCAGTGAAATGCAGCCACCTCTAGAGTGATATACAGTGATTGCTCGATAGCACACAGCACTGTTTGGCCAAGAGCACATTTAACTGGAACTTGAAGGGGGGATTTATGGAAGCAGAACACAATTACCCACACTGGAATCTGGCCAGGATAGCAGGAGCAACACCTGCTCATGTCAATGATACCAGGGCAAATATAATGACCAGAAGTGGTCAAGGCCTCTCTTTTACATCTCATCCCAAAGATGGTAGGTGAGTCCTCAGCTGGTGTCAATCGGCATAGATCCATGGACCTCGCTGGAGCGATGCCAATTCACAAGAGTTGAGAACTAGCCCAATACCTCCAGGGCTTCTGATGCCAGGCTGGGGCACTAAGTCAACACCAACTCAAAGGGAAGAGTGCTACATGATAATTGGTATTACTTTCTGCAGCACCAGTGTTTGCTTTGAAGGCCTCCCATCCAGGTACTGACTCAACCCAATCTAGTGTTGTTTGCAGGATTCTGATGGGAACACAGCACAAGGCAGTGAGGACTGAAGTTAGCACTGACACTGAAATTTTAATGAATGGCTTATCTAAAAAAAAATTGGGGGGGGGGGGGAATGAAAACTGCCGACGTACAGCAAATCCTGGGCCAAGTCATCCCAAGGTGAAAAGCTCATCCCTTGCGGGAGCACAGCAATAAATCAGGAGCATGGTGTAGCCGGATACCCTTTGCTTTTCTCTCCACAATAAAGGGATTAAAAGAGACTTTAAAAAGACACTGATAAGGAAGGCAGCCAGTTTGCTGCTGGGCTTGCAAGATCCAGGGTGGTGCTTTAGCGATGAAAATAAAACAAAAAACAAAAACCAGCCCCAGAAGAGAGCAAGAGGAAGCAAGCCGTGTGTTAAAGAGATAAAATGCCAGGCCATTTGTTAAAATGAACTCTGTGCTTATTTCACTTACCCTAGCGCTTCTAATAAGATTCAACGAGGGAGGTGGGAAGGTGCTTCACAGCTCTGTGAGTTTCAATCTAGCTTCCCAGAAGGGACCAGGAAAATAGTCCAAACTACGTAAGCACTAGGAGCAGCGGAGAGAGGGAGAGCATGCGCCCAGCCATTTCATTACCTCCAGCTCACGCAGGACGGGGTGGTCCTCGATGCCAGGGAAAAGGACCCTCATGGCATATGTCCGATAATCAAGGTATGGGATCCCGGAGCGATCCAGGTCACTGGTTAATTCATTGATGTCTGTCTGCAGCTCCGCAAAAGCTATTGTGGGGGAGGGGAAGGCCAGGAGGAGAGAGAAAAAGAAGTGCAATCAAAGGGGACCATGGGGAATTGAGTCTAAACAACAGGGGCTTTGGGAACAGCCAGCAGTCTGCCTTCCTGGCAGGCAAATCCAGGACAGCAAATGGGCCATCTTGGGAAGCTTGGTCACTGTAGGACCTCACTGTGTCGCTCAGACATGCCGTCATGGCTGGGAGACACTTTCACAGCAGCAGCAGAGAGAGGGTGTGTGGGTGTGCACAAGTATGTGCAAATACTGTGCAAAGAACAGATGCTGAGAACAAAAGATGTTTGCTAATTTGTATGCAGTTCACACCTTGTGTACAAGCACCTAAAATACCTTGAAAGGCTCCAGTTAGAAATAAGGATACTATTTTTAAATTGTTGTGCCTACCACATTCTCTCTCTTTCTTTCTCTTCTCTACAAGTAACACCACTAACCTAATATCATGCTTCAGGGCCTAAAATGCAGGCTGCAGGGGTCAGGAAGGTATTTATCTGTCCATGTATGGTACAGCATAGTCATAGATATTATGGAGGTTCGTGTAGTGGGGGGTGGAGGTGAGGTGAAGTGAAACATAAGATGCTGGATGGAGTACTATACTTGATGGACTGATGCTTCCATCCATAGTTTCTAGGACTCCAGCTAGGATCTCCTCAACCATGAGTCCATATGTCTGTCCTACATTCATGTCATTCTTTGCCTTGTTTGCAAGGGCCTCCTCATATTTTGTTTGGCTGTGTGTGCTGATGCAAATTTCAAGAACATGAATATAGATCATTCTCTGAAATTTGCTGCATTCTGTTTATTTTTATTTTTCCCCTTGATCCACCAAGCTCCCTTCAAACTAGATAAAACATCTTTTCTAGGATGCACAACAGCAAACCTTCCCAGAATGTTCTTTTTTCTGTCAGAAGTCAGCCCCAGGTTAGCCTGCTGCCGCTTGGCTTCCAGCAAGCATCATTTAATTTCCATCTTTGTATCCCTGCTGGGATGCCAAGCCCAGCCTGCCTTGTTGCTAGGGCCTAGATTCCTACACTCTGAAATTTGTAAGTGACAATTTCAACGAGTTAAAACAAGTACACGGTTTCTCAAAAGCAAATCGAGGAGGAGATTCTTTCTATCCCAAAGGTTCTGCTCTTGCTAGCTCGATGGCCGCTGCTGGGAAGAGTTTATTTTTTCACCCGCAGTTATGCTGCCAAAAGAGAAATGTGATTACTAACTGAGATTTTTATCTAGAGAGGTTATTTGTCTGATCTCCTCAATCTCTTTGATGCAGAGCATGCTGCATAGAAGACAACCTGGATCATATCCACATGCACCCCTTGGTACTTGCATGAACCCTCTCATATGCACCCCACACCACAAGTGTTCACTCTCCTCTGCAAAATGTACTGACTCCCACTTTCTCTGAACCTACGCACACCCCATTTACAAATGCACAGCTCCCTACACCCTCAACAAAGGCCTTTGAATGTGTATACATTGATTCTCAGCCACCCAATGTACAAATTAGCTTCTATCCCTACCTTTCACCCCATGTAAAAATGCACATCCCTGACACAGCCCCGCAATGCAGTACCCCCAATACACTCACCCCCCACTCCTCTACCGTCTCCCAGAATGTAACCTTTGACAGCAAAGCCAGAGCACAGGAAAGCAGCCCTGTGGTGCCTGCACCTCTCTGCACTACGTTCCCAGCCCGTTTTCTCCTCGGTATCTAGGACGCCATGCTGGGCTCCAGGAGGCAGACTTCCAGCAGGTGCAGTGTGGACTCTTTTCTCTCTTTGTGGGCCAGGATTATTCCACTTTCTAGTTCTGTCTCATTCCTTGCCAGAACCATACAATTCCTATGAGGTCAGAGTCCCCTTCGGTCCATACGAAACCCCTTCAGCAAGAGGCCATTAGAGAATGAGACATATTGACCAGGCACCCTGGGGCCTGAGCAGTTTCCACAATGTAATCTCGATGCGTCACTTAAGCAGGATCAAGCTCTAATCCTATTCTCCACACATTAGGCTGTGTCTGCATCCGATACACTCGTTACGGCCTGCCCTAGTTGTGGGGGCAGGCGTGCTTGCCTCGAAGGTGCAGAGACTCTCCCGCTCTCTGAGCCCATGAAGGGAGACACTGACCTAACCTTTGCTCTGAAGCTATAAACAGGCTCAGGAGGCCTTAGATTCAAACCAGTTCAACTGCAACATGGTATGAACAGGAGCTGGTTACCAGGGAAACTAGACCTGAGACTAGGTACTAGAGTTGGCATCAAATCAATGGAGCTCAATGAGAGGAAAACTCTGCTAGGCCATATGAAGTTTCTCAGGAAAAGGGGTCAATTTATAAACTGATTGTCTATTTTTCACCATGGTGATTTTTTTTTTTTAATATAACATATCTGCCAACATGTAGAGGAGAAGACGATTAGCTATGCTGAGCAGGAAAGGGGAGAAGTAGAGAAATCTGCATATAACATGAACTCACCAAAGAATAGAGCTCACTTAAGGGCTGTAGAAAATTCAGAGCTACAGTGCCACGATATAGAAAGTGTCTGGTGTCTGTCTGTGTGTATGAGTGTGATTGCGTATGTGTTCACGTGTCTGTGCAGGACTCTGCCTGTGTGTTTAACTATAGCCCTGTCTACACTAGGGGATTTGAGCAAAACATTCCCACTGGCGCTCCCACTGGTTCAACTGCTCTGAAGCTGGGGAGGCCCTAGTGGAGACAAGGCTCTGGGGACTTCTGCAGGTTTTACCACTGTGTCATTTAACTAGCTCAGAGCCAAAACAAGCCATGGAGTGCAGCTGCATTTTTTTCCTGGCATGACAGCACCTAGAATTCCTCAGAAGTCACCCTGTTCTAGTCATTTGTCAGTGCCGTGACTGTCTGAAGCCCTGGAAATCCCAAAGCGGGAGGCTCTGGTCTAGATTAGACCATTTTGCAATAAGCTGAAGGGACATAGTCCCATCCTGAACAGAGGCTTGTGTGAGGAATCCAGGCAGAACTTGGACACAAACCCAGGATTCCTTCAGGGGCTGCTTTCCAGGAGGATGTTTTTCCTTCTCCTCCATGACCTTAGATGGTGAAATCCAGGCACCTGCCTGTGTGGGCAGATTGAGGGAATCATTAGAAATCCCTGCTTGATTTCTAAAGAAACCAACTGGGCCGATGCGGCAACACTTCCAGGAAGCCCTGCCTGAGTCTGCAACCAATACGCTCTATGAGGGAGAGAGACGCCACATCCAGGCTAGCTGGATCTCATCTCACATCCCCCTCCGACTTTTGTTTTTCATTTTCATGCTAATTCTGTCCTGCTCTGATAGCCCTGCAGACCCCAGGACACTGACAGCTCTCCCATCGCTGCCTCAGCCCTACCCTGGGGTGGGAGGGGGGAAAAGGGGCTCCCATTTAAGTGGGGCGCTCTGCATCCACAGCTCCTCTGCAGATGCGATGGTGCCAATTGCAATGCGGACACTCTTCCAGTAGGAAAGGAACAGAGCCGTCAGCTCGGGAGTGAGTGAGAACCTCTCCAGTTCAGACACTGGGGGGATTTTCAATTGGTACGTCACATTTACCCAGTCAGGAAGTGGAAACCATTTCTTGCCAGGTCTGTGAGATTTGGAGATGGCTCGGGGCAGTTCAAATGCCTGGGTGACATGGGCAGGTTACGCAGGGCTCTCAGAACAGAGACGCCTACCTGGCATTTGGAGTTGCACCTTTGGCCTCCCTGTAATTTCTGCTAATGTGCACTGCCCCACGTACACTGGCTTCAGGGAATGCAGTCACGTCAAAGCCCATTCCCCTTTGCCCCGTCCTGAACACATCAACAACAACGGGGTACTGACCCTCCTTGCATTCCAGGGCCACCCGAGACTCCAGGTTGTCCATCTGCATCTGGAGCCTCTTGAGGGTGAGGTCGTTCTCCCGGGACTTGCGCTTGTAAGCGATGAGGACGATGATGACAATGATGAGAAGCAGGCTGCCTCCCGCCGCAATGCTGACGATGGCGGGCAAGGTCAGCAGGCTGTCCGAGATCACATTCACCGAGCCAGGGGAGAAGACGATGCCGCCCACGTGCACCTAGCCAAGCAAAACACAGGGGGGCTCAGCCAGCGGGCTCTGCCTGCTGTGACCAGATGAGGGGAGGGGGTGCAGTTACACCTGCTGGGGCTGGTATTTGGGTGAAGAACTGATCAGCCTTGAGAGTATCTCCACCCCTTTCAGGCAAAGCCAGTGTGCTTCCCATGTATTTGATACTCTACATTAACTATAAGCTCTTCCGAGAACCACTGGGTCCCCCGTCCTAAATTCCTTTGTCGCTTAGCATTTCAGAGACATTGGGCTCTCCCCATCTATTCTAGCATGTGCTCTCTCTATAGGTCCCTTCACCACAGTGTGAAGGCACCCAGTTTCTTCCTGCTGCCCCAGGATCTGTCTTGTTTGGTCAGTTTCAGCTGCTGCATGACAAGACATACAAGTACTGCGAATGCAGCCTGGTGCTTTCTCCAACATCTCACTCTGTCCCTGGGTTACGCTGTTCTGTACCGATATCTGATGGAAAATCTCTGGTCCTCGCTTATAAGCTGAAGAAATCTCTTCTCATTTACTCCCTAATATTTTGGACGCTGGAGCAGAAAATGTCTCTCCATTTCAATCTCTCCTCCGTCATGTTGGAGGCTATGCTGTTCCTCTCTGGGTTTGGCCTGTGCTTTCTCTCTCCCATTTCCCATGTCTAGCTTACGGTCACTCATCATGCACTTGGTAAGACATTGTCTTTGTTCACCACCTTTCACTGTGGAGAGGTTTCTGCCACTACAATAGCTTTGACCTCTCATCATGAAGGACACTGGATTCATCCCCGGAGCTACCATTGCTCACTCCTGACACAGTCCCAGCAGTGCTGCTGACCACACTGTTCTGCTCACTCACCCACTCTGGGGAAACTGATTTCTGCCCTAGTGGTTATCTCAGCAGGAGAGAAGAGCCAGGAACAAGAAACAGGGGCCTGTGAATAACTGGTGCTCACTCCTCCTGCTCAGATGCCTGATAGATTTTCTCTGCTCCCAATGCCCCTTTCTTTATTGATTAGGGAGATCATTCCCCAGTCTGCAAAGATGCCGTCAGAGGACATGGTAAACAGTCTGTCTCAGTCACAACTAAGACCATATGAACACTGGCTGCCTTCAAAAAAAAAAAAAAAAAAAGGGCACAGCCTATTTGAAACACACAGACGGCTTCAGTTCATGATAAATACGTCAGCCTTTCACTATCTCAGGCTTTGTTCTTATTATCTGATGGCTCCATTTGACTTTCATTTCACAGGCTTTCAACTCCCTTTTGTAAACTGCGGACATTAGAGACAGAGTGACAATTCCACTGGCAAAGGAGTTCAAGGAAAACCAAGTAAGCGGGCTGGGTGAGAAGAGAAAAGAGAAGAGGCTATATATGAAAGCTGTGGTATAAACAGACTGGGGGTTAAAATGGGTTAGGGTTTTCTTGAATGTGCCAAGGCCTCAGATATAAGCAACTGTCAGCAGGGAAGCTCTAGTGTGAATTATACTGTGATATTTCAAATATGTTTTGGTTGCTGAACTTAAAGAAAAATAAATCACAATTAAAGCCTCATTTGAGCTCTACCCAGACACTTCAGTAGCTGCCCACTTGGTCTCTAACTGCATCAGAGAGGAGTAACACTGCAGTAAATGAAAACACAGGAGCTGCCATGCTGGATCAGATGCTAGCCCATCAAATTCAGTACTCAGCAGTGGCCAATCTCTGATGCTTCAGGAAAAGGCAAAAATCCCCCTAATACACCTGGCCAATTGTACCATGCTGTCCACAGAAGCAAAATTCCTTCCTGACCCCTGCAGATGTTACAGGAAATTCAGTTCATGCCTTATAGAATGAACAACAAATAAAGAACGGTGAAAGAATATGATAAGAATATGATACCTGGTACTGATGTCCTGCTGACACAAATACTTGAGTTTCCTGGAATCTCTAGCAAGCCCGGATAGTAGGAGGGCATCTCCAATGAGAGGATAGAGATTTCCTCCTTTCTAATCCACAGCAATGCTTAACTTCCTATTAAACAGCCATAAAGGGAGGTAAATCCTATCTGATTCCTGACAACTCTTGGAGAAAAGGCACTCAGCTGCCTCAGTGAGCCATACAAAGAAGGAAGGAAGGAAAGAAAGATTAGATACATAGGTATATAAGGTAGCTAGATGGTGTGTTTTGACCTCACCATAACTTTGTGCTGCCCGGTGAGGTTGGGGGGCTCACACAGCAGTTGGGTCTCAGACACAGTGACAGCACAGGGGGTATCTCCAATCAGGACAGTGTAGTTTAGCTTTGCTCCTCCGGAAGCTGGTGGGCACAGATTTTTGCCCTATTGACAAAGGTAGAGAAGACTGTATAAAGATTCAGCATGTTCCTTGGCCATTACTCATCTGCCCTTTATCCTCAGTCATAGCTTGCATGTGCTTTGAAAGGAAAGCCTGGGTGTCATCCCTTTCCAATTTCCACTGGCTTCTCTCTCCAGTTGGCAGAACATTTCTATATCATTTACACCCTAGGTCCCAATAATGGAGGGTGGAGAAGACAGGCTTAAAGGGGTATTACTGCGTCTAAGGGTATGTCTACACTAGAAACTTCAAAGCGCTGCTGCGGGACAGCGCTCTTCCAGCGCTCCTGGTAATCCACCTCCACGAGGGGATTAGCTCCCAGCGCTCAGAGCCTGCCTACACTAGCGCTTTAAAGCGCTCACACTTGCTGCGCTCAGGGGGGTGATTTTTCACACCCCTGAGCCAGCAAGTTAGAGCGCTATAAAATGTAAGTGTAGACAAGCCCCAAGGCTATGTCTACACTGCACACCTTACAACGGTGCGGCTGTGCTGCTGCAGCTGCGCCGTTGTAAGGTGTGCTGTGTGGCTGCTCTTTATCGCTGGGTGAGAGCTCTCCTGGCAACAAAATTAAAACCACCTCCAACGAGGGGCGGTAGCTTCATCGCCGGGAGCATGGCTCCCGCTAACACCGGCGCTTTTTGTCGCTAACACGTTTGTCATTATGGGGGGTGTTTTTTCACATCCCTGCGCAACAAAAGTTTCAGTGACGAAAGTGCCAGTGTAGACATAGCCTAAGCTTGTTGTACTGATGTATCTCAGGACTGGTGTGTACCTTCAATTGACACAATGATGTCAGATAGAGATGTGATTTTTTTTTTAAAACCAATAAAAGCTATAATGTAGACACCGTTATACCTGTGTAAGATGGTACGGCTAATTTTCTTTGCTAAACCAGAATAAGCTATACAGATATAACCACTTATATACTGGTATAATGGTGTCCACACTTTTTGGGAGGGTTTTTGCGCGTCATTTTAACTATGCTGGCACAGTTAAAGTAACAAAACTTGTAAATGTAGACAAGGCCTCAGATTTGTGAGAGCCTCAAGCTAATAAAACTTTACGTGGTACAGTAGGGGCATGATTTTTTACAACACTACTATTCTGGAAAAAGCCCCAGTGAAAACGCAGTTATACCAGCAAAAAAGTACTTTTGCCCATATAGCTTATTTCATAAGCTTATTTCATAAGCTATACCTGCAAAAGCACTCCTGCGTCTATGTTAGGAGGGTGTGCCAATACAGCTATACCACAAACCTTTTTCAAGTGTAGACAAGGCCTAAGAATGTGGGCATTCTTAGAATGAACAAGAAAGTTCCCCTGGGCTCAGGGATTTTCCCCACACTGTATAAGGTAAGGAGTTTTTACCTCCTCTTCCTTCTTCACTTAGAAGGTCATAAACTAATGGCACCAAACTCAATCAAGAAATACTTGATGTTGCTACACTATCTTTCAAACCAAGGTGCTTATGCAGCACCACAGAAATAGTGCCACATCTGGAGGGTGCTGCACAACAGGGAAAAGGAGGGAAAGTTTGCTCTATAACACTAGAGCAAACCCCTGCTCACACAAAAAGCCCTGCACAGGTCTTTAAAATTAATGCAGAGCTGGCAGTTTTTAAGGTCTCATCTGAAAGACCCTCAGAGTAAAGTGCATTTACCTACTTGGGAAGGGTGAAGGGCTGAGTCAACCTGTGACATCAGGGATCCTGTGTATTTCAAACCTTCCCCTCTCCTCACGGAGTTTGCCAGCTGACCAGCAACTCTGTAACAAGGTCTTGATCCACAGCCCTGCTCCTGGGGCTTAGACTTCACTCTTTCCCATGCCATTCGTTTCCCATTCCAGCGTATGCAGCTTTCTGAACTAAAGAGAGAGCAGCTGGACTGTGCAAACTACTGGAACTAACATCTCCGGCATTCGTACCTTGAGGATGATGGGCGATCCCGGCTTCTGATCCAAAACCCCAGTAGGGCTCAGAAGCTCAAATGTTGGGTTTGGGTAGTAAATAAACTTAGTGTCATTATAGATCAGCAGGGATTGCACGTTGTTAAAGACAAAGCCAAATTCGTCCGGTCGCTCGACAGCATCCAAGCCAGGTCGGTACTCAGGAGTGAGGGGTGGAGCTAAGCAAGTCAGGGTAGTTGTGTTCACAATCTTACAGACCTGGACAGGAAAGGGAAACAAGAGAGGAAGATTAACACTTTGAATGAGAAATCTCTTTTAATGTCTGATCTTTGCCCAGACATAACACCCAGTGGCAAATTAACTGACTTCTATGCAGTTACACTCATTTAGGCTTTGTCTACTGTATGGTTGCTAATTGTCTTTTAAAACCCTTACACCAGAGCTGAATATGGCCCTTTCAGACTGGAAGATACCTAAGACTCCAAATCTATCCCAGATGAAACAGGCCATTGTCATCAGACTTGTTTACTGGCCTCTATCTGAAATAGCTGCAGTCCTATTCCTAGTGGGACAGGTGCCCACAGCATAAAAGCTACCATTACAGTTGCTGGCCTCAGCACAGGGTATGGGAGGTGAATTTTCTTCTCAGTTTAGAGCTGGTATTTCCAGGGCAGGTCAGAGACATGGAGTTAGAGGGACAGCATATGGGAAACTGAGAAGGGTCCAGAGGGGTATTACACAGGAAGGACCATAGTTCTACTAACCCACTGGCAATAATGTGAAAGTGTTACCAAAGCTAATCAGTGCAACTCTCACACATACACAGAGTTGCAAGATGTTAATAAAACCTCTTTCAGGCACTCTCTTTTGTGCTGATCTGAACCTGGCTGCAGTCATTGCTTTTAAAAGCATGGCACTCAGTAGCTGTGAAAGGGGTTTCAGCTGCATTTGTTTATCTTATGTCTCTCCCTCTGCAACTTGGCGAGTAGGAAAGAGGAGAGCAGAATAGAATTTGCCTTTATGCTGAGCCTGTGAACACCAGGTATCTTTTTAAACTTTACAATGCAATGAGTTAGGGACTGAGGACCAAATTCAGAGGAGCCTACACTAGTATCATAGAATCATAGAATATCAGGGTTGGAAGGGACCTCAGGAGGTCATCTAGTCCAACCCCCTGCTCAAAGCAGGACCAATTCCCAACTAAATCATCCCAGCCAGGGCTTTGTCAAGCCGGGCCTTAAAAACCTCCAAGGAAGGAGATTCCACCACCTCCCTAGGTAAAGCATTCCAGTGCTTCACCACCCTCCTAGTGAAATAGTGTTTCCTAATATCCAACCTAGACCTCCCCCACTGCAACTTGAGACCATTGCTCCTTGTTCTGTCATCTGCCACCACTGAGAACAGCCGAGCTCCATCCTCTTTGGAACCCCCCCTCAGGTAGTTGAAAGCAGCTATCAAATCCCCCCTCATTCTTCTCTTCTGGAGACTAAACAATCCCAGTTCCCTCAGCCTCTCCTCATAAGTCATGTGCTCCAGACCCCTAATCATTTTTTTGCCCTCCGCTGGACTCTTTCCAATATTTCCACATCCTTCTTGTAGTGTGGGGCCCAAAACTGGACACAGTACTCCAGATGAGGCCTCACCAATGTCGCATAAAGGGGAACAATCACGTCCCTCGATCTGTTGGCAATGCCCCTACTTATACAGCCCAAAATGCCATTAGCCTTCTTGGCAACAAGAGCACACTGTTGACTCATATCCAGCTTCTCGTCCACTGTGACCCCTAGGTCATTTTCTGCAGAACTGCTACCTAGCCATTCGGTCCCTAGTCTGTAGCAGTGCATAGGATTCTTCCGTCCTAAGTGCAGGACTCTGCACTTGTCCTTGCTGAACCTCATCAGGTTTCTTTTGGCCCAATCCTCCAATTTGTCTAGGTCCCTCTGTATCTGATCCCTACCCTCCAGCGTATCTACCATGCCTCCCAGTTTAGTGTCATCTGCAAACTTGCTGAGAGTGCAGTCCACACCATCCTCCAGATCATTAATAAAGATATTAAACAAAACCGGCCCCAGGACCGACCCTTGGGGCACTCCGCTTGAAACCAGCTGCCAACTAGACATGGAGCCATTGATCACTACCCGTTGAGCCCGATGATCTAGCCAGCTTTCTATCCACCTTACAGTCCATTCATCCAGCCTATACTTCTTTAACTTGGCAGCAAGAATACTGTGGGAGACTATATAAGTGAGTGTGAGTGGGTGTTACTGACATGTTGTGGGTGGGTGGAAGTGAAGGGCTGTAGCAGGAAAAACAGACAATAAGAGGCAAAAGTGGTGCTTATGGAAGTCAAATCATGTCTCTCTCTCTCCCTCACACACACAGGTTGACATAATACAGTCAAGGGGATGTCAGCATTTTCTGAAGGAAACCTTATTTGAAATATTTGCCTATAAAAGTTACCCTTAATGGCTGAAAGCCGGCCAGGAGATTTTGGGAGGAGCAAGTTGAGGGATAGTCTGCATCCCTAGCACCTGAGGCTGTCATGTTATTTGTCCTCACATTCTATTGAGCCTGGCCAGTACTTGAAGAGGACAGGAATGCCCAAAGGCTGTAACCAGTTATGTGGGTTCTACAGAATTTTGCAGTCTTCCTTCCAAATCAGTACTGAATTACCAGCACAGCACTAGGGAGGGTTACAGGAATAATACAAAAAACAGAGTTCTAATCTCTCCTGGTTTCTAATGGCACTAAGTTACAGGGACCCTTGTATGCTAGCTAAATTCTGACTTGGCTAATTGCATTCTGCCTCTCTAAATTCCCTCTGCAGATTCTGATGGATTGGTATTTAGCCAGAATCTTTTGCTTAAGCTTGAATCATTAAAGTCTCGTTTTTGGGAGAGTTTGTGTGTCCTCTAAACCAGCACAAGGACACAAGAGTGGAGCTGGAGATAGAGCTTCAAACTGAAAATGGCTTAAGCAACTAAAGAATCACAAACCAGATTGCTAAGTACTTTTTTCTCTTCTGCTGCTCTGTATTTGCCAAACACGCCTTTGAACTGGACCCATAATTAATGTCTGGTCTTGGCTACACATTTGTGATCAGAGACAATCTTTTAATACCAAAGGGACAGAAGAATAATCAACTGATACTGAAGGATTCTAGGTAAAATGAAGGTCGACTCCTGCTGGGCTGAGGATGCCCATTGCTCCCCCTTTCCGTATGGGGAAGAGTTTGTTTGGAGGCAGAGCATAGCTTTCTCTGCTAATTTATTTAGAAACCAGGCCCTATAAAGCTTCAGGGGATGTTTAATTTGGCCTCCCTCTACAAACAGAAGATTTAATTCCACTCAGATTTGTGTATTTAGAATTATCTTTGTAATAATAATAATAATAATAAAAAGCAGAGCTCAGGCCTGAGCACGGGGGAAAGGGAAAAGGCATGACTGCTAAGTAAATAACCCTTCCCAGGATAGCACTCAACAAGTTCAGTCTTTTTGCAACACGGAAAGAGTATTCTCAGGTTCAATTGGTGATGAATGTTAAAGTGAGCATACATCCCATTACAGCGTGCCTGGCAGGGCTGGCTCCAGCATTTCTGCCGCCCCAAGCAAAAAAAAAAAAAAAAAAAGCCGCGATCGGTGGCGGCAGTTCAGCGGCAGGTCCTTCGCTCCTAGAGGGAGTGAGGGACCTGCTGCCCCCGAATTGCCGCAGGTGCCGCCCCTCTCCCTTGGCCGCCCCAAGCACCTGCTTGTTAAGCTGGTGCCTGGAGCCAGCCCTGGTGCATGGACACTACCTAGACACCGGCAAACCGAGGTTTGCTTCAGCTCAGCTTCCTTGAGTGGAAAGAGCTAAATTAATATTAAGTGTTATTTCTGCAGCATCAGGAAGGACAGAGCACTGGACTGTCTCAAGAGATCTAGATTCAGTCCCCAACTCTGCCGCAGACCCCCTGTGTGTCCTTGAGAGATTCACCTCATGTACGCTGTGCCTCGGCTCTCCATCTGTAAAATGGGGAGGATACTTCCTCACCTCACAGGGATCTTGAGATTTAGGTGCAAGTTCGGGGACGTAGAGTTTCTTTTAATGGTTCTCGCGGATTGAGAACCACTGCTCTACTGCTTAGTCTTATACCAATTCCACTAACCCCACTTCTATCCTTTTAGCAGAGAGCCATTTCCTCCCCAACATGGTGGAATTCAAAAGACTCCTGAACCATTCACAGAACACCTCAGCAAGCTGGGCCTGTTCACTTCCCTACATTCGATATTCCTTCCACTCTCCACACAAAATCTGAAACACCTCCCTTCTTAAAATCAGTCTATCAAGTCTGACCTGGGAGCTTCTCTGTGCTGAGCAGATCTAAAAAGTCACTTTGCTTCAGAGTGAAAGCAAAACTGTTTCCATGCAGAATGGTTCTTGAAAGTCACTAAATAATAATAATAAACTGGATTTTTACAGCATTCTGGGCGCCTCATTCAAGCTCATAAAACATCCAAATGCACAACAGCTCAAACAGATAAAACAGGACAAGATGAATGATAACCATCATTAGTTAACGTCCAGTCGCTGTGTTTGGCGTCATGGCAGCACAAAGGCTGTTACCAGACATTATTTGGTGACATTATTTGGACAACATTTCTAGCTGCCAAAAAATGCAGAAATGTTTTGTTCAACCCGAAACAAAATATTTTCAACTTTTTCAGTTCAGCCAGAGAACTAGAAAAACAGGTATTTGCAAATGTGACAGCCTGGGACTACTCCTTCGCAGAAGCAAAGTAAGAGTTCAATCTGTGCTTCCCCTTGCCAGTTCTTAGGGACGAAAGCTCAGCTCAATTTGCTCTCAGGGAGGTCAAGAGAGGATAAAGGGCATCAGCAGCTCAGCCAGATACCAACCTGCGTCCGTATGCAGTAGGCTGAAGGGTGGAGGTTTTACCGGTTTTTAAGGCAAAAGAAGGGCATGAAAGGGTCTAGTTAAAGAGCAGCACTGCGCACTTGGCACCCGTGCAGTGGCCTGGGTATGCTGCCAGCTGTTCTGCTGAGTGCGCCTGGGGAGAATGCAATTTACACAGTCTGGGCCCAAAGAAAAAAAAGATTACAGTTCTATTTATTCACTTTTTAACTTTCCATGGTGGTTTATGAAGTGTAGGACAAATGGTTTAAATAAGGGGCTCAGTTAGAGCTAACTAGGAGAGAGGCATAAAAATAAGGCTGAGGAAACACACACAGCCCCATGCACATAAGTCCCTAAAGAGCCACAGTCCAGCTCACGCAAGGGGTACCTTACTTTCTGCACACCAGCTCCCTTCCGCATGTGAGCATCTGGGGCTTTGCAGGCACAGGGGCCACATGTGCATTTCTGTGTCATGCTGCAAAACTGGGATCAATGTAGCCACTAAAAGCAAGTGCTGTTAGAGACACCTACTGCAGTGGTATGAACACCCCATTACCAGCAAGCCTGGTTGTTCTTGAACACCTGGTTGGTGTGACCTGCGTGGTACAGCTCCCTGCATTCCTTTGTCCCCAGCAGTCTTTTCCCCTTGAACCATCCCATGTGACTGGAATGCAAATCTTTCATTTCATAGGATGGAAGGCATCTTAGCAGGGAAGCAGCCTCTCAACTTATCTCGTGACTTGATCATTGCAGCAAGAGGGAAAAAGCAGCTTGAAAGCTTTTTGTTCAGTGGCGGATTCCCTCCTTCCCCCCCGGCTCCGTTGTGTGCTTGCTGGGCCTAGAGCTGCTATGATAGGAGCTGTATTTATGGCGCGACCGATACAGAGGGACTACTAAAAAAAACAACAACAAACCCCAAGCTGGCAATTTCTCATTGCAAACCTAGCTGTGGGCCTGCACAAAAGGAGCAAGGCAAACTGAGCCTCTGCAGAGCAGCTGGGAATTGATATCTGTTCTGTCTCCCCCCTGAAACATGCCTGCAGAGATGAGTCCTGATGAGCCCCCATGGCTGCTGCCTGCTGGGAGGAAGAAGGGCTCTCAGGCTTGTGTATGGGGCTCCTGAGAGCATGGAAAAACCGAGGGCGATTTCCAAAAGAAAATGAATTTGCAAGGCCCAGGGGAGGGATTAGACATTGATCTTGAGGAGATGGACCAGATGACCTAATAGGGCTCTTCCATGTCTAGCTTCTGAGACTTCCTGGCAGTTCTGTGGTGGCCCAGGGCAGCCCCTGTACCGCACAGCCACCCCTGGGTCACTGCAGAAGTCATTGCCCATTGTCTGTGTGTCAAACTCACTCTGTATACTCGGCGCCCTCCCCTGCTGTTGGTTTTTGTGCCTCTCGGATGATATATAGCTGGGCCTCACAATGACACCAGCGCCATGTGTCTCAATGATTCCCGACTCCCTGCTGCTTCCCGTCACTATGGGCCTCCACGGCTTGAAATACTAACTCTTCCTCAGCAATCTCACCAACAATGCCCATTTGGAGCCGGTCCACCTTGCTCCTCATAGGGCCATTCAGTAGCACGGGGCTGAAGGCACCAACTGCAGAACTCCCAGGCCCATTGCTGACCTAGGGAGTAAGCAGTCAGGTGCAAAAAAATCCAAGCCAGGCCATGAAAGACAGCTTCCTCTCTTCAGGAGCTGCTGCCTAGGGGCCATGAGGGTCTACGCTGGGGGTGTGGCTGTGGCAGCAGGCCAGATTTGCATGCATTCAGCCAGCCTGTTTGCCAGATGGGGAACTCCACTAAAGGGTTAAGTCAGTGTTAGCACCTGGGGTCCCCAGCTGGTAAACACAACAAACACTGGAGGGTAAAGTTGACCTGAACACAGGCGCCCTCCCCTAATGACAAACGAAAAGCCATATCAATTAATAACCTGTCCTGCCCACTCTCTTTATTATAGCAGCACTGGGACAAAGGCTCCATCAGCACTTACGCTTTACAATTCACTATCTCAGGCATTTCTACCTTCCCTGTGCAAATGAGTTCATCGCTCAGATGCCCCAGTACACAGTATCTCAATCTCTGATCACAGCTCCTTTTAGAAATCCAGTTAAACAAAACAAGCAAACAATTCAGCTGGGACAGTTATAAATGGCAGATGCTTGAAAACACCTAAGAGGCCTTTCTGAGTTTGAGGTGCTTATATTTAATTAGAAAACTAGATTTGACGAGCGTTAACCAATACGATTCTTCCTGTTACCCAGCATTTATATAGTGCTGCCAACGTACATGGTGTTTCTCAAAAACGGAGGATGGATTTGATTGACGGTGGGTGGTTCTGAAAAGAATTCACAATAAGCTATATAAAAATGTAAGATGCACATACGTTCCAGGTGCTTCCAAATGGGATGCAGCAGCTGTGCCCCTGAATGTATCAGAACAGAAAACACACGGACGGCTGAGCAGGCTGGACTGGTCGAGGCAGAATGCACCTGCGCAGTTGCCCAAGCTACTAACATCACATTGGTTTCAACAGTTACTAAGAGGTAAAGGTGGGGCTACTTATCTCAAGAGGGCTAAAGGGGAAGCCAACTGCACTTTGATGACATCGACTTACATTGACAGACTCCTTGCCATTGTACTTCACACGGATCCTTGGCTCCTGAATCACATCCAGGTTGGACCCCGTGACTGTCAGAGGCGTGTGTCCGCTATAGAGAAGCATGAACACCAGATTAATGAGGTTTGGCGGGGAGAGCGGCAGCAGCGTATAGCGACTGCGCTCCAACAACACAGAGGCTTGTTGATCTCAGAAAGATGTTTTCTGTGGACTCTACAGGAACTAGGTGACACAGTGGATTAATACACTATCGCTCTGTCTCTGTGGAGGGATGTCTCTCAAGTTAATTGGATTTTCTGGTCTTGACTAAGCAACAGAGGGTCCTGTGGCACCTTTAAGACTAACAGAAGTATTGGGAGCATAAGCTTTCGTGGGTAAGAACCTCACTTCTTCAGATGCAAGAAGTGAGGTTCTTACCCACGGAAGCTTATGCTCCCAATACTTCTGTTAGTCTTAAAGGTGCCACAGGACCCTCTGTTGCTTTTTACAGCTTCAGACTAACACGGCTACCCCTCTGATACTGGTCTTGACTGTCCCCCAGTGGAGAGTCACCTCCTACATAACACTTCAAGGCTCGGCACAAACAAAAGCAGCAGGATGAAAAAATAAACAATCGGGACCAAATAAATAAATAAAGATAATAGATTAGTCACAGTGTTTAACGATTTATACAGTGAGCCTTCTAAGTAACAGGGTGCTGCACGATGAATGGCATGGGCTATGAAGGGATTGTTATTTCTCCCACTTCCAGATCGCAGCCACCTCTGGGGTCGGGCACAGCACAGACACCACATACCACATGTAGCAGAGGCTTGGCAGGACAGGGATGACAAATAACCTGTCTGGTTAGCCACATGGGAATGTAGGGAATCAGAATGTCATGAGCCAGGTTAGAATATGGCCATGATTCTGGTGCTAATACCTCCAAACTTTTGCAAAAAGCACCATGGGATCTTTTATTCTTTGGTTTTCCTTCTGCTTTATTTGCTGGAGAGCACCTCCAGTAGCCCAGCACCCCCACCTTTCTAAAGGAAATCCCAGCTATGTCTCTTTTAGCATCTCTACCAGTGATTCAAATGAGCCCACATAACCCCTCTCACGCAAGACACCAACTCACCCTTGATTTCAGGCTGCAGGGAGGACATCACTTTTAACCCGCCTTGGTCTTTTTCCAGAGGAGACACTTATTTCTCCCACTGGCCATTTTTTTTTAAAAATAACTGAATGTGAAAGTAATGGCCCTGTTTCATCCTTTGTGCAGATAATTGGCGTTACACCGGGGATGAATTTGGCCTAACTTTTTAACACTCCACACGTCAGAGTGATGCTGCAGCACCTGCCATCCTGTCCCTAGCAGTGAATCTTGGATAAACAGTGCATTTTGATTAGCATCAGCTTTTTTTTTTTTTTTTTTTTGGTTGCTACTGTTTTTTGTTTCATTCCAGACTCTCCAGAGCTACAAGAAGGAGACTTTAATGAGCAATTGTGCACTTTGTCAGCAGATGGGAGTGATCTTGGGGCTTTATTTGCTCTCCCAGAATCTCTGCACAGATTGAGACTGTTGTGATTGCCTTGGTAATTACAATTGGTTTAATAACTCTGGACCTGATTTTCCATCTCAGGAAATGTGGATGTTGTAGATGTTTGGCAAGGACTGATTCAGGACCCTGCGTGGGAGACATGGTATTCCAAATAGGCTCTTTTTTGTCCTTACCTGGTATATCCTGAGAGAGGAGACTGAAGGCATGTCTACACTGCAATGTAAGCCCACGGTTCAAACTCAGGCTCATGCCTAATCCCCCTTCCATTTACACACACATCGCGCTAACCCAGGGATCGGACCCTGGGTCCCAAGGGGATGGAGGGTCTGAGCCTGAGTCAAGCTGGGACCCAGGGTTCAAGCCTGTTGCTTTTCGGTGTACATGCAGTCCCATTTGACTCATGCTGTGGGAGTCCACCAAAAATACCCCACAGTCCCACGGGCTGACTTTCTTTGTCCTCTGGACAGTCAAGTTTGGAGGACAGTCAAGTTTTCCTGCACTGAGCCACAAACAAAGGGCTAGAGCATCCACATTTTGGGAGGGCGAGAGGAAGTCTGGATATGGGTGGTTGGACTCAGGCCTGCATAATGCAGTTGTAGATGCTGGTGCCCCAGGTTTGGACCCAGGGTTCAACAGTTCCTAACCTGGGGTTACAAATGAGTGGAGATGCTCAAGCCCTAGGTTAACTTGAGTATTACTAACACTGGACTTACAATGCAGTGTAGACGTACCCCAAGGTGTTTTTAAAAGTGTTTTCTGAGCCTCTGCAGCCACCGTACAAGGATGCAGCTTCTAGCCCTCACCCTGAAGCTGAACATCTCTAACACCCAGTGACTTTCAAGAGAGGGGAGGGTGCTCAGCTCCTTACAGGATCAAGCCCTAAATAGCAATGTCTTCAATATTGACACAGGTAAAATAACCCCTGGCTCACCTGACTCCAGCTGGATGTTGACAAAGGCAGCCAAACCAGTGAAGAGAATTCAAAAAGTATTCTCCCCGGGGGGCAGGTTCTAGGACTCTGAGCCCTGAACCATGTTTTCTAGTAGGTGAGGGGCCAGGAAGGAGCATAATAATTTTTCAAGTTCGTGTGGATCCCATGGCATGAGAGTGTCCAGTATGATTCCGAACAGGGATGGAGGGCAAAGCAGGTCAGATAAAGGACAAAACAATGCCGCTGCCTAAAATGCAATCAGAGCGGGTTTGCAAAAGATAAGGTTCCTCCCCTTTATATGTTATTTTTTTTGCTGTACATGAGCACATCTGAATTCAGGTAAGCACTAGAGATGGATCCCAACTAGAACACTGGATTGCAGCTTGCTCAGATTATGGGGTATATTTGGCTTGGGGATCACTTCCATGTTTGCAAACTTATCCAAACAGCTGGTGTCTGCAGGAATAGGCTGGCAACTGCATGGGGGGCAGGGTAGTCCTTCGCTACACTTTCTGCTTCCAGGTGAACCAGGACCCTGGTAGGAAAGGCCTCCTGCATGGTATTTCAACATTGCCTGCCTCTGGGTGGAATATGGGGAAGAGGGAATGAAAAATAAAGGGGAGTGTTTTTTAAGGTACTCCATTGAGTCCAGGGTGAAGGCCTAGACCAGTTCCCACAGAATCCAACCAGCTTGCACGTCTCTAGTTCTATTATATCAGGTGAGTTAGCTTCTGTGCCATGCATTCGCTCCCACTGGGGAAGGAGATGTGAAGAAGCTGTGAGACTCTTGTTACCTGGCTATGCTCCACTCAGGTTCGATGCGCTGCACTCTGGGGTCATCAATGTATTCAAATTCCAGAGTGCTCTCTAACTGCGCCCGGTCCACACTGACAGAGACATGGATAGGGCCCAAGCCATGTGCTGACGGAGCAGAGACACACACAATCTCATTCATGGACCTCCTGTGAAAAAGAAACCAGAGAGCCGTTAGCCAGTGAGTATCCATGCTACAGGAATGGGAACCCTCTTACGTTTCCATAGTGCTGCTCCTCCAAGGGAAGGCTCTACATCCACTGCAATCATGACTCCTACCACAAATGCAGCCGTTTCTGGGGTGGGATGTGGCAGCTGTTAATAGCCCAATAGCAATGCTGCCCACTAGTTTAGGACAGGAAGTGAATAATGTGCTTTCCAAGTGGGGAAGCAGGTGCTCCGGACACTGAGAATTCATTAACATCACACAGGAGCAATGAAGGCTCCATGCAAGTGGAGACCCCTCCTGACTCTCCAAAGAGAAAGTCAGACTCCCTGAAATTACTCTTTGTGCCAAGCGGCAGCCTCCCACATCCCTCTGTGAACCTTCTGCTGGGCATGTGAAAGCAGATGGCTGTTTTCCAAGTGAGATTTGTATGCTTATTCAAAAGCCAAATCCTCCCCCCCTGCATGGCACACATGGACCTTGAAAAGCAGCCCGTCTCAACCTGAGAAGGGCCGGGCAGAACTAGAACAATATCACTACTCTCTTTGCAGCTTTGTTTTCCTGTCCTCCATGTGGAACTGGGAATGAACCTCAGGACTTGATGCCTGGTGGTTGGACAGACCAGACCATCTGCTTCTCTAAGAGCCCCAAAGAACTGCTACGTGGGCTGCTTAGCAACATGCTTAAACAACAGAAAGGGATCAGTTCATGGTGAAAGTAGGGGAATGAGAGTCAGGACACCTTGAGTTCGTCTCTCAACTCTGCTACTGATTCACTCTGTGACTTTGGGCAAGTCACTTACCCTCTCTGTGTCTCAATTCGTTCATTTCTGAGACGGGTCTAATAACACTTGTGTAGTTTAAGAGGCTAGGTCCACACTAAGGGAGGGGGTCGATTTAAGATACGCAAATTCAGCTACGCGAATAGCGTAGCTGAATTTGGCGTATCCTATTCGACTTACACCGCTGTGAGGACGGCGGCAAATCGACTGCCACGGCTCCCCCGTCGACGACGCTTACTCCTCCTGAAGAGGTGGGAGTACGCGCGCCGATTCGGGGATCAATTTATCCGTCTAGATGAGACGCGATAAATCGATTTCTGAGAGATCGATTTCTACCTGCCGATCCGGGCGGGTAGTGTAGACTAGCCCTAAGTGTATAGTGAAGTTAGTGTTGGCATGAAAGATGCCAGACTGACAGCCCTGGAGATGGAGTCCTATATTTATCCACAGATGGCATTGGTAGTGATAGGACAAATTTGTGTCTTAACTCTGACCTGGAGAGAGGAGAGGACAAGGCAGGCTCTATGGCCCATTTAGTCCTGGGCCTGACTGCTGGGAATGGCAACAAGGGGAAGGAGACACTTAGTGCCAATCACAACAGAGCTACTTGAAAAAAAGACTTTAAATCATTTGGATTAAATCTGGTTTGGAACCTTGTCTCCCACTGTCTCTTCCATCTTCCTTTTAACCCTTTCCTCCCATCTCCTCACTCTTCCAACTTGATCTATTTTAACAGAGAATACATTCTTCACTGTGTGTGTGGGGGGGGGGGGGGGGAAAGGGGGGGAGAGAATGACTTGCAGGGCCTGTGTGGGGAGTGGTGGGCAAGAGCAATAATTCTTTGCCAACCGTCATTGCGACAACTTGATTCCATGAAAAGGACCCCTCTTTTCATTCCTTTCCTCCTCTCATCTCTCACATTCTGGGAATGGCACCCCAGATAGTCACACAGCCAGTATTGTTCAGAAAGCGCTCACTGCTCTTTCAGCTGCCTTTTATCTCCCATATCCCCTCATCCCAGTGGCCTTGCATTGGTGCAGACGCTCTAGTGTGCCGGAGATCAGAATTCACAGAGCCCTGCTTAGTCCTTCCATGAGATTCAAAGTGACGCATCACTGCTGGCAGAGTCACTCTGAGCTCCCTGTGATCAGTTAATTAGCTTTCTGTGCTATTATTATGTCGTCATGGTGAATCTACCCACTCTTCCAAGAGACGGGAGAATGGCGGAAGCTGTAATTAGAGGGAATCTCATTAGAAACTGCTTCATCTAATCAGGCTCTCCCTCACCTCTACAACAATTCGAGTTCATTGCCACAAAGCAGGCCAAGGACAATACGGACCACAGTGTGCCACTGCATGGCAAGATGGTGTAATTTATATACTGCTGTTTGCTGTGTTTAAGTTGCTGCTTGTCTGATGTAATTAGAACATGCAGATAATTTAAAGCATGGCAGGATTTTGCAGGTCAGTATCTGCAGGTGGCCTGAAAATAATCATATAGTTAAGGGATTAGAGTAGGAGGCTAATTCTGCCCTTGAATGCACACATGCCAGTTCCTCTGATTTCAAATGCAGCGTGTGCATCTGAGGATGCAATCTGGCCCTATGTTTGGGTAGAAGAGGAACTGATGATAAATAAATGATCATGTTTGACCCTTAGGGAGGAGCTCACTTACACAGGATGATCTCAAAGTGTTTTATACCCCATGCAGGGCCGGCTCCAGGCACCAGCAAACCAAGCAGGTGCTTGGGGCGGCACATTTTCAGGGGCGGCATTCCAACCAGCCTCTTTTTTTTTTTTTTTTGCGCTTGGGCGGCAAAAGCCTAGAGCCAGCCCTGGCAGCAGCAGCGTGTCCTGCACCGGGGGCGCCCTGGGGCTGCTGCGGTTCGTGTCGGGGAGCAACGCCCGCACCTTATGGCCGGGTGGGCTCCGAGTGTGGGACACTCGGGCTGGGGGCTGCCCCTCGGGGCACACGGAGCCGCCTGCAGGTGCCGCAGGGCGGCCGCCCCCCCACCGCTGCAGCCGGGGCTGGGCGAAGTGGCCAGAGCCGCCCAGGGACTGCGGCAGAGAGGCCAGGAGCAGCAGCAGGAGTGGGGCCATAGAGGGCGGGGCGCTGCCATGCGGGGCCCGCGTCCCGCTCTCCGCTCCCTCTGGGGCTTCCCTGTCCCGGCTCCTCAGCCCCCTGCCGGGGCGGTCCCCCGGCTCGGTCCTCCCTGGTCATGGCCGGTCCTGGAGGTGGGAGCCCCAGCTGGAGGGACCCTGGGCTGAGGCACGGCCCGGGAGCCCCGCTGCTTACCCTGACCCTGCCAGTGCTGGACCGGCTGGAGGTGAGGGGGAAGCCCAGTGCTGGAGCGGCAGGGGGTGCAGGTGGGGTGGGGGGGAGAGCCCAGAGTTGGGGTGGCAGGGGGTACGGGTGGGGTGGGGGGGGAAGAGCCCAGAATTGGGGCGGCAGGGGGTGCGGGTGGGAGGGAGAGCCCTGGGCTGGGGTGGGGGGCAGCCAAAATTTTTTTTGCTTGGGGCGGCAAAAAACCTAGAGCCGGCCCTGACCCCATGAAGTGTGGTACTCTAGATAAGCAATAGTGTTATCCATTATAGAGATGGGGAAACTGAGGCACAGAGAAGGTGACTCTCCCAAGGTCAGGACGAATCAGCAGAACTGGGAACAGATGTCAACAGTCCTGATAAAAAGCACCATTCTAAACACTCAGCCACAATCTCTCTGAGATGTGCTGTCCAATATGGAAAGAGGTGGGTTATTGGACTATACTGCCCCTTGTTCTAATCTGGCCTGGCAGGAAGTAGGATATTGGATTAGAGTTTATATCTAAGCTCTATGGGGCAGGGACTGTTCCTTCCTATGTGTGATTGCACAATGGGGCCCTGACCCTGACCAGGGCCTTTGGGTGAACAATACAAATAATAATAATAATAATAAATAGACAGATCCTTGCTTTCTGCTGGTACAGCCGGAGGTGGAGCACTGCCCTAGATGAACTCTTGTGCTCCCTCAGTGGGCGCAGAAGGGACACGTCCCCACTGCCTTGGAGGAGCCTCTAAGCGGATGAGCTACTTCATCAGGTAGCATTTGTGGGCAGTTGGCCTGATTTCATGACCCCAAACAGAACATTTTCCTGAAAGAGCAGATTCTTCCTCTGTTCCCCCGTCTCTCACCCTGTAATCTTATACACCCTGGGTGGAATATTCAAAAGCACTCAGCGTTGGACTGACTCTTCTCCCAGTGGGGTTAGTCAGGCTAATGCTGAGCACTTCTGAACATCCTACCTGTCCTGTACAAGAGATATGAAGAGCATGTCCTGTTCCAGTGCATATATATTCCATGTACACTATGCAGTCATGTATGCAGCGCCTGCTCTTGTCGTATGGAATGGATAGTATGTTTGGGCGGGATTACAGCTGCTCAGGACGGACTGGCTTGAGGACTATTAAAAGGGATTCTACAATTGCTGTGATGTTTGTTTGGGATTTTTGGAGGGGACATCATTTTAATATGCAAATCACGTAAGGGGATAAAATTAATATACATCGAATTAACTCATTTCAATGGAAGATTCAGCCGCTGTCACGGACAAGATGACATCATGGGATTAATGAGAGGACGGGAGTTTGCAGCTGGAATAGTTTAGAAGCTGCACTAGGGTGGGGTGAAGGGATCACAACACAGACACGCTCTGCCCCTTCTTACCCATAGAATTCGCAGGTCTGGTTTCCCAGGAACACAGACACGCTGCTGCCGGCACCCAGGTAGTGGCCACTGATGGTCACCATGGTCCCTCCAGACTCTGGGCCGCGGCTAGGGCTCAGGGAGCTCACCGCTGGATTCTTGAGAAGGAAAGGAAAGAAGAAGGTCACTGCTTTTGTCTGCTGGGATCAAGGCAGGATCAGATCATGCCTGAGGGAATATTGAGACACAGCAGAGAGAGTCTCCTTATTCTCAGTTCATAGGCCTGGTGCCACAGCCGCCCTGAGCAGCTGGGAGTAGCATATGCAGGGAAACTCACCTCAGCCTTCACAACCCAATTCAGCTGCCAATTTCTAACAAGTCTCAACTGAGCATGTCCAAACTAGGATTTTTTTTTCAAAGGTTTATAACTCAGCTAAATATGGGTGTTTTTCCCCACAGAGAAACAGCAAAAGGCAAACTCCTAACAGGGCAACCTTCCTGCCAAATGTCAAGTCTTTACTCCAGATGGTTAGGATTTGGCAAAGTTATAATCAACAGAAAACAGAGTCTTATAATGGGAAGTGTTGGGCAACCTTAACTATATGCAGCACTATCAGCTCTGTCCATAATACACACAAACCAATAACGAGAATATTGTGGTTGGAGGGTCTATCTCCCATCAGTGACAGAAAGAGTTATCTGGGCATCCCTGGGAGTTTACAGTCCTATATCCTCTATGACATCAGTGTTTCTATTGTAACAATGCCAGTTTTTATACTGCTTGCATCAGTGAAGGCTACTTATTCCTTTTAAGAGAATCTGCAGAAAGCAGGTACTTTTTTGTTTTCAATCAATGGATATAACCAAATTTTTTCACTAATGCTTCCACATTACCACTTTATGACTCATCTGCAAACTGGCAGCATCCCATCTCCAATCCCTGGGTACTACCTGCTTCATAGTAGAGAGTCAGCACATTGAGTCGGTGCCGTTTTCTCCATTGCTTTCAAACCTCAGCATATGCTTACAGGTATCAAAGGAATTGACAGACTGGATTAGACCAGCAATCCATCTAGGGCAGTATCCTGGTTCTGAAAATGGTTGGTAGTGGATGGTCCATAGGGAAGCACAAGGAACCTCAGAATGGACAAATGTGGAATAACATGCCACGAGGGGAAGACTTCTTCTCAAGCAGTTCATGGTTGGCTTCTCTCTCTGACCCAATTTTTATCTTATCTAATGACAACACCAATACAATATGGTTTGAATATTAAAAACAACATGATGTTTATCAGTGGATTATAAATCTGAACCTCGGATACAGCAAAGAGAAGCAGTTCAGAACTGAATGGACATGCCAGCAGTTAAGCAATTGTTTAAATTTCCAAATTCAGAGTGGCTTTCAGTTAAACTTTCATGGACAGTCCCAGAACTTAACTGAGCTAAAACTTGACTGGCAAATTAATACGGACCTGTAAGGATCCACTGTTCCATGCTGATAGCAAGATCAACTTCCTAGAATAGTACAGTAATGGTAGAATTAATTTGTCACTGGCTGATAAGAATTTTAATTATTGTAATTTGGGAATTATTATTTCTAGATAAAGTAAGCACTTCGTGTTGAATTCGTTTTGTTAAGCTTTTTAAGCACTACCATAAAACCACCTTTATTTTACTTTCTGCAATTTCTCTGTTTTTATCTTTAAAATTCTCTTGATTAATAAAGCTTAAATTTAAGAACTCCTGAGTGGGTGTACTTTAGCTATACAACCCCAAATTCATGAAAAATTACTTATCCGGTGTGTGCTTTATATTCTAATTACTGTAATGTTCTCTCATTGTGGTCACTCTTCTACATATATAAACCCTTTATGAATCCTACCAAGCACTTGGCATCAGTAAATTGTGGCAAGGAGTTCCACAGGCTAGCTGTGCATTATGTTAAAAAAAAAAAATCCCTGTATCAGTTTTAAATGGGTCACCTTTTAATTGTTTTGGATGTTGCCTTGTTCAAGCATTACAAGACAGGGTAAAAGGTGTCTTTGAAAATTCAGGAAGCTTCCAAGAGGTAGCACCCTGAACAGAGTGTAGACTCTACCTTCAAAAGGTCATTCTCTTAAACAAATGAAAGGGGGAAGAGCAGGTGCTAGGGACATTAAAAAAAAAAAATCTATAACCTCCCCGGCCAAAATGCCAGGGCTGCAATTAGGCAACCAAATAGGATTTCCCCATTTCTATCTTGTATGATTCTATGTAAATTATGGGAGATTTACAGATAGGCTCCACCTCTCCAGGTAAAATGGGCGTCACTAAGTTGACAGCATAGATCCTGCAGCGTATCAGTCCCCTAATGAGCTCATTAAGGCATGAACCCTCTCAGAGTCGGAACAGAACTCTGTTTTAAGGTACCAATCAATTTTATTACTGTATTTAACGGAGTTTGTGGCTGTGCTATGGGGTGGGAAAAAACCCCAAATAACAAAAGGAAATTATTTACTTGAAGGTTTTGATGCCTGAGAAAAAGAAATGATAATAAAGGAAGTGCTGGGAAAAAAAGGGACAATGCAAGGAGCAATAATGCTCAGCATATGTTTAACAGGTTGCTGCAAGGTATTACTCCAAGATTAATTTTTGCAATTACTTTCAGCTGGGCCCTGGTTATTATTTAACACAAACCACAAGAGAGTTCCTTCTGTATGGCTAGGAAATTTTCCTTTAAAAACTGGCAATCTGAGAAAGACCAATAAGACGCCCATTGCCTGTTACACTGGAAACTGGAATATTCAGGATAACCCAAAGAACTGCCCAGGAGCAGGGAACTGCATGGCTAAGGAGAATGGGAAAAGGACACAGGGCTTTTCACTTCAAGGCTGCCAGATCATCCAGCCCAGGTCCCTGATACAGAATACTATCTGGTGGCAGGGGCGGCTCTATGTGTTTTGCTGCCCCAAGCACAGCAGTCAGGCGGCTTTCGGCGGCGCGCCTGCGGGTGGTCCGCTGGTCACGCCGATTCGGCGGCGTTTCTGCGGGAGGTCCGCCGGTCCCGCGGCTTTGGCGTACCCGCCACCGAATTGCCACCGAATCCACGGGACCGGCAGACCTCCCGCAGGCATGCCGCCAAAGGCAGACTGACTGCTGCCCTCACTGGGACTGGCAGGCCGTCCCCCGCGGCTTGCCGCCCCAGGCACGTGCTTGGTGCTCTGGTGCCTGGAGCCCCCCCTGCTGGTGGCAGTTAGGGGCCTGTGGGAAGGGTGTCAGCTCTATTCCCAGTAGGCTGGTGTCCACATCACAGCAACTACTGCCACACCTGGCAATACGCGAGACCTGTTGTTGGCAGTCACGGGAGAGAGGCCAAGGACTCAGTGGGCAATGGAGACTGAACTTCCCTCTCAGCCTTAGAGCTTGTGCCTCTAGTTCCCGCCGCACCGTTGGGAAAGGTTGTGTTGGTGCATCTCTTGTTACAAGTGCCCTGTGCATATACAGTAGGCGTAGCTGACCCCAGCTGAGAGCTTGTCTCCCTTCATTAGCAACATATTCATACAAAATTTAATCGGGTAATAGGCAAACGTGTTTAAAGCCCGTCTTTATTCAGTAAAGGGCTTAAGCGCAGGCTTACATTTTAACATATGCTTAAGTGCTTTGCTGAACTGGAGCCTTGAATTCAAGTTTCCCTGTCTATAAAATGGAGGATTTTAAAATGTGCTTCTTTTGATAGAATGGAACCCTGATTTTATCATCACAACACTAAAGAAACATCTTGTGTTTTTAAAGTTTGTAAACATGGACTGATGAGTTTTAATTAACATTTGTAAAGTGCTTTAAGACCCTCAGGTAACAGGTGCTACAGGAACGGAGCAGACTGCCCTCCTCCTCATTGCCTTCTCTGGTTACACTGATGTTCAGACTCTCTCCTTCAGCAGGCTGGTAGCACATTAATATTTTGCACCAGTGCAACGTGGTTGAATAAATAAAATCCCAGCGCAATGTGGTGCTCATAACACTGAGAGATAGCAGGAGCTGGCCTCATTTATCTATCAATTAGTTTACAAATTGTGGACAATTGGTAAGTGCTAGCATTTCGCTGCATGCACAGATTCCACTCAGCATAAAATCAATGTGGTTGGATAAAGTGCCCTGTGAAGGCAAAAATGGAGATACAAAAAGCCCCAGCTGTGTCTCGCAAGTTTATGAATCAAAAGGCTGCTAATTAAATAAAGGAAAGACGCAATGATCACTCAACAAACGGAAATCCACTACCCCAAAGAGTAGCTCTTGATTAAGTGCATGGATGGAATCGACACTGAATTAGCATCCTTAGAGGAAGTCATTCGATATCGGGATGCAGAATTACTCCATTCCCAAGGTAGGTTGCAGGAGAAATTTAAATATGTAGAGACCGGCAGTAAGTCAGATATGTTTAGTATTCATGTGCGAATGATAAAAAATGGCTCGATCGGGCCTTCAGTATCTTAGTTTGACAAAGGTGATCCCTGGGTGGTCCCCAGGTAGTGATCAACAGCTTGATGTCTAGTTGGCAGCCGGTATCAAGCAGAGTACCCCAGGGGTTGGTCCTGGGGCCGGTTCTGTTCAACATCTTTATTAATGATCTGGATGATAGGATGGATTGCACCCTCAGCAAGTTTGCAGATGACACTAAGCTGGGGGGAGAGGTAGATATGCTGGAGGGTAGGGATAGGGTCCAGAGTGACCTAGACAAATTGGAGGATTGGGCCAAAAGAAATCTGATGAGGTTCAACAACGACAAGTGCAGAGTCCTGCACTTAGGACAAAAGAATCCCATGTACAGCTACAGGCTGGGGACCGACTGGCTAAGCAGCAGTTCTGCAGAAAAAAACCTGGGGATTACAGTGGATGAGAAGCTGTGTATGAATCAGCAGTGTGCCCTTGTTGCCAAGAAGGCTAATGGCATATTGGGCTGCATTAGTAGGAGCGTTGCCAGCAGATCGAGGGAAGTGATTATTCCCCTCTATTCGGCACTGGTGAGGCCACATCTGGAGTACTGCGTCCAGTTTTAGGCCCCCCCGCTACAGAAAGGATGTGGACAAATTGGAGAGAGGTCCAGCCGAGGGCAACAAAATTGATCAGGGGGTTAGGGCACATGACTTACGAGGAGAGGCTGAGGGAACTGGGCTTGTTTAGTCTGCAGAAGAGAAGAGTGAGGGGGGATTTGATAGCTGCTTTCAACTACCTGAAAGGGGGTTCCAAAGAGGATGGAGCTCGGCTGTTCTCAGTGGTACCAGATGACAGAACAAGGAGCAATGGTCTCAAGTTGCACTGGTGGAGGTCTAGGTTGGATATTAGGAAACACTATTTCACTGGAATGGGTTACCTAGGGAGGTGGTGGAATCTCCATCCTTAGAGGTTTTTAAGGCCCGGCTTGACAAAGCCCTGGTTGGGATGATTTAGTTGGTGTAGGTCCTGCTTTGAGCAGGGGGTTGGACTAGATGACCTCCTGAGGTCTCTTCCAACCTTAATCTTTTATGATTATGAATACGTACAGTGGAGAGCAGCAAGAAGCAACACAATAGATTTATCCCAGTCAATTAAATACAAAAGTAACATGTCTTCATTATTCTTCCCCTCCCGAGAAAGAGGAAAATTGTGAGCAACATGACACCAGTTCCATGGCAGGATAGTACCTAGCTACAGGATGAACTTACATTAACATAGTGCTTCTGCTCAGAGGATCTCAAGATACTTTACAAACAGGACCTAATTGAGCTCAACAATTCTGTGAAGCAGGTAAATAGTATCACCATTTAACATGCAGGGGAAATAAGACAGAAGTCTGGGGACATAAACTTAGGCCAGTGGAAGCCACAGGGGCTCAGCATGTCTGAAAAATCAGACCGCTTGATTAGGTGCTTGTACAACATCACAGAGAAGTCAGTGTTAGAGTCATAATTTGAACTCGGGACTTCCTGGCTTCCCATCTCACACCCAAGCCACAAGTCCATCGAAAGCACACTCCTAGCATGTGTAGCAGCCAAAATCAGAAAAGATGCTTTGGCTTTCCCATCCCTCCCACTGGTTTTGCCCAGGTACTCACCACAAACATGTACTGTTGTGAGGACGTGGCCATGAACTCAGGTTTGCACTCTCCGATGCAGAGGCGCACTGGACCGGAACTGATCCCTGGGAGGGCCTGCCCCATCTCACACACAATTCTGAAAATATAAAACCCACAAATGAGACCCTAGTAGGTAGACGCAGCAGTGACTTACTCAGCTGGATGGTTCCCTTTCTCCCTTTATTTTGACGTCTGCTGCTCTCCCCTTTTGAAGGAGCTAATTACTATTTTCCCCCCATGTAATAATTAAAAAAAAAAATCAAAATTAGACATAATTATTGCAAGCTGTAAACTCCAGAGCAATGCAGAGCACTAATGGCAAATATATTAGCCTGAAGCAAAGTAAGTGTGAAGTCCTCAGAGTAATGAATGAGTTCATTAAGGGAACAGCTCACATTGTGGGTTCCTGTTTAATCAGAAGTGGAGAGACCCATTAGGAGATGACAGACACAGGCCTTTCAGTAGAAAGTAAGTTTACTCCTTATACTGATGAAAGAAGGTTAGTGGAACTGAATTGTACGGATACAGTATTCTTCATCTAGTCCAGATCAATACCTGAGGATGGGCTCTCAGGCAGGGAAGGGGTAAAAAATCATAGCATTTAGAATGTGAACATGAGATACTCAATAGAAACGTCTGGATCAGGATGGCAGCTCAGGATGGCGGGCGGGGATAGAGGCAGGAAAGAAAGTGTGGCAAGGCCCCTTCTGCCTCGCTGGACTTAGCGCTCCCTCCTCTGGCAGGGACAGGGCCTGGGGTAAATCAGCCCCACTCTGGAGTGTGTCTGTCTTTCCTCTTCGGGGTTTGTTTCTCAGCGCCTGCCCGGTAGGCGTCGGGGCAGGCCTGAGGAGTGCTCCTCTGGCAAACAAAGGGAAACAAGTCTATAACACATCGAAACAAAAGGGGAAATACCTTTCCCTGCCCCCCTCACTGGGGCAGGGGTTGTCCTGCCACTGGCCCCGGGGTGTCAGTCCTTCCCCTAAACAGGCACTGGGTTTGGGACGTCTCCCCTATGGGAAGGAGCGCAGTCGCTCACGCTGGAGAAGCCTATCTCCCTGCTGCCACCAGCCTTGCAGCAGTTTGTCCCCCCTCCCCAGGAGAGAGGTTTTAACAGGTTTCAGGCAGCCCTTAATTGGACTCAGGTGTCCCTAATTGACCTGAAGTAACCCCTTCCCAGCTTGTAGGAAAAAGGGCCTTTAGCATTCTAGGGCTAACATATCTGTTTCCCCAGACCCTCCTGCAGGCGTCCGGCCTGATGGTGTCACAAAAGGAAGAGCTTGATCCTGCCCTTGGTTGCATGACACAAATCTCCCTGGGTCACATGCAATACCTGATTTCACCAGGACAGTGGCAATGGGTAACATGTACTGGAAACAGGAACCAGATCATAGAATCATAGAATATCAGGGTTGGAAGGGACCTCAGGAGGTCATCTAGTCCAACCCCCTGCTCAAAGCAGGACCAATTCCCAACTAAATCATCCCAGCCAGGGCTTTGTCAAGCCGGGCCTTAAAAACCTCCAAGGAAGGAGATTCCACCACCTCCCTAGGTAACGCATTCCAGTGCTTCACCACCCTCCTAGTGAAATAGTGTTTCCTCATATCCAACCTAGACCTCCCCCACTGCAACTTGAGACCATTGCTCCTTGTTCATTATTTGTCACACCAGCGGATTCAATAGGCAGTGAACCAAGGTTTTCAAAGCCACCTCAGCCAGCATGGATCCTTAGCAATGCCTCAAAAGGGATGCTGCCGGGAGTCATTCCCACTGTGGTGTTAGAAAAACAAAACACCAGAGCAGTTTGCTAAAGCCTGGTAACCAGAGAGACTAAAAGTGAACAGCCTAGTCTCACTGACCAGGTGGACGGGAGTGAGAAAGGTGAACAAAGAGGATCAACTGTGAAAAGCAGATTAAGTACTAGGTAGGTAAGTGAATGGATAGATGGCATGGGATATATAAATATATTATATAATGGAAAACTCTGCTGCAGTAACTAACTGGTCCCTGCTGGTCAGTCCCAATGGAAAGGCCAAGGGCGGATGGTGCATAGATACCGAACTCCGTACCAGAGCAAGGTTGAAGATATATTGGCCAGGAGATTGTGGGGAAAGCTTGTACTACCACTGCTTGTACTTAGATAAACAGAAGTCTTCAGTCTCTGAAGTGATCATTTGAGCAGCTCTCACCCGTGCTAGACTCACTAGCGAATAAAAAGGATTTAAAGAAAAAAAAAAATCTGTAGACAAAACGCGCAGCTGATGCTAGGAGGCTTAACAAAATACAAACATGCTAGCAAAGAGCCTTAATGTGAAAACCATTATCACTACACATCAAAATGGGTTTCCTATAGAGACGCTGCCTTTGGAGAACAGAGGCTGAAGTGTCTCCGCTGTGTGCCTAAATTTGCCACGCTTTGCTCTCTCTTCCCCTTTCAACTTGACGGAACTTTCTCCCCGGAGCATCATTTTGCTGCTGCGTCTCCATGAAGGCAGGAGCAGCAAGAAGAGAGTGCTGTTGTTCTGGCACTGGCAGACTGTGGGAGATGGGGAATCATGACAGGCTGGTGGTTGTGACTGGGAGATTGCTCCTCAGTGTTGCTGCAATCTTGCGAGAGAGAGGATAGTCATTATTCCCTCCACCAGATGGGCAGCCAAAACCCAGGGACTAGTTGCAGAAGCCACAAAGAAAGGGTGGTGGGATCCAGGTTTTATTCCAAACAGGGGGACGGGGACACCAGTGCTGGATTTCAGCAAACTCAAGAAAAGATCAAATGACCAACTATTAGCCAGTAATGTGGACCTTTTCATTACTCAGCTGCCCAAATAATACCTTTGAGTAGCCCCAGAACAAGTAACAGGGCACATGTTATTGCATACACCATCAGGCATGTTGGGAATGAGGAATGGTGGCACAAGCGGCTATGGTACGTCTGATCTCTGATTCCTAATCCAGGCCAAAATCCCAGCAGGTACCCTCCTACAAAATGATGCACTCGACAGAGCTGTAGGGTGCTGATTTCTGGGCTAAGTGGCCCTTTAACCAACATTAACCTAATTGCCAGCTGATAGATTGCATGGCTGGAACATATGGTGAGTCATTACAGTCTCGGAATTCAGTCTGCCCACAGAACCCTTCAGAGGGTCCTTTTATCCGGATTCATCTTTAAAAGGCAGCTCTCATGCTAACACTTGCTGTTATCTGCCCAGGATAAATGTTTTAATGATGTTAACAAACTTTGAAAGCTTAAGAGCTGCAATTAGAATTGTCATTATAAAATCAGGATTTCATACTATCAAAGGAGGATAATTTTATAATCTCCCATCCCTGATTTCAAAAATAAAATACTACAGTTTTATAGCATAATGGAGAGAAATCACCATGTCTTACAATGGTATTAGTGCACTGCTTTGAGTCATTAATATAATAAAATAATAATAATACTTTGCAGTTCGGTAGCATCTTTCAACCAGTGATCTGAAAGCACTTTACAAATCCAAAGGCTATGTCTACACTCAGAGCTAGGGGTGTGAATGTGCTGCTCACGTACACATACTTGTGCTAGCGCTCACTGAGCTAGTGTGAGTACAAAACAGCAGCATAGCCAGGGTAGCTCTGGTAGTGGTGGCACGAACCAGTACAAACCCACCTGAAACTGTGGATAGACACTTGGCATGGCTCAGCCATGCCTCCAAGGCTGCCTCCCATGCTACCGCAGCCAAACTGATCTTTATACTCGCACTAGCTTAATGAGAACGAGCGTGAGTATGTGTACATGAACAGCGGCATCCCACCCCGAGTTCGAAGTGTAGACATAACCTGAGCTGCTCACAGTCCCCCCCCCCCCACTAAGAACAGTAGATAATGTTATTATCCTTATTTTAGAGATGTGGAAACTGAGGTACAGAGTGATTAAAGTAACTGGCCTAAACTGACACAGCAAATGAAGGGAAGACCTTGGAACAGAACTCAAAAATCCTGACTTGCAGTCTCCTGCTCTAACCACTGGACTATATTATTTAAAATAAGGGATCTTCCCAGCCTGAAATCTCTTCTCCCTACCTCCTGAAGTGACCGAACCCCCCATTTCAGTTTACAGTACCAGCATCGCTGACCTGAGCGGCGGGTAACTGAGATGGACTTAGACTTCACTCAGTGTTTACGAGCGAATAGTCAGGGGAATATGATCAGGGCTAAGCCTGACTATCCAAAGGGGAACTCAAGCTGAATGTAATCCACCAGAGCTCACCAGAGCAATTCTCCTTTGCCCTGGCCTTACAGACAAGTTTATCTTGCTGAGCAGGTCGCTATCCTTTCTGCAAAATCTGTATTTAGTCCATGTGAAAGGAATTGAGTCCCCAGGAACAATGTACTTTAGCTAGAGACAGCACAGAAACAGCTCAGGTAGTGGGGCTAGGCATGAAAGGGGAGCTCAGTCTTCACAGCCTCTCTGCTGGGACTGCCAGCAAGGGGGTGAATTAAAGCCAACTGCTTTTAGTGACAGACACGTCCTCTGCTTTGAGAACTAGACTGAGACCCACCAAACTCATTTCACTCAAGCCATCAAAGAACAACCACTTTCAGCGGCTACAGACCCTGGGACAGATCCATTCTCAGTCCCTTGGGTTTCTCCTCTCTCTCTCCGACTTGCTCCGACAGTGCGGCACTGTATCTGTATTAGCTGCCAGACCACCTTGCCAGTGCAGCAAAGATTACTCAAGAAAAGAAGTTGCTTAGCATATTCCATCTTGCCCACTCTGCATGAATGCACCCCCTACTCTCGTAAGCATATTGGCATCTTGGCTAAAATAAAATAGAACTTCCAAAAAAAAAAACCCGATCTGAAATGGGGACATGTGTCACTTTGGGAGGTTTATTTGCCTGTCCTCTGTTACACGCCTATTTTCTAATTTTCGGCTGACATTTTTCTCAGTGAAATAAATGAATTGACTCCAGTGGAGGCCTATTCGGATTAAACTGCTGTCACCGCCTCACACACCTAACAAATGGTTGCCTGCAGTCAGCAGCGCGGGATGCATTCCAACCGGAGGGGAGGGAGGTGGAAAGGCTGAGGGTAAACAGCAAGGTGCTCATCAGAAAAGTTGCTTAGCAAAGCAGGAGCCATGGTGCAGAAGGAAACAAAATGCTTAATAAACCTTTAAAAGGGCCGGTTAGTGCCTGGGATGAAATCCAAGCGTGTGATCCTTAGCAGGTGTAAACTGGCCCAGCCCCATTTAAGTCAGGAGAGCTACATCAGTTTACAACCACTGAGGATCTGGCCCGCAAGGCACTGCCGCAGTTCTGCAGAGCAGGGAGGAGAGAGGCAGGCAGTGACTGGAGCACGTCTCTGACTCACGGGCTGACTGTGCTTTTGCTTTCATCACGAAGAACAGGCCTTCTGAAGGGCTGCTAGATCGGGTGCTGTACACCAAGACGCCAGGAAATTAAAGGCACCCACTAGTGAACTCTAAGAGCCGGGCCAAGTGCACTTACTGCTCTGCGATGACGTACTGCTCCTGCAGGGGAGTGCACTGCACCCCCGCCACCTGCACGTTGTGGGCAATCTCGGAGAAATCCAGCCCCAGGTTCACGCCATGGATCGTCACCCGCGTCCCTCCTTCTGGGGGCCCTGACACGGTCAGGATCTGGAGAGGAAACAAAATACAGCATCTGCATTACTGTCGCCTCCTGGCAGGTGCCTTGAGCCTGCTCATGTCCTGGCACTTTCTTTGCACCAGGTCTGGAGGGATCCCTCGAAGGGCTGGCAGCTGCAACCAACCGACCGGCAGCCTATTAATGCTGCAGACAGGAGGGGAGATTATCCTGCCAACTTCTCCTCACCGTTTCCCACCAGCAGAGGCTGAAGAGATGCAGCGTGGTAGGAACGAGTTAATCCATTGTACTTCCTCACAGCGACTCTGCTCCTGCAGCAATAGGGGTGCTGTGGGCCTGCCTGCAGGTAAGTCAGCACAGCTGCATGCAGGACGCTTGCACAGCCCCGTGGCGTGATCCCACAGCACTGACTTACTGTGACTTACGGTGCACACAGGCACCACTAGGGGCTGCCATTCGCCTCTTCAGCCCATTGGGGGAGTAATGCCAATTCTTTCATCAACACAGGGAGATAATGGGGAAATGACCCGGGGATCCTCTCAGACCCATTGGGCTTTGCAGATGGAACTTGTTTACAGCACAGTGGTTCATTCACACAAACTTTACCATGTCAGGACCTAGGAGAGTCTTTGGATGGTTTCCCCACAAAGCCCAGTGCTTCCTTCACCTGTTTTGCTGTATAATGAATTTTATCACGCAAGCTGAACACAAGCACTGAACACTGCAACCTACATCATTTCCACCTGGCTCCTTGGGGCGGCTAGAGACTCCCATCATCATCCCCAGTCCAGCACACCTCTCTCACTTCCATGCCCCATATCACGCCCAGACATCTTGCAGTAGTCATGGGAGCCAGCGTCTGTGCCTACTGTGCCGGAACTGAAGATGGCTGAAGTGCTGCAGCTGGCAGAGGCCTGAACAATCTTAGCAGCAGAAATATCTGCTAGAAAGATAGGATCAGCTCCCTTTTTATAGACTTATATACAAGATCATAACCTTAAAGGAGTGGGCTGCTGCTATGGAGAACTTCATTACGTTCTGCCTTGGACGGTCTCTGAATTTTAATACCACATTTTATTAGTGAGTAAGGCAACGAGAAGCACTTCAAACAACTCTTTGAAATGCTAAAGGGTGAGGAGTACATTTTAAAGATGTCCACTTATAGTGTCTCTCAATCATGATTGCCTCCGTTCCAATTGCAATAGGATTTCATTAAAGATCACTCCCCCTCACCAGCCAGTGGCATGCACTAGGATAGTGAGAGGCCATAGGATTGGGACCCAAGAGACCTCGGTTCTATTCCTGGCTTTTCCACTGGCTTGCTGTGAGGCCTTGGGAAAGTCTCTGTGCCTCAGGTCTTTGTCTGTAAAATGGGGATAAGGATAGAGACTCTCCATTTGTGAAGCACTTTGAGATGGATTGTGAAATCGCTAGTTAAGAGCAAAGGATTATTATTAATGCAAGAATGACTTAATCCCCAGCCTTTGGTTACCAGCTCCAGCTTTCTGACCCTCCCACCATCCTACCCAACTTTTCTGACCGGCTGCCCACTTTCCCCAGGAGCTCAGAACAGCTTCGTAGGTGGGATCTGAATTGTTAGTACATGGAAGGAGATGAAATGTAACACATGAACACTGATAATCATTCATGTTGGCAAATACAGAATATCCCGCTGTTTCAGTAGCCCATCAAAGCAGCCCTCGTTAGAACCCCTGCATATCATGTTCTATTACATCCCCTGGCTACAGATTTAATTGGCATGTGCCCCACCCCGTGACCTCTATGGATGATCCCTTTTTAAACCCCTCCACTTACCTAACACTGGCCTCCTCACATATCCACTACCAGCAGTGCAGGAGCCTTCTTCTCCGCAGCATCTGCTGCCTGGAATAGCCTCCCTGTATCTTTCTACCTCATTTTTCTGTTTCCCGTCTCCTTTCAAATCTCAGCTGAAACTATTTCTTTTCTCCCTCACTTATATGTCTTAATTTCTCTCCCTTCACCTCTGCTCCTATTTATTATTAACTCTGAAGCTGTATTATTTAATTTGGCAAAATGTTCTGGGTTGCAACTTGCTATATAGACCATACGATATACAGCTGCATTGTATTTTAAAATACCTTTCTCTGCACTGCCTATGCCTCAATTTCTCTCTCTTTGCACTCTGGGTTTTATGACTGAAGGCTTTAATTTATTCACTATACAGTGTCTGTTGCACCGCTGCTTTCTGAAACTCATACCACGTAGCATGTCTTGTACCACTTAGCTCTGCAAAGCACCGTGTTCCCAAAGAAGACACTATACAAAAATCAAGTTGTATTGTATTCTATTGAACATTGACAGCCCGGGCTGCTAATGTTGACACTGCTAGTCACACATAACCAGAACACAATTCTTGACAGTTTACATTCCTTACGACTGTAAATTAGTTTAAACCCTACTTATTGCAGTATTTACACTACAGGATGTGTTGACTTATCACACATCCAAAAACCACCCCTGTGGCTTGCCATTTTCTGACCCAACGGCAACCGACAAAACCAGACCGTGTTGCCAAACAAAACAACATTTCTTTTATATTTTTTATTTTGATAATGTCCTGACCTGGAAAATGCCCGAACCAGATTTCCATTCGACCTAGATTTTAGGGGCCGCTAATTGAACAGTTTTGAAATAACTGTGCCAAGTAGCAGCCCCAGGGTTAGGACAGATGCATTCAATTAATTACAGCTGGGGAGATTCAGTCAAAAGCATAGAAAGGAGCAAAGTCTTAGAGGTCCAGTTGTGCAGAACTTCGGTGACCTCCTTTGAGCAGAACTGGACTCGGCCTGTGCACTGCACGATGCAGTGCGACTGCCATGCTGAAACGGCAGCGGCAGTTGGACTTTGGGTTATTTTTTACATACCATGGTCAGACCCTATACTTATGCGGATGCACAACCCAATTATGCACAGCAAGTCTGACCCGAGGCTGCTGCTGACATCACAGTGTCTCTCGAATTTCAGCGACAGCCAGTCACACTTGGAGGATGCATGAACTGGAGACAGGAGATTCTCGTTAAGAATAATCTCATTTTCTGTTCTGAGATGCAGGAGGAAACAGTCTCCACGTAACAAGACCATCTCATTCTATTTAATACCTCTTCCCATGTGTCTACATTGTTATACTGTGCTCATCACCAGGGTATTTATTTTAGTTCTCTCTTGCGAAGACAAATCCTGACGGTCTCTAGAACATCTGTTATCAATTAAAATGGGATTGGGAGTAAGCACTCCTGGGTTCTGTTCCCAGCTCTGCAACTACCTCATTGTGTGGCCTGAGCAAGTCACTTTCCCGCTCTCTGCCTCGGTTTCCCCATCTATAAAATGGGACATAGTAGGCTTTGCACAAAAGGATCAGCATCAGAGACTATTAGGTGAAAGTATAATGTTTTGCATTTGCATAGATCTTATCTTCATAAAAGTGCAGGAATATAACCAAAGTGACAGGAGAGATGATATTATAAAGCCTGGGGTAGCTGCACCAGTGCAAACTCCTACTGTACACAGGCAAAGCCACTGTTCACACTGGTGCTGCTTACTCCAGCTTGGAACCAGGGTAAGCTGCAGCAAAGCAAATGACAGTTTACCCTGTTTGCACTGATGTGGTGACACAGCGGCTGGAATCAGGGCAAATCATCAGTGCAGGTCAGTGTGTTCTGCACTGTCCAGCCTTCTCCAGGGCAGTTCAGATATTAGAGGTCCATTACCCCTGTAAGGGGTCAATATTCAAGTTTACTGCACCTCTACCCCGATATAATGCGACCCGATATAACACGAATTCGGATATAACGCGGTAAAGCAGCGCTCCGGGAGGCCGGGGCTGCACGCTCCGGCGGATCAAAGCAAGTTCGATATAATGCAGTTTCACCTATAACGCGGTAAGATTTTTTGGCTTCCGTGGACAGCGTTATATCGGGGTAGAGGTGTATTTTAAATGGAGTTATCAAGCAGTTCAGTTTAAACACAACACTGGATTAGTTTATAATGAAAAAAATAAAACAAGATGATTTAACTACACAGAGAAAGAGCTTAAGTGAGAACAAGTATAAGGTATTAAAGTCAGAAATGGATACAAGAGAAATAAAGATAAGTTTTAGCTACCAGAAATGTTTTAACAAGCTAGACTTGGTTCCAGGCAAAATCCTTACCACAGATCACAGCAACAGGGCTGACCAAATTCTCAGGTCAGGAACTCCCCTAAGTCAGAAAGCTGGTTCCTTTGTCATCTTAGATGAAAGAGAGATGGGGAGAGAAAGCTTGGGGTGCTTTTGCCCCTCACTTTTACAGTCCAGTCACCCTTTGAATTGCATTTTCCTGAGGTTTCAGAGTGGTAGCCATGTTAGTCTGTATCAGCAAAAACAACAAGGAGTCCTTGTGGCACCTTAGAGACTAACAAATTTATTTATAAGCTTATGCCCATATAAATTTGTTAGTTTCTAAGGTGCCACAAGGACTCCTCATTGATTTTCCTGAGGGTTACCCCTGATAAAGTGCCTTCCAGCTGTGAGGATGGAGACATGGAATCTTATGGTGAAAGAAGTTCCATGTTGTTTGCTAAAATGCAGATCGACCTGTTCCTGCCCCACTTTGTTGCCAAACAATGGCCAATTGACCACTGATTGCCAATTAACTTTGATGACACCCCGGTTCACCCCATCCCCAGACTTGTCTGGTAAACACCCATTAGTCATCATTTCAGCTTATGTTCTTAACTCTTAATACAAATTTCGTACATACATTACACAAGAATATTGATGATCAGCGTGTTATTAGTTTTTAAATGATACCTCACAAGGTATATTGTGCACAAAGATTACAATGATGTGTAGGGTGTGAATACAGGGGTGCTCTGGGTCACAAATAGGTATTACTGAACCTATTTTAGAGACAGGGAAACTGACACAGAGAGCAGAAGTGATTTATCTAGGGTCACCCCACAAATCAGTGGCAGAGCCAGGACAAGAACCCAGAAGTTGTGACTCCCAGTCACCCCTACGCTAACCATCAGACCCCATTCCCCTCTCAGAGCAGGGAACAGAACCCAGGAATCCTGATTCCCAGCCCTCCTGTCCTTACCTACCATTAGAAAGTTCCCTCTCCTAAGGTAGGATCCAGTTTTTTTAGCATCATTAATGTTTCCTGTCACCCCAGTTGGGGTGGTTCACCATTTTCAATGTAAAACAACACAGAGCTACAAAAAGCAGGGTCTGTGTGTGGGACGGAGATGTGTCTTACAGCTGATCCTAAGGATATCCTTGCTACAGTCAGAGGTGAGCCAGACAGTCCTGCAGTATAAGTGACTATCATACCCCATCACACTCAGCATCAAAGACACAACAAAAAAAGATAGAGTCCCAGCCACGCAAAGAGTGGCAAAAAAAATTACCAAAGTGTCATTTACCTTCTCTCTTTTCTTTTTTGTCCTTTTATTTTTTTATTATGTTCTAAGCTAGCTGGATCCCAGCTGATGAGCCCAGCAGGGACCCAGCACATAAGCATCCCTAGCTCCTCATCCCGGCATGATCCCTCCTTGTCTCTGTCTTAGCTGATAGCACATTCAGAACCTAATTGTTATCTCAGCAGAGCAACTCCATTATTCAGCCTGACACTACCCCCCTTTAGCTGTTTGTTGCAGTGATGTTATATTAATGAGGCCTGCAAATAAATGAATAGGAGATCAGAGAGCTGCTTGTTCTCAAGAAAACTGATTTTTTATTTATTTATCACAGAGGCTACAGACATTAGGGAAGTTTTATGCTGTTAAAGAAGGGACACTGCTGACGGAGGCGAGAGCATGGACTCGGGTCCTGTAAACCAGTGCTTCTCAAGCTATCTGATGTGGGGGACCGGCAATTTTTTTCCCCAATGTGCCAGGGACCGGTGCCATATTATTATCCTATTCAACGCTCTTATGAGGAAACTCGCCGCGGACCGGCAGCCGATGGCTCACGGACCGGCACCGGTCCGCGGACCACCACTGCTGTAAACGGAAGGACTGTATGTTAACTATAATTCATTTCCTTTTGTTTCAGTGACAACAGGGTTTCTCCTTGGCATTTACACATCCCCCCATGATGCTGGGAACCTGGATGCAAGCGCACTGGGCTAGGGTATGAGAACTAGAGCGCTGAACTGACTGGAGAGAGGGAAGCTAACTGCAAACAGGAGAAATGGTGAAGAGTCTTTCAGTGGGAATGATTCAAGAGCTTAGTTACATGGGCCAGTATAGGGGGTCAAACTCGCCGCTCTGTTCCACTGGTGCAACCCTGTTGAACCCTGCGCTAAGGGTCTGCCTGTAGGCTCCCCTAAAACTCAGACCCCTGAAAATGGAACACATTGATTTGTTAGCACAAGCAGAACCGTACCTTCTGCTCGTGTCAAGCTCAGAGTCCACTTAGGTCGTCAATCCCCTAAGATTCAAACATTCCCTGGAGAGATCCTTCGTGCCTCCGGCTTTGAAGGAGACACACAGGCCGGGTGATGGAGGCAACCAATCTGCAATAACCACGGCTAAGCTATGCTCTCTTTTCCTTGGACGGAGACCGCCGATATTACTTTCCAAGTTGGACAGTGATAAAATATTCTATGGCAGTGCCCAGCCCACAGCTAGCATGAACGCCGCAGGAATGGAATCTCCAGCTCAGAACACGAGCAGCTTAGCTGAAAGTTGTTTTGTGGTTTTATTTCTCCTGCTTAACTCAAGGAGAAGAAAATAAGACTTCTTAAATGTTACAACTGTCGGAATCATTTAGTATGAGGGAAACTGCCGGCGGAGCCTATTTTGCTCCTGGCGTCTTGTAACCCAGCCTTGTGCAAACAGCACAAATGCTTGTGGGAAAGAGAGGGAGTTGCATTCTGTTGAAGGGGGAGAGGGGAGAAGTTTATTTATTGTTAAAAGATTATTGAAAAATAAAAAAGGAAACAAAACGCCTCTAAGATAAAAGATCTCTGAACCCATCCGGCTGGTAGAATAGGGGTTAGCATCACATGGCATCAGATGGAAGCGAGCAGGTGGTGCTCTCAATTCAATGGCTACATAACCAAGGTGACATTCACCCCTGGGCAAAGAAGCAGCGCACACAGCCTCTGCACCACTTAATTGCACCTTAAGTCTAAATTTAAGCATATGCTTAAGGGTTTTGCTGAATCAGGACCTAAGTAAACACAAGGGCCTTAAACCATGGTTCAGTGGGAGTTAAGAGCCACAGGGGCCTTGTGTTTTGTGCCCAGAGTGAATTTTGCACAGGGAGCGATCGTTGTTGGTGCCTTGAGAGGTTTTTGTTAATTCCCTGCATGCCCTTTTTTATTTTAAATTAACAGACACTGGCCTGTGGAAATTCTGCGGCCATGCCACCCGAGCCGAGGCTGCTGCAGGTTAGAAAAACTTCCAGGCTGGCAGTGCCTCCTGGTTATTAGAAAACAAGTCAAATGAGCTTGGGGATGTCTGAGTAGCCCCACTAGGACATCTCACCTAAGATCAAGCATGGAGCTCCTTACCCGGGTGATCCAGCTCTGGTTCGACCAGTCCTGGACGACCAGTACAGGCCTTCACCCATCAGGGGTAGGTAAGCAGAGTACCATGCTGCTATGTGAGGTGAATCTTTGGAGTGAACCCTTACAAACTAAGGTTCATTCTATCGAGGCACCTCTAATAAAGCCAGGGCTTTGTCCTTTGCCAATTTCCCCACTCCCTCCACCAATGTGTTTGTACACCAGCTGGTTGCCCCAGAGGTGGCTGCATTTCATCGGTGCACATTCCATATTCTGTACGGCGTTTTGAGATCAGTGATGCTGAAAAGGCATGATGGAAAAAGAATACATTATTCAGTCGCCAGTGAAATCAGCCCGTCCCTGTAGACTGGGTAAGGTTATAGCACAAGTTATTCCCTCACAATATCTGGGGCACTCGGGAGATAACCGTTCTGGATTCCTGCCTGTGGACACAAGTATCTAACTCTATGGTGATAACTGGAAGAAACATAAGCGCAGACACTGAGTGTACACACGTGTGCATGTCCATGTATGCACCTATTGAGGTGGCTGAGCTCCAGCAGAAGGGTGAGCTGGAGAGAAATTCGTGTTCAGACGTTCAAATGTTAGATAAGGAGAATATTGCTAGATGAGAGACTCACTTGCCCATACTAGAATCTCATGTATTTCACTTGACAAGGCCAAATTCTGCTCTGTTACACCAGCGTAAACCCTGAGCAGCTCCACTGAAGTCAAAAGCATTACTCCAGATTTGCAAAGAGAAGAATATAGCCTCTTCTCTCTTTCGCTCTGCTGGAAAATGTAACATTGCCTGAATCCTCCTTTTCTGTTGAGGTTAATGTTTCTCATGATCTTAAACTGCAGGGAGTTAGTGAGCTTACATAGAGCTGGAGAAAGCATTTAAATAGGAAACCAACGAAAACTTGTCACAATGGGTCAGGAGTCCTGTCGCATTTCAATTTGCCAAGGGTTTTCTTTTCTCTAGGTTGAGCTGACTATGAGCTCAGATGCACCCTGGTGGCTGCTGTCAGGGACAGCCATCGATGGTTCCAAGGCGAATTTTATTACAGCGAGGGTGCTGGGGGGAAAAAGAGTGACTGATGAGCTCCTAACCTGGCTTTTATACAAATCAAGAGACTCTTGGACTGTTCCCTGTTGGGGGAGGCCTAGAACATACTCTGTTGGGGTGGGTCTGTCAAAACCAAGCTACAGCCTGTAAAATAATCCAAAACTGACGTTTGATTTAGGAGAGGCAGCAATCCCTGAACTCATTCCACCAAGCTCGGCTGCTTGATTTCTTAACCTGCTGATCTCTTTGTTCAATCAGCACCGCCATTATCCTTGCTTTTCTATAGCCCTGCAGACCGAATACATTTTAGTCTCTAAAAACCAGCAGTGGTGAAACTGCACAAGAGATGGGGATGCAAGATCTTTTCAGCTAAAAACTGTGATTTCATTGGCTGAAAGGCATCTGGAGGGGGGCCACATATCAGGCTCCAACAACAAAGGATGATAGGGCCCAAGTATGAAAATCACCCATGTTTTCATAAGACAGACAGGGTGGGGAGAGTCGGGGAGGGGGGGTTACTGAACTCGGGTGGCTAACCAGAATCTCTGCCAGAGACGCAACATCCATGCAGCTATTTTTAGTGCACTAGCTCAAACCCTGCTACCACAAGTCAGTCTGCCCAGGCTGGGAGACTCCCTTCCAGCTGCAGTGTAGACTTACCCACAGAGACCTGAGCACAGGACTGGCAGGTAGTATCTCCTTACCAACTCTCTCTGAGGCCTAGGACCAGTCAAACTCTTTGGGCCACATTCAGCCCTGGTGCAACCCCACAAATCTACCCCAGTGCTTAATGCTTGTTTTCTCCCCTCCCTCTCGGTCAAAGGAGGATAATGATATTTACCCGGCTCACCAGGGGTTGTGACATTAGCTAAAGTCTGCGAAGTGTTCAGCAGAGGAACAGCATCACGTAAATGGTAAATATTATTGTGTTTTTAGAAAAGCCCTTGTGTCTGTTTCTTTCTCACAATTTGATGATGATGGAGTGAAATTAATCAGAACCTGACACCTTATAATAATAAGTGTCCTTTCTTGTCAAAAAGTAACAAATTGAAGCATGAACAACAACAACACTGAAAGTACAAGGAGGGAGAGGAATGATTTAAAGGGGAAGAGATGAAATGAGGAAAGTGAATTTGAGGAACAGCTTCTGAACCATCACAGGTGTCAGGGCCGGCTCCAGGCACCAGCTTGCTAAGCAGGTGCTTGGGGCGGCCACTCCGGAGAGGGGCGGCACGTCCAGCTATTCGGCGGACGGTCCCTCACTCCCGCTCGGAGCGAAGGACCTCCCGCCGAATTGCCGCCGCAGATCGCGATCGCGGCTTTTTTTTTTTTTTTGTGCCGCTTGGGGCGGCCAAAACCCTGGAGCCGGCCCTGACAGGTGTTAGTCTGTAGTGTGTCCTCCAAAGGGCAGTAGTGAAAGCACCGACTTATGAGACACACCCCAAGTCTACACGAGACAGCTGCAGGAGCTGGATTCAAGCTAACAGCAGCAGTGAAGACAGTGCAAACTTTAAGGCAGGCTATGAGTGGAGTCCATAACCAGGGTCTCGGCTGGGCTTGTACTACCGTGCTGAAGGCCGTGCTGTGGTGTCTACACTGCTATTGTTACTCACCCTGACTGGATTCAAGCTAGTTCGGGTAGGCTAGCTTGTGAACAGCTTTTGCTGTGTAGATAAACCCCTAAAACCCTGGGATCAGAGAAAGCACTGCAGAATAGACTCAAGAGGAGACGCCCTGATTTCAGTCAGCCACTGGTGTACCTGCACCCATGCAAACCCTCAGTGTAGACAGGCAACTGGTACTTGCCCTGGGGCAGCTTATTCCTAGTTAAAAGCAGGCTAAGCTGCACCGTTACAAATGGCTGCCTGTAGCAGCTTGCCTTGTCTACACCAAGGGTTTGCACTGATGGCAGTAATGGCCAGAGCAGTAAGGTCTTTCCCCTTCTAACTTCTATGAGTGTGTGAAAGAGGATCTCACATTTTAATTTGTTAGTAAGTTGAACCCAGCTCTGCAGACTAAACAGATATGCTTAGCCATCCGTTTGATGAGAACATAAGAACGGCCGTACTGGGTCAGACCAAAGGTCCATTTAGCCCAGTATCCTGTCTTCCGACAGTGGCCAATGCCAGGTGCCCCAGAGGGAATGAACAGAACAGGGAATCATCAAGTGATCCATCCCCTGTCACCCATTCCCAGCTTCTGGCAAACCGAGGCTAGGGACACCATCCCTGCCCATCCTGGCTAACAGCCATTGATGGACCTATCCATGAACTTATCTAGTTCTTTTCTGAGCCCTGTTATAGTCTTGGCCTTCACAACATCCTCTGGCAAAGAGTTCCACAGGTTGACTGTGCGTTGTGTGAAGAAATACTTCCTTTTATTTGTTTTAAACCTGCTGCCTAGTAATTTCATTTGTTGACGTCTAGTTCTTGTGTAATGAGGAGTAAATAACACTTCCTTATTTACTCTCTCCATACCAGTCATGATTTCATAGACCTCTATCATATCCCCCCTTAGTCGTCTCTTTTCCAAGCTGAACAGTCCCAGTCTTTTTAATCTCTCCTTATATGGAAGCCATTCCATACCCCCAATCATTTTTGCTGCCCTTTTCAGAACCCTTTCCAGTTCCAATATATATATTTTTTGAGATGAGGAGACCACATCTGCACGCAGTATTCAAGATGTGGGCGTACCATGGATTTATACAGAGGCAACATGATTTCCATTCTAACCACTGAAATACACAAATACATGGCATTGCTCTATGACTATCTGTATCAAAATTTGAACACTGAGGGTCTGGGGTCTGATCTGCACATAGAACTTGTACACCTAGATGTTCTAATGGTCCCCTCTAGCCTTAAACTCTGTGATTCTAGGACAATGATTTATTTAAAGTAGTGCAACCCCCCTGTGTGAACAAACTTATTTTGGTGTAAACCAGACTTATATTGGTTTAGCATAAGGCCACTATGAACAGCTCTCTGCTAAATGGAAAATAAGCCACTCAAACCGTAAAAATGAATTTGCAGGGTTTAACTAAACCTATTTAAAAATGGATTCAGGTTAAACTGGTGCAGCTTGTGTGTAGACAAGGCCTTCATTAAATTGGTGCAAGTCTGTGTGCTGAGAAGGCCTGATTGTCCCTTGTGCAGCCATTCTGATTTGGTAACATTTTATGCCCACTTTACATTCATTTTGCACAGGTGCGAATGGCAACACATAGTGCAGGGCAATGGAAAATTAGACCCTAAATTTGTATTAGAAACTAGCTAAGCAAGAAATCAAAGGCTTCCTGGATCCAACACTCTGATCTGGCCCCCAAGAGCCACCACCAACAAGCATCACCCCAACAACTGCTTTACAGTGAATAATTCCTCCAGGAGACACCTCGTGTAGGGTCCTAACTCCCTCCCTGTAATCCAGAGAAGTCAATTATAGACTAATTACCTCCCTGGTTTAATTAGTATCCAAGGAGCAGGGCATAGCGGGCACCCCAGTGCTGAGGACACATCCAGACAAATGACAGAGAGGGAATGGTCGGCAGTGAGGGTGTAACCCCTGGTCACACGCTAAGGAAGCAACACATTAATTTTGCGGGAAGCACTGAAGTGTTTTATTCATTCTTCTTCAGTGCAGAATGGAGGATATCTTGTATCTGGGCCAGAAATGAGGCAGCCAGGAGCAGACACAAATCAATCTGGCATTTCAAGCATGATGAGGTTAAACAGAATGGGCCAGGGATGACAGACAGGCGGACTCGCTGTGGCTGGATTCTCTTACCTCGGTGATGCGGGGATTGGAGCACTTGACGTTCCTGCTGGACCAGTCGAGCCAAGGGTGAATGGGGGAACTGCAGTGCTGCCGGAGCGTGCACTTGGCCTCTCCGCTGCACCAGCCGCATTCGAACTTCTGATCTGCTTTCAGGCACAGGCCGCAGCTCTCCCGCTGGGCGGCGCATTTGTACAGGTGAACTGTGGAGAAGGGAGAGGCGCAGACTGAGCACTGACCTGGGGACTAAATCTTCAGGACCAAAAGAGCTACATCTGCTTACAGTATCAGTAGAGATGAAGACAGCCCACAATTCCCCTTGACTGATGAAGAGAAGAGACCACCTCATCAGGCACCGGTGGAGATGCTTGAAAAAGATGTGTGTGCGGGGGGAAGAAGGGGAATAGGGCCTGTGGGGGTAATGAACTGAAAGGTTACCGAGAGATCTGCCTTGTACCTAAATGGCTGTAAATATTCTGCACAGCTCGTGGGGTACCATCTCTCACATTTGTTTTTCAACAAGCTGATCGCTCCCTGCCTCTCGCTCTCTAACTCAGCCGTTTCTGATTGCCCTGACCACCGTGGATGCCCAGGTGACTAGTGCCAGCTGGGACAGAAGCAGCACTGTTGCAAAGCTGGGCAGCGTAGTTGGAGAACCACAGGGAACGTTAGTCAGGCTCATCAGAGCCACGCACGGTTTTGTTGGCAATGGAGCTTTTAAGCCTTCTCATTCCCACTTATCCTTTTTCCAGATGTTCTCAGACGTTATTGCTCCCCATGCTTGCTTTGGAAGGCAGCGTTGAAAACCTCTTTGTTTAGTTTACTCCATTGACCTAAACCAAGAAAGAGCTCATTGAAACAATGTCTCCATTTCCAGGGAGCTTGGCAGGGTCTCCCAACAGGGCTCCAAAGTATCAGGTTCCTCAGAAAATTTCAAAGCATTCAAAAGCAAAATATAACTCCTACGTGGATAAACAGGAACCTGTTAAATTGATGTCCCTGCTTCAGCAAAATGGGACTATTAACAGGTATTCTTTTCAGGGGGCTCATTGGCTGCTTTCAGTCTATTTTGCTCTGCAATACACTAGATTTTGTCACACAGCCATGTATTCTGGTACCAGCTCTATTTTCCTACTGCATTCCTCCTATAGCTGGAAGTATAACAGGTTTCTTTCTTTATCGGGGCTTGGCTGCACTGGCTCGCTTCAGAGCAGGGCAAATGTAGATTTTCTACAGGTCAGATCTTTTAACAGGTCTTTTCTAAAATGAGCGTTGTGGCATCCAGAAGCAAAGTCCACATAATGAACTGCAGTATCCATATGGACTACTGCTATTACTGAAGATATAATAAGAGGCACATACAAAGCGCACACTGAATTTTCACATGATCAGAGGTTTTAGATCTAATATCCTGGTTAAATCTACTTCCCTAAAATTATCACAGGCAATTGCGTTTGAGTGGTGGGCAAGTGGTATTCCCATGTACAACTTGTAAAACACTTGGGGATCCTACAGGGTGAAGGATGCTATATAAAATACAGAGCTGTAGGGAGGCCCATAGATATTTTCAGAGGTGATCCCGCTAGGTTAGGATTGATGTGCCTTGGTAAGTTAGTGTATGAAGAGAAGCTTGGACTGCTGCTGCCCATGTTGTGTGGAGAGACAGAGGGTTTTGCAGTCTGTCCAAAGGTGAAGTTTTTGCTGTTGCAGATTTCTAGTCACTTGTTATTTATGCTTATTGCAAATTATTCTCTCTCCTTGCACTCCCAGGCCTGTTAAGTTCATGCTCCATTCCCCTTGTCAAACTATGCAGCACTATTGTACAAGTGTGTCCCATTGGGATTCCCAGATTTCAGTGCCCAACATGAAAACCTCGCCTCAACCTTGTGGATGGCTCAAAGTAACGTGATATGAGAAGCACAGGTCACATCGTACTGACCTGTGACAGAGGGGTCTGAGGCAGCCACAGGGGTTATAGTGGACCACAAGCTAAATATGAGTCAACAGTATGATGCTGTTGCAAAAAAAGCAAACATGATTCTGGGTTGTATTAACAGGTGTGTTGTGAGCAAGACACGAGAAGTCATTCTTCCGCTCTACTCTGCGCTGGTTAGGCCTCAGCTGGAGTATTGTGTCCAGTTCTGGGCACCGCATTTCAAGAAAGATGTGGAGAAATTGGAAAGGGTCCAGAGAAGAGCAACAAGAATGATTAAAGGTCTTGAGAACATGACCTATGAAGGAAGGCTGAAAGAATTGTTGTTTAGTTTGGAGAAGAGAAGACGGAGAGGGGACATGATAGCAGTTTTCAGGTATCTAAGGGGGTGTCATAAGGAGGAGGGAGAAAACTTGTTCACCTTAGCCTCTAAGGATAGAACAAGAAGCAATGGGCTTAAACTGCAGCAAGGGAGGTCTAGGTTGGACATTAGGAAAAAGTTCCTAACTGTCAGGGTGGGTAAACACTGGAATAAATTGCCTAGGGAGGTTGTGGAATCTCCATCTCTGGAGATATTTAAGAGTAGGTTAGATAAATGTCTATCAGGGATGGTCTAGACAGTATTTGGTCCTGCCATGCGGGCAGGGGACTGAACTCGATGACCTCTCGAGGTCCCTTCCAGTCCTAGAATCTATGAATCTATGGATCTATGTGACAGAGATGTCTCTGAGCTGGCTGCCGGTCAATGTGTTTAGTAAAGATTTCCTTTTTGCAGTGTACAGGCTGCTTTCACTAAGGGCCAATTCTGTAATGCTGAGGGTCTGGGCTATGGCTAACTGTGGGCTAGAAATCTGGGCAGAGTCCACACTGGGATCATAATGATGCTGGGTACAATGGTGGTGTAACTTGGCTGTGACTAGCAGGGTTCTAACCCAGTCTTCCTGTGAATAGAAATTTCTTTTTCTAGAAATGGGCTTGACCACACACTCCCCCACAAGCCCTTATCAGGTCCCCTCCACCACATGACTCAAGGATAAGACACTGCAGCAGTAAACAGAGCACCCCTTACCTTTCAAATCCTCTGGGTTGTCAATAATGAAGTTTCCATTCCAAACCACAGCAAAATCCACTGCTAAGTTGCTTATGTCCATCCCGTCATAGAGATACTAAGGAACAAGATAAGAAAAATGTTTAGGGGATGTGCTTGGGAGGATGTGTCAGGAAGAGACACCAGGAAGGAAATTACATATATATATATATATTTATAACTAACAACTTTTTGCTTAAAAAACACATGATGATGTCTAAGTGACCAACAATTCTAACTCATTTCTAGGATCCTGCTTTGGGTCCACATGGTGAGACTCATTTCTCCTTGCCAGAGAAAGATAATTAAAATCAGCTGATGGACCCTGCAAGAGGTAATAGATTAATTATCCCAGACACACTGACTGTTCTCATAAATACAGCCCCACTATTTAATGAGACTAGACTGAGGCTCTACACAGTGGCACTTCTGCCCAGGAGACAGATTGGGCCAACTTTCCGTCTAACACCACACTCCCTCAATGTAATCAGGAATGTACAAATGTGCTGCAAAGATCTGACAACTTACTAAGGAAATATTTCAGTCAGTGCGCCCTATTCAGGGTGGAGAGGAGGGATTTTCTAAGTCACCAGTTCAAATCCAGATCAGGGTAGCACTGCCTGGAATGTATATGGGCGGATGCCCAGGAGCCATACAGATGAGTTTGGAGGTCTCAGACCATTCTCCTAGTAGACACTTCACAAGTGCCATAGTCATAATTAGCACATATTGGGCCCTATGCTGGCAGTCTTCGCAGATCAACCAATGACTCCAATTTTCCTACAAGGAAAATGTCAATGGGACTGTAAAAAGCAAGCATATTAAAGAAACCCCACCAAAACGCTTGACTGTTTAGTGTTCCCTTCCTCACAGATTATTTATCCACATCTGTTCCACATCAGCCTTCATGCTGTCGAGCAGAATGTGACCTGAATGGAATAAGTACAGGAGTAGGTCTCATGAGGTCCAGCGTTCTAATCCCAACTCTGACACTAGCTCCCTCTGCGGTCTTGGGAAGTCACTTAGGGCTTGTCTACACACACAAGTTGCACTGGTTTAATGTAGATCTACTTATACTGGTTTAGTGTGTCCATATACATTTACCAGCGTGAACTAAACATTACAAGCCTGGATTAAACAGATATCAAAGTGGCCTCACCCACATAGAGTTGCTCTGGTTTAACTAAGTCAGTGTAAAACCACACCTTTAGTTGTATTGGTACAACTTTGTGTGCAGACTGGCCCTTAAACTGTCTGCCTCCAGTTTCCCATTTGTATAAAAGGATAATAGGATTTCTCTAAAGCAGGGCTGCTCTGAGTATTTGTTAGGTAATGTTTATAAATCACTTTGGATAGGAAAAGGGCTATTTAGTATTATTACATTTATTATCTACCCTGCTATGGGGCCTACAGAGAGCTAGTGAGGCACAAATATCCAGGGAAATGTAAGACAATTCAGAACCTGATTAATAAGCTAGGAGTATCTGCATGGATTGTTAAAGTAGATCCTGAAGTTCCTGGTTCCACCATCTAGAACCAAGCAACTCTAGCTATCTGTCCATGCAGCTTTCTAAAACCCTCACTGATACATGACTAGAGATCAGAGACCCAAACTTCTTCACCCAGCCCTTTTTCCATTTGTAGACTAGTGTCTTCTGCAAACAAACACAGAGGCACTTCCTCTGCAGTTTGGAGAATGACCTTTGTGAAGAGCTGAGATCTGCATTGTGCTGTGAATGCAGCAGAACCTGGGTTTTGTTCCCTACCACGTGCAAGAATGACTGCAAAAAGCGAGAGCCTTCCCGCTAAGAAGTACGATGGTATTCTCTGTTAATGGTTCCAATGGTGTTCCTACAGCTTGAGAAGTTGCTGTAGAATCTCTTGGGCTTTACTTTCATGGGCTATGCCACGCTGCCACAATGCAGACCAAGTTGCAGTCGTTCCCTGTATGCATGTCTTCAGTGGTTTCATTCAGAGAATTTGTATCACTCTGCGGTGCCACGTCTGCTCCCCCAGCTGAGTCCCATTCCCCTCTTTCCTAGCATTGCACATTCCATTAAGCTGCGGTGACCTGGAATTTGACAGCTCTCTGATAAGAGGCCAATAATTCTCTCTCTCTCTCTCCTGTGTGAATTAGCTTGCCTTAACACCTTTGTTGTATTCTTCCCCCCACCTGTCCCTATCTCGCCTTCACTGACCCCCCACAGTCACTGGCAGATAAAGGACCTTCACCCAGCCAGTATTATAATTAAACACCTCACATGCCTACAGCAGATTCCCATCTGAAATTCAGGATTAGTTTAACCCCTAGATTTTTTTATTCCTTCTGCCTCCCCTCTCCCATTTTCCTTTCATCTTTTTTCTCTTCTAGTTAAATTCGCCTTATTCACAGTGTCTCCTCGTTGATGTCAACATTAGGGTGACTGCTGTGTTAGAGGTAGGATGGGTGGTTTAAATAAAATAAAGAGGCATCTCTAATATCGGTAAGTGGAAGCATTGCCTAGTGGTTAGAACACAGTGATGGGTGCCAGGAACAACAACTGATTCTAGGCCCAGGTCTAACACTGACTTCCTCTGTGGCCATGGGCAAGTTATGTAACCTCACTTAGTTCCCTCATCTGGAAGTAAAGATAACAATACTTACCTACCTCACAGCATGTGGAAGCGTTAGTCAATGGTGCAAATTCAGCCCAGGAGCAGGCTCTGCAGCTCCCTGATAACCTCATCCATTCAACTCTAAAGCTTCTGCATTCCAGGACTCACTTGCAGCATGGCCATTGGCTGTTGGGCCCCCTTTATCCTACCCCTCTCCCATCACTGCAGCCGCTCCCCTCTCTCACTCCAACAATCCCTTCCCTTCTCCCGCGTCAATCCCCAGAGCACCGGCTCCTTACCGAACTGTTCTGGCACTGGACGCTGGAGCTGTTGAAGCGCAGAGCTGGCACACGATGAATAACTCCTTGAATGTTGAGGACACATTCATACCCACGCTGGCCAGACTGGGGCTGGGGCAGGTTTCTGGCTTTCAGTGTGATGGGCTTCACCTCCCCTACTGGGATCAGAATCTCTTCTGTGGGAAACAGCTGTGGGCAGTCCTGGGAGGAGCAAACATGGAGACAAAGGTGCTCCAGTTATTAGGGGGCCATTTACCTTTATATAACATCAGGTCTGAACACTCCTGAACTCTGGGCATTTGGGACATTAACCTGGATCTAAATTGGATGGCTGTTTACCAGGCAGGGCAGCCAAACATCCCGCACTTGGAGTCCAGCATGCACCCCGGGATATTTGATCACAGACAATTCTCTTTGCACTCCTCAATCTGCCCACAAGACAGAAGATTAAGTGCAGGGAAAAATAACCTTCAGCAATATTTTCTGCGCAGGATATTTTCATTGCAGCCACACAAGAGGGGATGTTATTATTCAGGAAATATATTGAAGCATCATTGTTCTTCCTGGCTTGCTGTGGGCTATGCATTTTATCTCCGGAGACACAAACCCTGAGAGTACCCCCCACTCCTCTCTTCCCCCACAAGCTAGAGGCAATGCATTATCAATTGCTTCTGCTTCCCAACTCCAGCAAAACCCAATTTTACTGGGAGGTGGATTGGATCCTCCTAACTACACACTGAACACTCATTCTAGGTTTCCTTTTTAATCAGGTTTCATTCCTGGGGTGCACATCAGTGTCTGTTGCTTCAAAAACAGACTCATCGGCATGGGATATGCTTCCCTTTTGCGACCTGGTGCCACTTCTTTCTGTGTTTTAAATTAGCAAAATTATTTCTATATCCTATCAATTTCACAATCTGTAGCCCCAACTCCATAAACCTATTCCCCTCTTCTCTCTTACCCTACCCCATCATTCAACACCTCTGGCTAGTCTCCAACTGCCCAGCTGGACCTGTATGCAGCAACAGAGATGAGAGGGAAATGGGTTTTCCTGACCCATGAACATTTTTGAGATTTCAAATATTTTCCCATTCTGCATCCGGACAAAACTGAGACCTTTCAAAAGTTTTCACAAAAAACAGAGAGAGAGGGAGAGACTGACCCCTCCCAATATAGCCTATAGCCTGGTGGTTAAGGCACTGAGGCTAGGTCTACACTACAGCGGGGGGTCGACCTAAGATACGCAACTTCAGCTACGTGAATAGCGTAGCTGAAGTGGCGTATTTTAGGTCGACTTACCTGGCTGTGAGGACGGCGGCGAGTCGACCGCTGCCGCGCCGCCGTCGACTCCGCTACCGCCTCTTGCCACGGTGGATTTCCGGAGTCGACGGCAGAGCCATCAGGGATCGATTTTATCGCGTCTTCATTAGACGCGATAAGTCGATCCCCGATAGACTGATTGCTACCCGCCGATCCGGCGGGTAGTGAAGACGTGCCCTGAGATGGGATGTGGGAGAGCCAGGTCCAAGCCCTAACCACTGGACTACAGGTTATTCTGGGGTGGGCTCTTAATTCTCTCGTTTTGACTAGAAAGCCCATTCTGGACCCAAGAAACCTTTCTAACCAGAGTTTCATCAACACCAATCCTTACCTGCAAAAAGTTTTGGTTTCGATTAATTGACATTTTCCAATGAAAACCCCACGTATTGAGAAATTTCCAACTAGCTCTCTGCAGAAAGCCAAAGGGGTCACCAGTACAGATCCTCTCTTAGCTCAGTGACGCACGAGTGGGACTTCTGCCACCTGCAGCTGGGCCCGGAAGGAAGCTGAAGGGCTGAGGTGCTATTCCTGTATGTGAAGCCGCACCTTCCGCTCCCATCCACGCTGATGGGAAGACAGAGGTGTCCAAATGCTCAGAGATTTGGTTAAAATAAGCACCCTGAAGTTTAGGGCTGGGATTTTCAAGTAGACCCAAGGGAATTAGCACCCAAATCCCAATGAATTCAAATGGGAGATAGACACCTAACGCCCTTAGGCTCTTTAGAAAATCCCAGACTAGATGCTTCTATGAACTCATCTTGAGTCTGCAAAACTGGGTCCCAGCTCTACAGACTGGTAGAGATTGGGTAACAGTCCTGAAAGCCCGTCAGCAAATGCTAGCTGTAAAACAGATACCTGATTCACAAAGGGTCCAATTCTGCCATGCTTCCTCGCATGACATTCCCACTGAGCTCAGTGGGCATTCTGCGCGCTGACAGCCAATGCGTGTAGGATGGGGCCTCACCGAGGGGGAAACGAGGAAACAAAATCAGGCTGCTCTATGCATAGCAATCCTAGTTTACACCGGTACGTGAGGGGGATGAGTGGAAAGGTTGCACGCTTAGCGTGGATGCTCCAAAGCTCTCAGCGTACTGTGCAGGCAGTAAAACTGCCCACATGTATTTGCAGCTACATCCACAGATCACTGGAGATATCTCACCATGCCAGATATAAAGCAAAGCTAGCTAAGAAGATGCCAGCTCTCTAAAAGGATGAACTTTGATGTCGCTGGAAGCCAGGATGCCAACTCCCCTTCTTCCTCGCAAGCCTTCCTTCCTTTAGGCCTCAGGAACTTAAGCCCCTAACTCTTCTGGAAATGGCCCCTTTAGACTTCGTAGAGCTTCCTCAGATTAAGCCTGGAAACAGCAAACCCGGCCTGTCATCCTACAAAATCCTTCTGTTTCATAAAGGGAACCTATGATCCTGACAGGCAGGAGGGAAGGTGTTTCTCTGTGGTGGCTAAGTGATTCAAGCCAATGGACAGCACAAGCATTTCTCGATCCGGATTCAAGATTCTATTCACCTTCGGGATGGAATCTGGAGCTGTGCCAAGAATAAAACTCTCCTAGTCAAATGCAAATGGTCAGAGTGTTATAGAAAAAGCCCTAAAGCACCATCCTCCTGCCAGGTCAAAGTTACAGCAATTGGAAAAAACAACAAGGAGTCCGGTGGCACCTTAAAGGCTAACAGATTTATTTGGGCATAAGCTTTCGGGGGATATAACCTACTTCATCAGATGCATGGAGTGAAAAATACAGTAGGCAGGTGGCACCGGACTCCTTGTTGTTTTTGTGGATACAGACTAACACGGCTACCCCCTGATACTGAAGAACTGGAATTAATTTGCAAACTTGACACCATCAAATTAGGCCTGAATAAAGACTGGGAGTGGCTGGATCACTATAAAAAGTACTGTAATTTCCCCTCTGTTGATATTCACCCCTTCTTGTCAACTGTTGGGAATGGGGCACATTCACCCGGATTGAATTGGCCTCGTTAGCACTGGACCCCTCACTTGGTAAGGCAACTCCCATCTTTTCATGTGCTGTATATTTATACCTGCCTACTGTATTTTTCACTCCGTGCATCTGACGAAGTGGGCTATAGCCCACGAAAGCTTATGCCCAAATAAATCTGTTAGTCTTTAAGGTGCCACCAGACTCCTTGTTGTTTTTGTGGATACAGACTAACACGGCTACCCCCTGATACTTGACAGCAATTAGAAAGGAAACCAAGAAACCAGAGGGGACTCACAAAGTGGGAAGGGGGAGCTCAGCTGCAGCCCCCAGGGTTGGAGGGGGTGAGGGAACACACAGAAATTCCACTGCAGGCCTTTCCTGCTCCAGTCTGGAGAAACACACATGGAACTGAAAACGACAAAGCAGAGAATGGGCTCTTTTCGCCACAGGAACCAGCAGCCTGTCTCCTCGAGAGCTAACAGACTATGACAGATTCTGGGGAAGAGCCTAATATGGCCTGGGATTTAGAACTGGGCCCCCACTGTCTTGTATCTAAGAGTAAGGTAAATGGGTTCCTCTCCTAGAATGACAGAGATGAGGGGTTCCTAACAGCTACCGAGAGAGTGGTAAATGACCCCAGATGCAGCACCACACAGCCAGGGCCAAACAGAGAGGCAGTCTCCACCCTCATTGAGTTTAATGGCCCACTGTGGGGAGGTAATGGACTCCTTCCTGAGCTGCAGAGGCTTCCAATACTGACCAGAGATCCGGACAATGAGAGGACTCAAGTGAAGACAGGCCTGAATCCTGAATCATTTCACAAAACAAGTAAGCTTTGGGGGTCCTCAGCTTGAGCCGGGTGAAGTGAAAGTTATTTAATCTTTGAAATGTGCCCGATTTGTGAAGCTGGAAACATTTTATTAAATTCTCCATAGAAAACCAGACAAAAATATTTTCTCGGCGTTTGCATTAAATGAGCAAACAACAAATCAAAATGCCACCATGCCACAAACTGTGAATTTGGGAGGTGGTGGAGTCTCCTTCCTTAGAGGTTTTTAAGGCCCGGCTTGACAAAGCCCTGGCTGGGATGATTTAGTTGGGAATTGGTCCTGCTTTGAGCAGGGGGTTGGACTAGATGACCTCCTGAGGTCCCTTCCAACCCTGATATTCTATGATTCTATGAAAAGTGGCAGGAAAAGGTGATAGCCTCTATTTAAGCACGTGGCTGGGAGTCAAGAAGTCCTCAGTTCGGTTCCCATTTCCCGTCCCGGCCTGGTCTTAATAGCATTATTTAACATGTGTATTGTGGTAGAACCTGGAGGCCCCTAGTCAGGGATCAGGGCCCCATTGTGCTAGGTGCTGGACATACACACAATGACAAGACAGCCCAGGCCTCAAAGGGCTTCCAATGCAAGTGTCTGACGAGAGACAACAGGCGATTACAACGAACAGATGAAAGTAATTAACAAAACTTCACACTTCTGGGCACCTAGAGATGTCGTTAAATAATTTAAATATGCAGGATATCAACTGTACAAACAACATTTAGTAGTAAATATCATTACCCTCATTCTACAGATGGGCAAACAGACTCCATCAGGTGAAGTGATTCTTCCAAGGTAACATAAAACCAGGATTAGAAGCTAGGTCCCTAAATGCCAAGGCAGGATTATCTATCTACAGTATTTACATGCCCCCTACAATTGCAGTACCTGAGCACCTCTCAGTATTCAAAGTATTTGTCCTCACAACCTCCCTGTGAAGCACCGATGGAGGACTGATGCCCAGGAAAACCTAAGTGACTTGTCCTGTGTCACACAGGAAGTCTGTGTCACATCAGGGCACTGACCCAATGGGTCTGAGTGCCAGGCTAGTGCTCTGACCATTGGACAACCCTTTCTATCAATTAAACTAACTCATCGAGAGGCAAACACCACAAGAGCGTTGCCGCCAGGATCCGACTCTTTCCATCTATGCAAGGAGGAAACCCACGAATTTCATTAGCGACCATTAGGCAGGCCGAATGAATGCCCTGCCCAGCTCACAGCTATACTGACGGGATCTCATCTCTCCACTGACTCAGGCATGTTGTAAATGAGAAACAGACGCTGGCCAGTATGGGAGAGCCAGTAGCTTAAGTTGCTGCCTCGTAAACTCTTTTTTTAATGGCACTTTTCCCTGTATATTTTTTATTTTATTTCTAACAGGCCTTCCACGGATTAACAGCCAAGAGTGATTTTAAACTCCAGCAGAGGGGAAGACGGCCATCCTGGGGGGAAAAAATGACCGATGTAGTGACTTTACAAGCTGAAAGGGAATGCTTACTGTTTTAAGCATTGACTCTGACATAGCTAATACTTGGGTATCACAAGTTCAAATCACAGCAGGGCTGATTCAGCATTTATACGGCTAAGAATCATGCTGCAAGGGCTCTCTGAAGAGCTGTAGGCACTTAAGAGCTTGCGCAATTGTCTAAGACAGGGCTTTCCCCCAATGTCCTTGAACAAAAGTTCCTTCCTTGTCCTCTCTGTTGTGCATTATTAAGCAGAAACCAGCCTCCACCCCAGAGATGACTGCATTTCAGTGGGTCTGTATTTAGCTGCTCAACTCCCCACCCCATCAAAAAAAAAACCCAACCCAAAACAACCTTTAACTGTGTCGCTGCAGGAGAATCTCAATATTTAGCCCTGAAAAAATGAATATGTTATGGACCATTATCCTTCTTGGCAACAATCATTCACTAGACAAGCTGAGTGTTGAAGAAATTCTTTTTTCCTATAAAGGAGGAAAAAAACAGAACTCACATTTTTCATATCATATCTGTAGAGCTGAAATTGCTGGTAGCAAAAAATGTTCTACCATCATTAGAGGCAAGTAGGACATAATGGATTTTTTCTTTTAGCAAGGGTTTCACTGGGAGAAAAATGTCACATTGGGATACTGGGGAAAATAAAGAGTCAGTCAGATTATGAGTGCACTCTACTCTGGGGACAAGGGAAAAAGTGCAGCCCCTATATGTTGTTTGACAGCTACAATGATTGTATTAATAAGGGGACATAAAGTTTGGAATGGAGGGATATTCAGGGAGATTCCACATTACCAACAGCACAGGCACTTGTGGGGACCACATCGCTGCTGGCCGTTTTTACTGAATTTATCAGATGAGTGATTGAAGCTACAAAACCTGCAGGGGCTCATGGAGGGTGCTGAGTTTTCTCAGAAGTTGCATACATTACTGAAAGCACCATCGGGGCCGCTCCATTCCCTGTTTGTGCCAGTTCCAATCCCAATTCTCTGCTTTGCTTTCGGTTCTTTTAAAAAAATTGGTCGCTGCAATAATGCACAAGGTCATCTGTGCACACATGCGTTTGCATAGCCTACGCATGTGATGGAGCATATAGGTACGTGTCACTGCATTAATGCACCTGGGCACCTGCGCGTGTGTTTGTATGCTCTGTATACATGACTGGGTATCCAGGTATGGGTAACTGTTTTTGTGCAGACATGTAGACTTATATACAGTGTGTGTGCCTGTCCAGATACAGTCTCTCCTAACTTATCCATTATGAGTGAGTTTTTAATCACAATTATTTAGTTTGGGATACACTGCACACTGTACGAATACCTCTTCTATTGTTAATAAACTTCAGATGTTTATTGATGTTTTCCAGAAATTTCCTAAGGAGGGGTGTGTGCACGAGCATTCACATGCAGACCGCTTCCCTCTACTGGTTGGAATACAAAAAGCACAACTGGCACAAGCCCTATACAGCTGACAGCTAATGGAGATGCTCCTTTAACTCAAATGGCAGGTGCCTGTGCTGCTGCGGATGAGTTTTATCACTGCTGCCGCTATGAAGTTCTGAGTGTCCCTCGAGTGCTCCATAAAAGAGAAAGAGATGCTGTCAGCGGAATCCGTGATTGGTTCCATAAGTTTACTTTCTTTTCTCATTCATGAGAAGTAAATCCTGTAGTGAGTTAGAATGGGCATTAGTACCTCCACTCTCCAATGCAAGAGTGACGCATTTTATAGAATGTCCTGCCTATGAAATATCTACACACACAATTTACAGAGATGATCATATTTTATGCTTCTACTCCCAAAGATCCCAAAGGAACTATACAAATTCCACACCAATGAAATGCAGCGACCTCTGCTGCTCTTACTCAGGCAAACTACCCTAGAATTTTGGGGCATTTCCCTTGAGTTAGGCACTTATTTAGGGCTTTCCATATGAGGAGCATCAAGTAATTATGCACAAAAGTTATAAGCATTAACCCATGCTAAAACACTCAGACCTAGATCCTGCTCTTGCTGGTGCAAATCAGGAGCTGCTCCACTGATGTCAAGGGCATTGCCCCAGATTTAACCGAATGGAAAAGAGAACAGAATTTGGCCCTCAGAAGCCAAGCATGGAAAGAAGAAACTGAACTGATTCAGTGGTGGATTCTCACTGGTAAATTCTCTATTACATGACCTTTTGTCCTCTCTTTTGTGCTGTATGAATTCAGTTGCAACCTGTGTCTTGGCCTGTATTTTGTAAAGTGCCACATGTATTTACAGCACTGAGATAAGTAATAATAAATAATAATAAATTAAAAAACAGCAGTTTAGATCAGGTTATGTCTAAGCGGTGTGGTAGTGTAGATACTACATTGACGGAAGGGGTTTTCCTGTTGTCATTAATTCACCTCTCCGAGAGGCAGTAACTAGGTTAACAGAAGAATCCTTCTATCGACCTCGCTGTGTCTACACTGGGGATGAGGTTGACCTAAGTACGGTGCTCAGGCATGAAATGTTTCGCAGCCCTGAGTGATGTAGCTAGGTCAACCTACGTTTCAGGTGTAGACCAGGCCTTCTCCAGTGAATGTATCCCTTTGCAACCCGTGCCTGAGACGCAGTCCTGCCCCCATTGCAGTCAGCAGCAAAGCTCCCTTGACTTCAATGGGAACCGGATCAAATCCCTGCACTTTATCTTGTCATCCCCTGGAGTTTCAGATCGGTCTCTCCCACCCATCCCGCTATCACTATTTCCTGCGCCCCTGTTCCCAAACAATGACGAGCACTCCAGGCTCCAGCTGATACAAATCTAATGATTGAAAAAAATGTTACCAATAAACCCAACCACTCAGTTTCAAAGCTGGGAAGAGTTAATCCTCCTGCATAAGGCTTTTCATTGCTACTAGTTCTTTTTCCTGAGTAATTGCCAAATAGCTTCACCAAACTTGTCTCTCCAGGAGTCAGGCCTGATCCAAAGCACACTAAAGTCAATGGACAGACTGCCACTGACTTCAGATAAGGCCCCTAGTGTGCTCCTCCAGAGCGAACACATTCCCGCTCTTAGAGCCCATGTATTTAAAGGTAGGGATTTCAGTGTAAAAAAAGGAAGCTTCAGCTTTATATTATTTCTTGCAAGGAACTTTAAGCATCCCTGAAAGCACCAATAGGCACAATCAGTTGTAAAGACATCCCTCTAAAAGCAATAATAACTCAAACCTAAACCCGAAAGAGTCAGAATGGATATGAAATTTGGCTCTCTGTAAGCTCTCAAAGCCTGAGACACTCCATCTCCCTGATTCAGCATCTCACACATGGAAATGACATTATCTGCACACAGTGGACATCAAAGAGGGAATGGATCCCACATCCTGGGAAACTAATAGGATTTATTTGGTTCTCTCTCCCCACTGGGACGGGGCGTAAGAATGTATTTATGTATCTACAACCCTCTCTGTCTGCATGTTTTATACATTTACACAGACATATTTTATACCCATAATCACCACACACACGCACAAAACCCCAGCCTCCTCACACACATTAAAATCATGTTATAGGTCCAATTTGAGTCTGCAGAAGTGGGGAAATTCAGCTCAAGGCTCCATCTGTTTTGCCTCGGGGGCTAAAGCCATATAAAGTGAGACAGTCAGTGCTATGAAATCCCTCTGCGGTCTCATCTCAGAAAGCCCTTGTTTTTGTGGATGCAGGTGGGCCCCAGGCCTCTGTATTTTCAGCACCTTGAGCAGGGATATTTAACCATGCGACATGTATTGATATTAATGAAAGTCATGTGGCTTAAAAAAAAACCACTGAGGAATTAAGTAGTTTGTTGCTTTAATTCTTAGAGAACTGGAAACTGTTTTCTAAGGGGTTTGATTGGCTGCGAGGGGATGCTCCACCTGGGATGAAGGGCAGTTTCTGGCAGATGTCATAAATCAGGATCAATCAGCTCTGTCATCAATCAGCTCCTCTTGGAAAAGCGGCTCTGTATTACTGTTATCGTGGGATTCCATGCTTACTGTGGCAATGACTCCAGATCAAATGTGCCCCGTTTATAAGCAATATGATTTTTTAAAGGCTCAGTACCACAAATTCAAACTGAGAGTCAACACGCTGAGTTCTTTCCTTCTCATGCATCATCACCAGCAACAGAGGTTCTGCAGGCCAAATTCCACCCCTCAGTGACACTGGGCCAACCCAACTGTCTTCAGATTAAGCTATCAGAGACATCTGTGCCAACTACCATCCGCCAGCAGGCAAGATTGCATGGGTGTAGTTGCTTAACCCAGTAATCAGGTTAGAGTAAACAATTCTGATGATGGTGCAAATGGAGGAATAGCAAATGGAGGAATAGCATCCAGGTCACTCCCTTGAGCAGCAGGAAAAAGCAGCACAAGATTACTTTAGTCATTATAGCCAGCAGATCTGACTCTGAACATGAGCTGGGAGCAAATCTGTGATACGAAGAAGCCATTTCACAAAGTCACCTTGCATCGTGGAACCCCATTTTGAGGACTCTGGGTTCTATTTGCTCTTTAACAGAAACTGACAACTCCTTGTAGCATCAAAGGAGTCGCATGAATGAATCCTGTTGGAAAATAGATCCCCAAGGACCAGAAATATCTGAGTTTTTCCCCCTCGGAAACAGCAAATTAAATTAAACTTAAAACATGAGACTAGTTCTAAACCCATGCGAGAGTGTGTGCGTGCAAACGCTTCTGTGAGAGCAAGTGTGCATAGGTGTGAGAGTGGGCCTGCAGCATGTGCTTCTCTTTGGCCATCCTGCCTTCATGCAGGCAGTTCTGGCTACAATATTGTTGCTTATGTTCTGTTTCCAAGACAATAAGCCCTCTGTTATGAAGGCAATGATGTCTGTGAGCACCAACTTTTTACTAGGGCCCAGTGAGATCATTGTGATCTGAACTGTGTTAAGTGAGGAAACTTTTTCCCAGATAATTATCTGACCCCAGGAATTTGCAGGAGTGAAGTGCCCATAATAAAGGCAGTAGGAATACATTTCATTTCCTTTTTTTAAAAAGGCAGACAAATTAGCCTTTGGTGTTTGCATTTGCATGTGTGTTCATGGGTGCAGGGTAACCACAATGAACAGTGGACCATCCGCATTATTATCATTACCCCGCATCAAAGGTAATCACAGAAAGGCATCAGACAGCACATAGCCTGGTTCTTACCAATGGAAGCTAAGAGAAGATCCACCGGCTAAACGAGATAGAGGAAGAGCGACAGAGACCTAAGGAAAAGGCCTCCCTATAATAGAAATAGGAAGCGGTCCTCTAATTCCTGTGATTAGAGGAGAAATGGACTCCTGGATCCTGGATCCTATTCCTGATTCTACCACACACTCACTGTGTGACCTTGGGCCAGTCACGTCCTCGCTCTATCTCCAGTTCCCCACGTGTAAAACTGGGAAAATAAAATACCCTACCTAACCCTACCAAGGGTTTTGAGATGACTGGACTGAACGTGCTGTGGAAGTGTAAAGCATAATTGCAAAGCCATGGAAAAGAGAGAAAACGCTGAGCAGGAAGGGAAGGAAAAAAATCACATCACTAAAGAGTAGCAAAAGCAAAGATTCTTGCTCTCTCTTGCTCCCTTGAAAGGAAGTTACTTGGTTTTGTACCAGGATGGTAAAGCTTTCACTTTGTCTCCAGGGTGGGAGTTTCTCCTCAGGCATCTTCACACTCTGCTGCTTGAAACACTTCTTTGAGGTAAGTGCCTCCTCTCGTCAATTCTTGTAAACGGCTGACAAAGGCGGCAGCACCTGTTCACAATTACCTTCGCTGGTCTCTTCACCGTTGCTGATCCCCCACTGATGTACGCACACGTGTAACTCGTTTATGTTTCTTACTTTGTATTACACGACTCTTGGCATCATTTTAACCAGAGAGGCACACGGGTTGCTTTAGTCTCGCATTACTTGTTGATTTCATTAGCAGCCCAATGAGCTTCTAAAAAGCGATAAAGGGAACTTTCATGGCTCAGTGTTTTGCTCTCTTCCCTCTCACTTCCTTAGTCATTTCATCCTGGTTTTCAGAAGCTCGCCCCATTCAAAGCATTTTAGCCTCAGGGGAGCCATAAATCAAGTAAAAGCTGGCAGCCCCAGTGGCCACTGGCTGACCTCAGGCAAGACATTTTGTGGCCCTCTGTCGGAAGGACACTCCATAAACATGTGCCTGCTGCAGATGTTGTGAAGACACAGGCCTGGTCTACACTACGACTTTAATTCGGATTTAGCTGCTTTAATTCGAATTAACGCTTGACCCGTCCACACAACGAAGCCATTTAATTCGAATTAAAGAGCCCTTTAATTCGATTTCTGTACTCCTCCTCGACGAGAGGAGTAGCGTCAAAATCGGTATTGTTAATCCGAATTAAGGTTAGTGTGGCCGCAATTCGATGTTATTGGCAATTAGATGTTATTGGCTACCCACAATGCAACGCTCTGGAAATCGATGCTACTACGGTAGCTTGGACGCACACCACCGAATTAATGGTGCCTAGTGTGGCCGAATACATTCGAATTTATAAAATCGGTTTCCTAAATTCGAATTATATAAATTCGGATTAATCCTGTAGTGTAGACATACCCACAGATGTAGAAGCAGTAAAGGCATGGACCAAAAGCCTGCCAGAATGGCAGAGATCATCACAATTGTTATTTCTAAAGGCAGCCACAGCTGTACTCAGCACCTCCCAAAATAGAAAGAAGATGTGATCCTTGCAGAGGAGTTTACAAGCTCAGAGCAGACACCACAACGGGCTGTGAAGTGTCATTGTCCTGGCTAACAACCCGGCAGTGCATGTGGTGCCTGCAGTGGAAGGAGCTAACAGCTGCTTTGTCCTGATCTCACAGAAGTGGGACTATTTCTTTGTTCGAGGAGCAGAAATCCCAAATCAAACCATTATCCAGTCAGGCCACAGTCAAAAAATTCAGACCTGGAAATGCAGCCCAGTCGATAAGCCTCGGGGATTCCTCCTGCCAGCTCTGCAATTGACTTGCTTTGTGATTTTGGAAAGCCACTGCAGCTCTGTGTGCCCCATATATAAAATGGGGTTAGTGATGCTCGCCCACTTTTGAGATCCTTGGATGGACAGTACTAAGTGAGTGCTGATTATTAGTTAGTCTGAATGTACTCAAATCTCAGAGGTGGGATCAATTCAGGCCCATCGCTATTGTTAGATGACATTTTCCTGCTTTGTTCTTATTTGCTACTGCCTCTGCACATCCGGGGACCAGCTGAGACCAGACCAAACACAGAGAAAAATGGGACAAGAGCACAGCTCTTTGCCAGAGAAACAGGAGAACCTCTTACAAACCTCAGATACGCCAACCATATCACACACTGCTCCACAGAATGGCCGGGTCAGCTCAGAACAGAAAAAGCCCAGTAAGAAAACATTTCCTAACCCAGTCCCAATACCTCAGAAACATTGATCCGTCCTTCCTGAAATGAGCAAGTTGTGGGGTCATGAGTGCAAAGGTTCCGATATTTGCACCAATGGCAGCGGAAAGCGCTGTTCACGCAAGACAGGCACCTGTAGAGCCAGAGAAAGAAATAAGGTCTGTGTTACAGAGATGATTATCGGGAAATGAACTTGGCATTGGAACAGACAGGACTATCCATCGGAATATACACAGGTTTATACATACGAAGATATGCTCCTGGCAGAAAACTAAGACAAAATCGCTAAAAAATCAGGGACCCAATAACCTGCATGCCAAACACGGCCTCAATTATTTGCTCCTATTTCTGCATCCCTCAACAGTTTCATCTATTTAGACTGGAAGTTCACTGGGGCAGGGAACAGTGGCGTAGCCAGGTGGAGGGAACAGGGGGAGCATAAAAAAAAGGTGCCACCCGCTGTGGTGCTTTTACTGACGGGGCGGTGCTTTTACTCACCCGGCGGCGCTCCAGGTCTTCAGCGGCACCTCGGCGGCGGGACCTTCACTTGCTCCGCAGGTCTTCGGCGGCATTTCCTTCAGTGCCGCCGAAGACACCCGGAGCGAGTGAGGGCCCGCCGCCGAAGTGCTGCCGGGTGAGTAAAAATGAAAAAGGCGCCAAGATGCTCAGTGGGGGAGCAGCTGCTGCCCCGCTCCCCCCCTAGCTACGCTACTGGGAACAGTGGACGTACGTATCTGTGAGGTGCCTAGCACACTTTTGGCACTACAGAGGTAACAGATAATAATGCAATGTTAAGTTTAAGAAATCAAGCACTCTAAAGCCCAGGATTCTGCCCCTCATGCTCTAAAATATAGCCAGTCTTTACATGACTTATTAATACAAGCTGAAGCATTTTTCACAACATGACATAAGGTACAAGAAAAAACAATACAGTGCAATCTTGACTGATTTTAAACCTCAATGGTATCTACAAACAAGCCAGGTTTGAAGAAAATTGGCTCACTTGTTTTAAAAAATTGGAAATATTTAAAGTCATCAACTGTAAACATTTCTATTTGGCCTTTTTCACTCCAATTCAAACCTGGAGCACATTAGATCGCTCGGGGCATAGCAAGCATCTGCGCTTGATGTCGGATGAGGCCAATGGTGCAGGACATGGTTTTTGACATGGGGTGAGCCTGCCAGTCCAGGAACTGGCTGAGTATTTACTACCTCACACCTCCTAATCTGCTGACAATGAGCTGGGTGGCTCATAACAATTGTTGATATTTGCAATAAAACTTCCTTTGGTCTCAGAAGTGGCTCTCCTATGTGACAGGCCATTTCTTAGAGCAGGTCTATACTAGGAAATTAGGTCGGTATAACTACATTGCTCAGGGGTGTGAAAAATCCACACACCCCCAGTGACACAGTCAAACCAACCTCCCCCACCCTGTAGACAGTGGCTAGGTTGACAGGAGGATTTTCCCCTCGCCCTAGCTACCGCCTCTTGGGGAGGTGGAGTATCTATGCGACAAAACTCCTCCAGTCAGTGCGGGTAGTATCTTCATCGACGTGCTATCGCGGCGCCGCTGCAGCATTTTATGTGTAGACAAGCCCTCGGTGACTGTCCATTGTCAGCATTTCGTACGGTTTCCAGGGATCCTCAATGACCCAAAGGCATGGACTGTGTGACTGAAGGGGGGATATGCACCCCTGTTTGTGCACTGGACAGACAGCCAATGGTCTGTTATTTTCTTTCTAAAGTTACTGTCACTAAAATGCATATTTAATGGCTTCTCCTTTTTACTTCTGAGTTGTATTTTCCTTCTTAAGCATCTGTAATGACCTTAATAGCTAAGGAAGCTTATTCGAATCATGAAAATGCAAATCTGGGAAGCAATATCAAGCGCCGTGAGCTTATTTAATTACTCCTTTATTTGACCCATTTCTGTCTCCATTTCGGTTTGCCGCACTCCTGCCCTCCCACCTTGGACCTGACCTTTAGCTTTCCGATCTGGGGTAGAAGGGGCGCTCTGCTTGGCTTAGCACGGCTGAGATTACAGGAGGAAGGTCATTCTGATGATCAAGCCCAAGAGTTTGGTTAGGCGCCTGTCATTGTAATGTGTGGTTTTCTTGTTGCTGCCTCAGCTCCACTCTGTCTCAGCTGGGAAGGGGCAAAGGTTGGACAGGGAGTCGCAGACAAGTGACTTCTTGAAAGCTCATCCACAGTGAGTGCCTCGGCTCTTTCATGAGGAGAGTTTCTCACACAGTCGCTCCCTCACCCCAGCAAAGTCCCCTCAGAAAGCAGTTTCCACACAAAAAAAAAAGGGTCCTCTTTGCTTCTAAACCAGGAAGCATCCTTGCCCCACGGCATCTGGGAACCTCTCACTCTGAGAAAGGGCTTAGTCCCTGCTAGAAATGGGCCCCAAACCAGAACCATTTATCAGATTCCCCAGCCCTCCCTTGAACTTTGTGGGGCACTTGCATTAATGGACCCCAGATCCAAACCATCCCAGCTTTTAGGCTTGCAAAACAAGAACCCAACTGATGAGGGTTAGCATAATCACTCCACCCCTACAGACTGCCCCCGTTCGACAATGTACTACACACAGTTGGACGTGCCATCTGTGAGAAACAGCAGAGTTCAGCACACTGCACCGTCCATAACCCAGAGAAGGAAAAGTCATTCCCCACACCGCTATGCAGCCAGAAGGGGCAGAGTATCCTCCGCTCCCGAAGTTTGGCAATGGGCACTAAGCCATTTTTAGGTCTGTCTCATCCAGGGGCTATGAGCTGGCTTTCTCTCTCTCACTTGATTAGTGAGCTTTCTTCCAGCATGCCTGACTCATGCCCCTGGTGAACTCAGACAGCAGCGCAGGGCAGTGTAGATTTTATGGAAGACACAGTTCCACATGATGGGGATCTCTTGGTTTCTCTCTGTCGCTGACGACCCTGAAAGGTCAAACTGCCAGCATCAAGCCAGAACCTCCCCCAGCGCGTGACTGAAAATCTTATTCCTCTTCTGTTTTAAGAATTAGTCACTTATGCCATCTCTGACCCCTGGTGTAATTTCCTGTTAGAAAGGGATGAGGGCAGAGTAGACCTATTGCCTCATCTGGTTCAAATCTCCACTCCTAGGTAAGGTTAGGAGCAGCAGGAACTCCAGCCAGATCTCCTGAAGGGACATCCTTGTTCCAGCCAAACTGGTGGCAATTCAGGGAAGAGCAACAAGACTGCATAAGAGACTTGAAGGACGGATTTACAAGGAGGGGAAGAGAAAGGTAGCTAAAATCCATTACGCTTGGCTAAGGGATGAGGAAGTGGGGACATCACTGTCTACAGGGATATGAAAGTACAGGGGAGAGCATGCAGTCTGGATTTGCCGATGGGCTATAACTGGGAGTAATGAGACCCATCTATCGAGGGACTCATATGGGCACTATCTCTGTAGTGCCTGAGCTGAAGTTAAAGGCAAAATGTAGGCTGAATGCCAGGAAACGACATGAAAGCCAAGCCTATTAGACTGTGGAAGAGTCTCCCAAAGGAGTGGGAGAAGCCCCATTACCCGGGTCTTGAAAACTAGGCTGGACAAAGCAATGCTGAATAGAAAAGGAGACGACCCTGCTTGGACACTCCCTGGCCCCTGCCAGCAGGATAAAGCAGGCAGGGCTAACAGAGCATTTCCAGCTCTCACTTCTACCATTCTGGAGCCAGCTGTCCAATCCCTGGCAGTAGGAGCTGCTTCCCCAGCAGAGCAGTTCAGGCCTGCCTTTCATTAGCTGGTCTTTGGCACGGTATTCACAGTCTCCCGTGTCCTGCACATGTTTCACTTTGGTTGTGCGAGGTTTCGGTTTGTCTGTTCCCACTGAGATATCTATAAACACTTCAGAAATTTTAACAAACCTCAGCCAGCAGCGTTCTGCCTCAAGGGCTTCCGGGGGAATGGCTGCTGTGGGGAACACGCTGCTGCACTGCTCAGCCATCTCAAGAGCAGATTGAGAGCCAAGAGGCACCTGTGTCTACTGTCTGCCCTGCCTGAGGCAATTGACAGGGCCTGCACTCGCCTGCTAGGATCTTTTACTGTGAAGCTGAAAGGAGCTCAGAGCTTTGTGGGGCTTCTCTGGCCTGATCTTAGGGGAAGGAGACACAGCAAAGGCGCCATCTCTAGTAGAAACATTTTCTCCCTGTGTGTCTGAAAAACAAGCTGAACAGCAAACCCCAGCCTAGTTCCCTTCACTGCACTCCTGTGCTCTCCTGGCACAACCACCCTGCCCCATCCCCCTTTGTCTTCCTTTTGAGAGTCGACAACAGAACACATCCCTCCGCTGCCTTAGCGGTTTATGGAGGGAAAGGCCTCTGAGTCTCCTATAGATACTTGGAGCTGCTTTATAGGGAACTCCCAGGCACTTTCTTCTCTCCCTTTCCCCCAGCTGCCTGTGAGTAAGGATGGAGTTGAGCTCACAGTTGCAGGATCATGCAGCTTGGGGGCACCAGCAGGTCAAGCTTCTTTCAGACACATTCATTCTCTGCTAAGGCAGATAAATCTTGGTGCTTTCGGAAAAGTTTCCACATGATGGGGATCTCTTGGTTTCTCTCTGTCGCTGACGACCCTGAAAGGTCAAACTGCCAGCATCAAGCCAGAACCTCCCCCAGCGCGTGACTGAAAATCTTATTCCTCTTCTGTTTTAACCCTCTGTGCTGCCCCACAGAAATTTGGCCGATGTCCATCTTGGTGGCACAAGAAGGGCTCTTGGTGGCACAATACACCTCAGAGCAGTTCTGTAGTCTGGCACGGCACACTGGGTGTCCTGGGAGGAATCCTGTCTCCCTGGGGTGTGTATCAGCTGTGGCACTCAAGAGGTTAATAAAGAAACCCATTCCACTATGTACTTAGACAGCAGGCCCCATTGGGGGGTGGGGGGAAGAACCAGGGGCCTGGGTCTGGGATGCTGGTAGGGAGGGAAAGTGGGAAAGGAGGGAGAGGGTGTCTTACAATTGGTGAGCACTGCAGTTGTAGAATTTGAACTCCGTGCTGACGAACATCTTGCCTGTCTCCTTGGATTTCAGCTGGAGCTCCAACCCAAACCAGTCTGGAAAGAGAGGAGGGGAGGGGGATTACACCAGAAATAATGGCGATTGCAATGGACGAGGTACTGGTTTTCTCTCAAGGCAGGCTTGACGATTCGCTGAGCCCCCCCACTTCTGGTGTGGTGTGGAGAAAATCAAGCACCTCTGGTCCCACTGGTGCACTAGGACACCAGGCTGCACCGGGTCTCTGAAAGCTAAGGGTCTCTGAGCAGCCAATAATCCACACACTGTGTATCCTCTGGGGACGTCCATGGAACATGCCGTGCTGTTCCATGGCTGGCCAGTGGAAGCTGCTATGAGAGCATGACACGGCCTCTCCCAAAGCTCCTGGGAAGCTGAGCCAACTGGCTCCATGAACCACCCCCCACAGTCAAATCACACCTAATGAGGTGGGAAAACACACTAGAGAGGTAGGTTCGCACTCCACCTTAGGTCACAAGTGAAATGAGTGTGGTGGTCTCATCACATTCCCTAGAGGAGGTTTCCCTTCAGCATAAACTCACAACAGGACTGGGGATAATTCACAGTCTATCCTGAAATGCAGCCCAGGATGGGATGTTGCAGGCAAGGACTGGAGGGCATTAACAGAGCTAAATAAGAGGCTCACCACTGGAATAATCAAGAATAAACTGCACTAGCTGAGCTGTGCGAGGGAGGTTTGCTCTTCACTTTCCTAGCTCTCTCCAAGCCCCTAACTTTCATGAGCACTCAAATTCAACATAACATTTTACATATAGGAAAATATCAGCAGGAAAGCACAGATGACACCTGGAAGCGCGCCAAGGAGAAAATGAGTTTAAAACAAGTAGCATTCTGGTTCTGGAGAGAGGGAGAGGGGGAATATGACAGCAGTGACATTAATGAAGAAACAACCCAAAGATCAAAACCAAAAAATAGAAACCTCATCCACCTACTCACAGCGACTGAGTCAGGCCTGAGTGCAGCAACCCCCACACTTTCACCTCCCACATCTGCCTAGCATGAAGGGTGAGTTCCCTGGTGGGATGAGAGACAAGGTAGCTGGCTTGAAGATTCACCAGTTATTGGGGTTTCTTGGGCACAGCCTATATCCTGAGGATCTGGGTTGTTACCGGATAGCCACCTCCGACCCCATTCCTGGATGGTTTGTCATCCCGCACAGCATCACCGGGGTTCAGGCAGGATTGATATACAGCCCAGCTGTGGTCTGCTCTGCTCTGCCTGGCAGCTAGATCTAGACCTGCTCGGCACTCGCTGGCTCCTCTCCCCCATAAGGTGAATACACAGGCGAAACGCAAGGCCACCAGGCAATACTCCAATCATGAAATCAGCTCACCTTGGTCCACAGGAATGGCGGGGACATCTTTAGGGGCCGGTGAAACGCAGACAACCTGGCTGCCGGAAACTTGGCCTTCCACCTCAGTGAGGTTTCCAAACAAACAGGTAATTCCAGCTGACAGGTCTGGAGCATCACTCACCAGCAGGCTGAGCTGGAACAAGGGAAAAGGAGAGAAAAAAAAAAATACAACCAAGATCCCATTAGCTGTCAGAACTACCCAGAGTTCCCTTTAGATTTTCAGCACCTGCTGCTTCTCTGTGGAGCATCAACCCTACGCAGAGAAAAAGACCAGACATGTAGCACGCAGCCACTCCTTTCACTGTAACCAGAGGAGGAAAGGTGGACAGTGTTGCAATTTTTTTCTCCACTCATATATGATGGCCATACAGTCCCCTCTTTAGCCAGTCCCTGGGAAAAGGGTGGCAGGTGTTCTGGGTGGGGAGGGTGTGCAGCCGCTTAGAAAGGAACAGCTGGGAGCCTATGGGCAGCTAGATCCTCCCAGAGGGACAAGTAATGGCAGGGAAAAGAGAAACTTTTCCTTCAATGTTTAACGGAGGCTGGCAGTTGCTCAGTGAAAATGTGAGCACTGGGGCCGGATTTGGGAATGTGGGTGTCTGTGTGACCTCTGACTCCCTTCCCTTACCAACCCCTTCATGAACCTGAACTCCATGTTCATGGGAAAGTATCTGTAGAGAAAAAAAATGGCTGTCATTATGATTCTGAGCCTGTGTGTCTGGAGCACTGTCTGTCACAACTGAGCTACCCTGGCCCATGGGACTGAGGGCCTGCGCACAGAATCGCCTGCCACCTGTACCTACCGGAAGGCTGTGCTCAGACACAGAGATGCTGCTGGGCTGCACGGTGACACTCATACACTGGTTGATGCTGGCTGCAAATCGGTACGGCTCATCTGCTCGCTCGCACTTGTCCTTCCGGGAGCACCTGATATACACACAAGTGTCAGTGCAAAGGGACACCTGATGAACTTATCTCTGTCTGTCAAACAGCAGGGAGTGCCACTGTTGGTCAGGACTGTGGTGCAGCAGCAGAGCTGTCGGAGCGGAGCCCAGCATTGGCTGGATAAGTGCAGCAACAGGGGATAATAATGACCAGGACTGAGGTGCATCGACAGAGCTCTGTGCACAGATTCCAGGGCCAGTATAGCAGGTGCAGAGGCTGCAGATCAGAACAGAAATGCACTAGCAGACACATTTGGGGTAGGGAAGAGCAAAGAGCCCGGGGATGAAAAGACCATTGGGTGCTGCTAGGAGACGTGCACAGTCCTACCCAAACTGTGCCTGATTTTAGCAGTGTTGAGCACCCACAGCTCCCACGGACTTCAGGTGGATCTGTGGGAACTCAGCATTTCTGAAAACCAGACCCACTATATCTGGCTCAGATCAGCACTCTGAGCTCCTCATTTCTGTCAGCAACAAACTCACAATCCACAGGCTACCTTAAATAGAAAGCAATAAAAGGCATTAACAAGACAGCACCTGCACTTTAATTAAAAGAAAAACACGCAGCTAATAAATCTTCTCTTACAAAGCCAAGGGTCTTGAAGTGCTGGAAGCTGTAATTTCTTATCCCGAGGCTGGAGACACTAGAGTTAAGTTCAGTTGTCATGCCCGAATCTCCCTGACTCTCCCCACCCTCCTTCCGCCTCGCAAAGAAACCATTAAGTGTGCCAAGCTGAATGATGAGTGCTGCTCCTGGAGTGTGCCGTGCTGCGTGCTCATCACCAAAGCCATTTCACTGAGGAGAACCTCAGTGTGGACTGAAATTCTGATTCACAATCAGAGCTGCTCTCTGAATCAGGAGAGGTGAAGTAAAAAGGGCTAATCAGTTCCCACCTCACGACTCTGCCCCATGATTGGAAATTAAGGAGCCATTCAACAAAACAGAGGACTGAAAATGCTACCCTGCAGTATGCGAAGTCAAGCTGTGACCCTCCCTGCAGCTATAACGCACGTTTATTATGGCAGTGCTTAGGGACCAATCCAGATTGGGGCCCCATTGTGCTAGGCACTGTACAAACACAGAAGGGTAGCGAGTCAGAGGCTGGATAATTTTATGACCATCCGTATAATTGCGGTTACATAAGCTAATATAAAGGGGCCAACTACAGCCAACTATGGTGATGTGGACACCTGTTCACTAGGAACTGGATAGAGACTCAGCAACTTATTTTACACAGAGCAATTACCATTAAAGTAAGCATTACCAGCTGTCCCTGCATAGTGGTATCAGAGAAGTAGTACAGTGCTCTTCTATCCTATGGTATACAGGGAAAGCAGTCTTTCAGATTCCACTATATAGTAGTGGCTGGCATATATTGAATTTTATTGGTGTCAACGAACAGTCATCAAATGATATCAACTTTCACTTACTGTTAACCTCCGAATGCCATTACCAGTCGCCTGAGACCCCCATTCATGTGCTTTTCTAAGCACCCATTTGAATGTATTTGTTACTTTAAGCAGTAAAGTGAGTGCTCTTCTCCCACTTAGGACTGGAGTCAGTGGAAGGAATACTCAACACAAAAGCAGGTTTGGCGGTTTTGTTTTCCTTGTGGCAGGGCTGGGCGCAATCTTAGGTAAACATCTACATTAGCAGACACACTGACTGTTCCACAAAGAGTCTTAATCTCCCCGTGCCAAACCTCTCCTAAATGAGGTGACAAGAGCCTGGCAAAATAGGGACTCAAACATAAAAAGGGAGCTATCTTCATTGCTGAAAGGCTGTTTGCTTCTGAATAAGAAAAGCACTGAGGTTCCCACTTTCCCTTTCCATACCTGACAATTGATGTAGCTGTCCTCCTCCCCCTCCCCCACTTTCCCTTTTTTGGAATATAATAATGGATCTAAATATGAATGCTGCTAAAGAAAAGAATTATTGAGGTTTAAGTGAATCTGTAAGATAGCTTGAAAGTGAGCTCTTGACTGGAGCCTTTATCTCATTGACTCACTGGAATGGCTCTTTTTTATCATACTATTTATGGCAACAGCCCTAACAGAGATAAATAGGTCTGTAGACAATAACATACTTGCAGAGAGCAGCATATAGAGAGAGCCTTGCAGGTTGCAAATTCCACTGGACCAAGGATACTCAATCTCCTTGAGGCCTCTGCCTACCTCCCAAAGAGCAGAATTGCTGGAGGAGGAGTAGTAAAAAATTAACCTCTCTGTCTTGATTATAAAGTAAAAGAGAATGAATGGAGATCACACCCCAAGCTGGATCTTGGGAATACTGTACATGAGGCAGGTTGCTCATTCTTTTGGATGGTGGTGAACCAAGGGATCCAGCAAAAGGAAACATACTTTTCCCTTGGCCATTTCTTGTAGGGATTTTTGGAATCTCATGTTATGTCCCGGACTCCTGGAAGGCTTCTTAAATCAAGGTGCAAGACAGTGTGTGCTGTGTCCTTCTCCAGTGGGAAGTCCCCTACCCTGCTACTGCTACCAGCTAATGGATTTACACCCTGAGCTCAAATGTTAGTGGCCTGTGCCGTGGTGCTGACAATCGGTCCATAGAAAAATTAACACCACAATTAATTGGCAGCCTAAAAGGTCTTCGGGCCAGAGGTTGTCTTCCTATTCAGCCCTGCAGTGCCTAAGGGTATGGCTACCCAGCAAGCGCCAGTCTGCAGTAGCAAATTTTAGAGCCCCAGTCTACACATTCAGGCTCATGCTATGGCGCTCCTCATAGCTGCGTAGACATTCGGGCTTGGGCTGCAGCTCAGACTCTGAAGCCTAAGAGACGGGGATGGGCTTCACAGCCACAATATCTACCCAGCTGTTTTTGGCACTGCAGCATGAGTCCTGTGAGCCTGAGTCTGACAACCTGGGCTGTGAGACGTGTTGCCGTGGGATGCACAGATGTACCCTGACATGTTTTGGGTGCTACCGTAATGTAACGAACAATCGGTAAAGGCGAAAACCTGCATTGAAATGCTTACTTATGAACTACAATGTGAAATCAGACTCAGCTAATCCCCAGTACGCCTCCACTGTATGTTTGCCCAGAACACAATCTCTTCTAGTCCAATATTAAATTCCAGGTCTTCCCCTTGCTTCTTCCATCCCTACCCCAACCTGCCTCCCAAAACCTCTGCAGGGGATTAAGTGGATGCAGAAGCTGTTAGTTCAGCTCATTTCACCCTTTTGGCTTTGATTTTTGTTCCTCTGTCTCATGGGCTTGTGCAGGTGAATGTATGTAAAGGCATCTCCCCTTGTCGTCCTCTAGATGGAATATAGAGAATTGTGGTTCTGCTTCTGTGTGACCTAATAGATCTGACCCTTTAGCCCAAACACAAGCAGCTCCTGCTTTTAGATCCAGAGATCATGGGTTTAATCCCCACGGACGATTTAACCAGGGGCATCATTACACTTAGATTATAAATTTACACGTGCACAGTGCCAAGAACAAAGGGGCACCAATCCCTGACTGGGACCTCTAGGCACAACTGCAATAGTAATATTAAATAATAAACAACAACAATAATAATACGCTGTAGTCACTCAGAAATTGAAGACAGCAGTAGGGAGAGAACTCAGATCCTCCTAGTCACTTAGAGTTTTATGGCAACAGTGGATACAACTGAGATCCTCCTGCACTAAAAGGGGCAGTACAGAGCCTATGACACACACTCCTGACTCCATCCAGCAGAGGTCAGTGGTGTCTGTGTCTGTCTGTCTTTCACTCGCATACCAATTCATGACACTGTTATGATTTCAAGATCCAAAAGCTTTAGTTGCCTTGGTAATCACTCAAAGTTCTGGCTAAGCACCCACAAGTTCAGATTCTGATCCGAGCATCCCGAGTCTGCAAAACTGTCCATAAATTCCACATGGATAAACTGTTTCATAGGATCCCCAGCTCACCTTCCCTGCTTCTGGCTGAGCCAGGAATACAGCGTTATGACAAAGAACTTCTGCAGCTGTTTTGGTATTTGTCTCACCATCCAGGACCCAGAAGTGCAGAAGCAGACTCAAAATAGAAAAAAGGTGGGAAAAGCGGTTTGGTTGGAATCCTGGGCCAAGGCTCTCAGTTGGTTCTTACTGTATCTGAACTGGCTCAGGTATCCCTGATGGCCACTTTACTGTCACAAGGGCTTTATTTTCTCTCTCCCTCAGCACTCTGCCTCTATCTCAGTTTCAATTTCCCCAGCCCCCTAAACCCCCTCTTTAGTGTCTCTTTTTGTCAGCCCTCTGTGAATGCAGCGTGAGCAGCACATCCTGACCTGTGACCTCCCCACCAAACACAGAAGCAGCTGGCCCATCTGGCAGGAGTGAAATGTAAAAATTAGAGGACAGAGATGACAAATGAAATACAAACACACCAGCGGCTTCAGTAACAGCAAGATAAACTAAATTATTTACAGCTTCAGACAGGGGCTAAAAAATGATCATTGCTCTGCGCAGGCAGTGGGAAGGCAGAGAAACTCCAAGGAAGGGTCAGAAAATAACAGCAGGGAAGAAGGTGTTGTAGTGGCCTGCGTACTGCAGGCTATTGGCCAGATTTAGCCCTGTACCTCAATGCATGGTCTGGCTCCCCCAACCTTCCTGCTCTGCTCCCCTTTTATCTTACCTCTGTATGCACAACACTCCATGCCCCTGGCCTGAGTTCTCTTCTTACAAGCTACCAGTCCCTATGTTGGGCAAGGGAAAGTCATTTAATGGTTCAAGAAGGGGGACTGGGAACATGAACTCCTGGGTTTTGCCTGTCCTGCCACTGATGTTTTGTGTGACCTTGAGCAAGTCATCATCATCGTTTGTATTCAGTAGCACCTGGAGGCTCAAACTGAGATCAAGGTCCCATTGTGCGAGGTGCTGTACATGCAGTGAGAGACAGCCCCAAAATGCTTACAATCGACATAGTCACGACAGCCACAGGGGGGCAGAAACGAAGTCTCTTCATCTCTTCATGCCCTACTTTTCTTCTCTGCAAAATGAGGATAACAATCCTTACCTTCCCCTCCCTGGTGGGTTGTGAGACTTAATTAATTAGTATTAGCAAAGGACATAGTGATCCTTTCACCTTCCAGCTCTAATCACCAGACAAAGTGAGACTTGTAGTGGGAGGGTATAAACAAAAAGAGCCATAGCTTAAGCAGCAACTAGACAGAGAACAAACTGACTGGGAAGTCCCCCTGCTTATTAAGGTCCCCCGCAACACATCCTGGTCCTGTCTGGTAACACTGTGGAGCACCCAGAATGCTATAACCACTCCATAGGACTGATTTCAAAGATTTGTAGGTCCTGTGATATCGCCAACAATGGACAGAGTCAATGAGGGGTTGGGCAGTCTGGTCTTAAAGGGAGAAGCAATGAAGAAGGAGGAAAAATAGACAAGCTAAGACCGTTTCAGGAATTTGATCCAAGAGCGCTAAATTCTTCACTGCTGTGCATTCATTTACACCCAGGCATAGGGAGTGCTGAGTGCTACCAAACCAGAATGATAGTGTCTCACACTTGTTCTGCACAGGTCTAGGTAGCAGCAAGGTAGCAGAGCATCAGGCCCTGTGACTACTGGTTATTCTCGTAAAGTTTCCCTGAATGCGGCAACTGAAATTAAACACACGGTTCCCCAGGTTGTGGGAGTGCAGATACCCCCGTGCATACAGGTCTCTAATCCAGTCCAGATTTTGTATATAAGCCTTTACTGCTCTCCTTCTCGCGCCCTCCTAACACCTGCTGCTTCGGCGTGTGGCCAAGTGCTATTGTGTCGGTCCCTGAACTCTGTCCCTCTGCCTCCGCCCCAATTTCCACCCATTTAATGGGAGCGCTTTGCTGGCTGGCACGGAGCCAGAAGGCTTTCGATGCCTTTCTACCATTGTGCTCCAGGTTTCTCCCCCCAAGTGCGCACGCCGGGTCCCCCTTCTGCTTTAGCAAGTGAACACTATTGTCGCAGAGAGAGTGCACAAACACCGCCCGAATTCAGAGACCCAGTTTCCTGAAGCGCCCCGGAAAAATCTTTATTTCCTTTGTCTCCACTGACATGAGTTAGAGCTGCTGGTCTCAAACCTAGCACAGTGCCCCAGCCTAACCCACAGTTTCATTGCTTTGCTGGGTTTGGCCCACTGCCTGAAGCATTCCGTTTTCTGACATTCCAAAGTAGTAGTTAAATAGTCTCCCCTTGCCACCGGTAAAGAGCCAAATCCTCTGCTCAGGTGCACAGGTGAAACCTTCCTGATGTCAATAAGGTCATATAGTCCACCCCACTATTAAAAACTCCCTCCAATTTGGAACAATTAGGGATTTGGGTAAATAACAAGGCTGTGTGAAACTAGTGGGCTTCCATTCCCATGAGTTTCAGTTCACGTGGTTTCATGCTCTTTGACATTCACTTCACATGCTGGATTTATTCCCCATCTCCTAAATCTAGGGAGTATATTTTCATTTTTAACAGGACTTCCGTGATATTCAGTAGCATTCACCCTGCAGTGCAAGGAATTCCCCTGTAGGAAAAGAGCGATTGTAAAAGGCTGGTACTGTATTCGTTTTTTTGTTTGTTTGTTTTTTAATATCCACATACAAGAAGAGTTCAGGCTTTTAAGGCTTCTCTTGCAATAAACCCATAAGTTCAAATCAAATGGCTAATGATGGACTTACATGTGGTGAAGAGTGCACCAGCCACAGTGAGGGTCCCCTGAGCTCAGACATTCCCCACAGGTTGTGTATTGCTCACAGGATTCAACAGGAACCCTGGACACCTAGAAAGGAAGTAAACAAACATGTTCATTGCATTTTCACTCCCCTCGTCTTCACAACGAACAAACAAAACAGCAGCAATGGGCCCTTTTATAGGGGCTTTTCTCTGAGGACTGCAAAGCGATTCACAAACTTTAATTAAAGACTAAAAAAATCCTTGTGGGGTAAATCAATACTATGAAACATTATACCCGTTTTACAGACAAGGACACCAAAGCTCAGAGGTGCTCAGTAGATTGCCCAAGGTTGCACAGCAAGTCAGTGGCAGAGCTGAGAACAGAACCCAGTACCCTGTTCTAACATGTTAGAGAAAGTGACTCTCAGTTTTTCTTCCTACAGAAACGTACAGGTACGTACGCGACAGCTAGCCCGAGGTGCAGCCCCTGCTGCAGAGGCCATAATGCTATTTTTAGTGTGCTAGCTTGTGCAGACCTAGCATGTGTCTGTTCACTTGCAGTTGGAAGCACGCTCCCAGGTGCAGTGTAGATGTACCCTGTGTTTCACACAGGGCTGCGGGAAAAGTTCTTAGCAGGAAGGTTAGGAGGAAATAAAATTCCCCAAGAGGATAGGGAACGGCAGTGCACGTTTGAAGAGCAAATACTGCCATTTTGGTTTTGCTTTGCTTTCACCCTTCAAATACTGTAATTGAATTTTGGGCCCCATAATAACGTTTTCAGTGATGCATGGTTAAGATAAAATTGATCAAATTTCAAGCTTCCATCCCTAGGCTGGTAGCTACAGAGATTAGGAAGGAATTATTCCCTGTTATACAGCACTGAAAATTGGTGAGATGTATTATAAGGGTCTTCATCTCCTTTAGCAGGATCAGGTATGGGTCCATACTGGCCCTGAAGGGCCAGTAGTCTGATCCAAGGGGATAAATCCTAGACTTCATTGTTTCATAGGCCTCCTAATGGCCCTCGATACAGGGGTGAATTTCAGCCTTGGAGAGCTTCCTATGAGCACATCTGGATTCCATGAGAATCTCCGGGCAAGAACAGACGGTTACTCTCGGATCCTCAGTAAAGTACTCTCAATACATAGCAGGACAAGCCATATTAAAACAAGTGGCTGTAACCCTGTGCAGTCACAATTCCATTTCTCAGGATCACTGACAAGACATCTTCAGATAAGGGAGTAAAAGTTTCTCAAAACCAGACAATGGGGCTGCCTGGCCTGTCTCACAGGGGCAGGAGAGAAAAGAAAATGAAGAGGGAATGCCTCTGTCGCCAGGGATTTACAAAATCACCAGGAATCTGGCCATCAGCAAATAACTTCACACAGTAACCTTCATGAACAGAAAAGGTACATTTACACTGGTGAGATGTTACAAGGTCCTGACCCACTTGTCATAATTAACTCCCCCTGAAATACTGCCTACAAGACGAGGGCTTTAACCCCAGTGTCATCGCCAGATTCCAATCTGGGCAATTATGCTTTGCCTCTTTTAATCCCCTTCCTGCAGTTTCAACGAGATGAGGTATTTCTCTCCACTTCCTGTCCTAAAGCCATCGTATGGGCTTCTGCGTCGAGTTCAATAGCTATCGCATTCCACCCCAGAAGAAGGTGTGTTTCAGCAGCGGACTCATTGTCACAAGACAGCATTGAGGGCAAGAACTTAGCAGGATTCAGCACAAGGACTGGACATTTATCTGGATCACCAGAATATCCAGTCTCAAAATCAAACTAACAAAAGTTTGGGAAGGGACATAAGCCCTCCTGCATCCTAATCGCTAACGAACAGGGCGAGAAGGAGACATTCCCTGGGGCAGGTGATCCCATCATTGCTTACTGTGATAACCACTATCAAAGACAGTATATTGGACTAGACGGACCTCCGGTCAAATCCAATATGACAATTCATATGAAGTGAGACCAGGGCCGGCTCCAGCATTTCTGCCGCCCCAAGCAAAAAAAAAAAAAAAAAAAAAGCCAGGATCGGCGGCGGCAGTTCAGCGGCAGGTCCTTCGCTCCTAAAGGGAGTGAGGGACCTGCCGCCCCCGAATTGCCACAGGTGCCGCCCCTCTCCCTTGGCCGCCTCAAGCACCTGCTTGTTGAGCTGGTGCCTGGAGCCGGCCCTGAGTGAGACTCATCTATACATTTTAAAAAAATCTTATATGCAGTCTATGAAGTGCTGTGGGATCCGTTGGGGTGAAAGATGATGTGTAAATGTTTTTGTTAATACATAATAATAATAATAATTATTATTACTACCTATCATGTTGTATCAACAGCAGACACACAAATGTCCCATTTACAATAAATAGCAACATACAGTCAAGCTTGCCTGGCAAAGAGGCCTAGCGGAGGGGGTGATCGGGGCTTAGCCTGTGCAGACAGATTGCACAGCAGTCTGGGGTGAGCACATCAGAGGCTCTTGCTGGTTTGTGTTAGTGAAATCTGTCTGCTAACGCACCGGCAAATGCTCTCTTTGGCAGCCGGAAGGCAGAGTTCTAGTCCAAGGAACCAGTCCCAAAACCGCCCCCACGCGCACACTTGTTTGGAGGCGTAAACATGTGCTGGGATGGTCCAGGACAGGACGTAGACTGCTGGCTTCCATATGGCTCACAGAAACAAATCTTGGAGGTACTGCTTGCAAGCTGGGACTGGCAAGTCAGACTTCAGCAGGTCAGCAATCCACAGTGACACAAAGCCTGTATAAGTCATAAGGTTTTGACTGAGTTGGGAAGCAGAATTACACCCTCATGAAGCCCCGTCCCCTCCACCGAAGAGGCGGCCATATTTTAATGTAACACTGCCAAACCTTCCCTTCCCAGGAGACCATACAAATGAACCCAGGAAGAGACCATACTGTGTCGTAACACACCATCTCCTCCTTGGAGGTGACTGTCCCAGCCCACTCTGTACCTGCCCCCAATAGGCAGGATGCCTCAAGTACTATTAGTTATTTAGATATTAAGCAATGGGTTTGGTAAAAGTCTATATGTCTGTTTCTCACCTGCTCTGCACCTTGTGCAGTCACGGACACCGGTGCAAACAGCCAGTGTAATCGAATACAGAATTCTGAGTTGGCAGCATTTTATGCTGATTTTGCACAGGGCTATATGGTGACACAAGGTACAGGGCAGGGGAGAACCATGTTCTGTGTACCAGATTCACCACTATGTAACTTCAGTGTTACACCAGTGCAAGTTCCACTGATGTCATTAGAGTCACAGCAGCACATAACTGGAGTAACAAAATGGTGAATCAGGCCCAGAGAGTTCATGTCCATGGAGGATGTGTATTCTTGGTTGTAATTTTTAATGTCTGTGCCAGTCTGAGTGTCAGAGTGAGGCATTTCACAACTTGAAATAAATACTAAAATCCACCACCACACCTACCCCTCTACGCTCCCCCTACCCCCCAAAAAACAACATCCCCCCCACCAGCTCTTGGCTTCAGATTTTGGCTTGTAATAAAAAGAAGAAAAAAAGATTGAAAGGCAAATATTCAAGGGAAAAGGAGCCCCTATGGTAGAAATGAAAGTGAACAGAAAAAGGATCTTTTATGTTTAAAACGCTGCATGCTCAAGTAGGCGGGAGAAGAACATTTCTGATTCCTGTTCCAGTTCACCTCTCCCATGGCAATCGCTCTCTGCCGGGCTCTGGTGTATCCGTTACACTAACCAATGGGCTCCCTTCCGCTCTGCCATCCAAACAGAGCCCTTGTGCAGAGATAACTAAAGCCAAGTGTGCGGCCTCTTTCCTTGGGTTTCTGGCTCCTTGTGAGTGATTTCTGCAACTGGCTGAAATTAAAACAACTGTCTGCATTACATTCGCTCTGTCTGTCAAAACACGGCCTCGCTCTCAGCAGCTGGGAAGTCAGGGGCTGAAAGGAAGCAGTGTCTCTCTGAACAAAGGCCACTTTCACGCCAAATGTTGTTGATATAGTGAGAACCCAGTTCCTCTCTAAACATGAAACCAATAGGGCTGCTTTTCTTCTTGTTTCCTGGGCCCTACTTAACAGCTTTAAAAAAATTATTATATCTATAAAATTTATGTTGTGCCAGAACACTACGGAGCCGTTTCGGCCTGGAATTAGCCAGTGCAGCAATTATGGAGGCCTTTTGGGTCAAATTCAGTGGTGATGTAAACCGTGGTGGAAGGTACACGCCGTTTGTAAGAGGCAAAGCTGTGCACAACATGCACCCATTCGGGATCCCAAGGGCGTGCAAGGGACAAACTTACACATGGAGAAGGGTGATGTAGGAAAAGGAAACAATCGGAGGGTGTGATAAGGACACAGGAGGTCTGGGTTCAGTCCCTGGCTCTACCATACGCTCTGTCTGTCCAAGTCTCTTCCTCTCTGCGCCTCAGCTCCCCATCTGTAAAACGGCAATAATGATGTTCTCTCTCTCTCATCATTTGTCTGTCCGGTCAACCTAGTCTGTAAGGGGCTCTCTCTCGTTAGGTGTCTGTACAGCTACTAGCACAATGGGGCCCTGATCTCACAGGGCCAGTAACTGCTACTATAGCACAAATAGATGAGTACCCATCTCTTTCTCTCTCTCTCACACATACACACACAATCAGACAGACATACCCCCTCACCCCTACGCTGTCTGCAACATTCCGAAGTTCAGCCCTACTGTCAGAGGACACCACACCCGTTGTGGTTATCCAGGTACTTCTAAGGTCCCCATCACCACTAATAGATTAAATATGCCTATTCTGAATTTCTGTATGTTTTAGAGGCAAAAATTGCCATTTGATAGAATTTTCTTGTGACACACAAGGAAGCCTGGTGAAAATTCAAGGCAACAGAGTGTGCACTGGCTGTAACCAAGCAGTTAAAATAAATGCTTTCTTTTCAGCCTCCCAAACAAAGGGCAGGGAGAGAGAACGGGACTTCCAGAGCCATGAAACTGACCAGGAAACTAAGAATTGAATCTTATCCCAAAGTTGGAATCTGCCTCCCTCTCTCGTTCAGGATGCCAGGATGGGACAACGTTCGCTGCAAACATCCAAGTCTCCTGATGGCAACATGGGAGCTGCTGTGAAAGGTTGTCTAGTGCTTGGTCAGCACTGGAGCAGAGGGGAACATAGGCCCATGTGCGCGAGAGAACAGTTGCCTCCATGACCAGGCTTCTGTTCCCCACACTGGGGAGTTTCTGAGTACCTGTGAAGATGGAAAGTCAGGTGGCTTCATGATTCTAAAGGTGCTAGTCTACACCAGAAGTGCTACAGCGGCACAGCTGTACTGATGCAGATGCGTTGACGCAGCGCATCTGGTGAAGACGCTCTATGCCAACGGGAGAGAGCTCTCCTGTCCGCATAATAAAACCACCTCCATGAGTGGCAGGAGCTCCGTTGGCGGGAGAAGCTCTCCCATCGACAGCGCTGTCCACACCAGCGCTTATGTCGGTGTAACTTATGTCGCTCAGCGGGGTGGCTTACTCACACCCCTGAGCGACGTCGTAAGTTATATCGACATAACTTGTACTGAAGATGAGCCCTAACCTTCTCCCCCTCTTCACCGGGGCTCTGAGCATTTGTTCTCCTGATGCTGTTTAATTTTATTCTCGGAATTCCCATCAGTCATTGACATGGCTGCTGCTGACATCATGTGGTGCTTAATTAAACCAGTTGTCATGGAATAACATGCAAGGGGGGAAATTTTTCCTTTCTTTCTTTTTTGTTTCATTTTGCAGTGGTAAAATGGGCTCCGATTCCCCTTAAAGGGGCTAGCCAACCTAGGCCAATACTGTTTTACAGGACCTGCTCTTATGAATCTACAATAAATTTAGATTAGGCTCCTTTTCACATTTGTAAAGTGGTGTGTACTCTTACAGTGCTATAGAAATAATAAATGCCAATAGCAATAATTATTACAGTAGCAATTGTACAAATAATTTATGTCATGAATTTTGCCTCTTTTTCTGCTTGTGGAACATCCGTGAGTAAATATGAATGCCAGCAAATGTATTTACTATTCAAAATTATTCGATAAATCTTTTCAAATTATGTACTAGTTTTGAATAGTTCATAGGTCAGATGGGACCATGTAGCCTGACCTGCACAACACAAGCTATAGAAGTTCAGCCAGTCATCCCTGCATTACACCCCACAACTTGTGTCTGACTGAAGTATATCCTTCAGAAAGAGATCTCAGCAAACTCTTCCGCCTGCATTGGTTCACTATGATCACGCCAATAAGTCACCTGTTATTGTTTCTGTTCCCTAATTGGAAGAGTGCATATACACTTCTGGAGTGAATTTCCTATTTGTACTCCACCACACAGCTTTAAAATCACTCCTTGCAAACAAATGTTCAAGCCCGAAACTGATGAAATATGATGAAATATCCAAAGAGACATTCACAGAAAGAAAACACAACAGGATTGTGAACACAGATGAAGCAAAGTCATTTAAACATTTGAGAGAATATTGGAGGAATGTTTTTTTGCAACACTTGCCCCATCATATATTTGCCCAGCTCTCACAATTATAACACATAATCCACTATCCTTGTAATCTGAAATCCAAATACACCTCTACCTCGATATAACGCGACCCGATATAACACGAATTAGGATATAACGCGGTAAAGCAGTGCTCGGGGGGGGGGGGGGGGGGGGCTGCACACTCCGGTGGATCAAATCAAGTTCAATATAACGCGGTTTCACCTATAACGCGGTAAGATTTTTTGGCTCCCGAGGACAGCATTATATCGAGGTAGAGGTGTACTAAGGATTCCAATGGACTGTATGTAGAATGTCCAGAGTTTGGTGAGTAAAAGCACCGAACTCTCATTAACAGCAGGCATTATCATGTACCCCTATCTCTAGAGCTCTGCGTGGATACAAAATTAGTATCTGCATCCGATCCGCAAAAAATGGTCCGCAGATACTCACAACCCCATCCACGACTGGGGATATAAAGCGGATCTCCGTGGATTTGCAGGGCTCTAACTATGTCATCACACACGGCTCTGAAAGCTTATTTCCCTCTCAGAAGCACGGGGATTCCCTTGCTCCTTACAAAAGTCGGGTGGAAATACTTGCTTGTGTTTTAATTGTTTTCAAAATGTTCTCTGCCAGGGTAATTATCATTACGAAACCGAAGTGTTTGTGCGCATGAAATGCCGCATTAGGGAGAGAAGATAAGGAACACCATGTTTCAGCCATGTAGCTGTCTGCACGCTGAGGGAGAAACAACATGGATCGGAGTTGATTTAAAAAACAAAACAAAGAAACAATGAGATCAGACAGAAAAATGAAGGATTCAAATGAATGTAATTCACACTGCCATGAAAGGATAGCAACAGCCTGGCAAAAACTGAAAGAAAGCAGGAACATCAGTCATATAAAACGGACCGGCCCAGCTGGAAATAGCAATGCTTTGCAAGAGATGAAGGTTTGATTTCTGGGCCTGCTCTTGTTTCCCAAATTGGCAGGGGCTGGGAGAGAATGCCTTGAAGTTGATTAGTTTGTTTTCCCTCCATCTCGGCCAGGGATCACTGAAAGACAGAAAAGAAAGACAGAAGGCATTGTCTAAAAGATAAAAATAGATGCAGAGAAAAGGCAGGAGAGAGAGAAAGAGAGAGTGCGCAAATGGGAAAATCAGAAGGAATGAAAAGGAGAGAATGGAAAAAGGAAAGAGAAAAACACACATGAGAGCAAGTGACTGATGGAACATAAGTATGGAAATGCCTCCTCCTCGGCGGATCACAGTGCTAGCTATTGACACTCAGTGAAAGCATCATTTTTAGAAGCATAACTGCCTGTGTCCATGGTGGTCAAATATCATTTCAACACAGAGATTGTTTTCTGACAATTGGAGCAAAGGAGCTGCACTGCTGTGCCTCCCCTAGCCTCCAAGTATGCTTATTAGCACATCCACTTCCACCTGTCCCTGCATGCGGACCAGTCACTCTTTGACAGAGACGGGCTGACAGGTTCGGGGGCAAAGTGGGAGCTCACACAACAAGCAGCTCTTCTCCGCAGCGAACGCAGAGAGGGGGGCAGGAATGCAGGCATCAAAAGAACGGCTTCTTCAGATTTTATGGCCACAGGTGGCACGAGCGAGGAATGAAAGGCGTTTCTAGCCGTAACCAGACACAGCAGAACTAATGAAGTCCAAAGCTGTTCATTTCACATAGTGGTGAAGAGGCTGATTGACTGGCACCTGTCCACAATGAGCCAGTGGAAAGAACAGAAGGAGGGAAGAGCAGGGTAAAGAGACAGAGCTCCCTTATATGAGCTGCATTGTGTGTACTGAGCGGTGCCACAGACCCAGAGAACTTATCACTGGGGAGGGGAAAGAAAGGAAGATAAACTTGAGCACCAAAACACCAGCTGAAGTTACTGGGAGCTGTAGCTACTCAGCACCCGTGAAACTCAGGCCCAAACAGCATGAGAGTCCACGTAGCCCATCCAACCTCACCTTGAGCAAGTCACCGTATCACTGTAATATCTGATCGCCTTCCTAACATCTGTCACATGTGGTTTATTCTCTCTCACATCCTCTCCCCAAGAGCAGAATTGTGTGCGCAGAGTAATGGTTGGTTTCGGTAGGGTTTTGTTTTTTAAATGCCCACGCTGCTCTATGTGGCAGGCCCAGTGTGCCTGGCCCTGAGAGCAGAAGGTGGGGAGGTTTAGGATGGGCCTTAGCCCCTGGCGGAGTTTGTTCCGCGGTCTCGGACAGGTTGTCTCCTGCGCTGGTGAGCTTTACCCTGACAGTGGAAATTTCCGTTGTGCCTGAGGAGTGGAGCTGTTGACGATAGGCCTCACCTCAGAGAGTTATGCTCTTTTAGCGATGGTCTTCGACAGAAACAGGCTTACATTTTTAGAAATGGAGACTAATTCTGGGTGCCTTGAGACCACTTGGGCTGATTTTCCAAAGGTACTGAGTATTTGTCCTCACGCCAACTGACTTGAAAACGAGGCCTGAGGTGCCTGAAGCTGGGCGCCCCAATAAAATGAAGGCACCTAGAATTGGCCGCCAGTTTTCCAAATTTAGAACCTGATCCTACAACTGTAGACCATGATGCCCCAACTTCTTGCACAAAGGTGGGTTGCTGAGCCCCACGCAGAAGTCTGCTGACTCCAGTGAGGCTGTGTGAGGGAGATAGTTCAACTCCCACTGCAGGACTTAGCCACAGGCTTTAGTTTCTCCATCAGTCATTTCCCTCCCGTTGATAAAACGGGGTTAATACCCACCCCACATGGGTGCGGGGAGGATGGATCAGTGTGTGCAAGTGCTACAAACATTAAGCACCACACCACAATCAGATGTATTAAGGACAATAGCTAAGAAGCCAACGCTCACCTGGCGTTTTTTCTCTCCTTTTCCAACGGGAGTCTCAGTACAACAGCGCGCCCTACCCTCCCTTTACTGCTTGTGCTCCTTTACTTGACACAGCAGCTTTGGCGTTGAGTTTTTCACTTCCCTAATTATGAACCTCGTTCCCAGTAATTAAATGATAAAAGACTCATTACTGCTTTCCTTGACTGTCTGACCTGTAACAAAATAAAAAAATAAAAAATGGAGACTTTCCAAATCCTCTTAAACACCCCTCCCCCATTCCACAAGAACCTTAAAAATAAATAAAACAGTCTGGCTCCAATAAATAAATGAATGAATAAATAAATAAATATAGTAGAAGTTTCCGCATTTTATGACTGCTACCAACTCAAGCAGCTGACCTCTCTGACTAGGAGCCAGCCCATGGGGCATCCCATAAGTATGGCGTATTGCCTGGAGACCCATTGCGGGTAGTGAAGTTCAAACAGAAAATCTATTTTTAATGACTTTGGGGAGTGCTGTGGAGATGCTGAGTAATTCAATGTAATTAAAGCTATCTATCATTGAGTGAGTAGGAGCCGAAAGTTGATGAACTTTTCAATGAGATTTTTTCCCCCCTTCATTCATAAAAACATAGCCATGGCTCCAGCAGGAATCATAAAACAAAACAAAAAAATGGGAAGAACTCTCACTAGGTCCAGGGTGCCAGCATGGGATGAAGCTGGGGGAAAATAAAGAACAAACCAAACTTTCCCCCAGTATTTGTGAAAAGTTTGACAAACTTTTTCTTTGATGCTTTTGCTGCTGTCTCCTTTTCCCCAGCCCTGCTCAAATATTGAGGCTCTCTGGGATATATTTTTCTAAGGCCAAGCAAAAAGCTTGGTCACCATATCGGGCTGAGAAGTACATTGTGTTCCTCATTTTAAAGATGGTCCAGAACTAAAACCTTGGGTCCCATGAGCCTTAAACTTTGGGAGAATTCAGATCCAGAGCTGAATTTTGTGGATCAGGCCCAAATAATGCTGATTTTTAATGCAGAACACCCCCCCCATGTAAAACTGACAACAATCACACAAACTTCAAGGAAGGAAGGAAGGAAGAAGCTACTTAGTGTGGTATATAGGGCAATAACTAGGACAAATGAGAGGCAAGTGAAAAGGGAACATTTAGACAGGATAGCGGGAGAAATGTCCCTACAGTGTGGTCTGTTACACTGTGGATTAGACTCCCACGGTAAGCACTAGAAAAATCAGCACCTGGGCCATTTTAAAATGAGACTGGACAAAGCACTCACAAACACACTGCAGGAAACAATCTTTCTTGGGGATGTGATTTAATAAGTCTCCTTCCGTCCCTCACATCCCTCGTTGTGAATATCAGCATATGGGTTCTAGAGAGCAAACAAAAGTTTAATTGTATCTTAATGTTCAGGAAAGCGAGGGGCCCATCAGCAATGGTCAGGGCTAGTCAAAGGGAGAGCAGATTCTCTTCTAACTGCCCCACTGCACCTCGTTTTGACTTGGAGCACAGCCAGCTATTCCAGTAGTGGGCGCTCTTGTGGGGTGGACCAAAGCACCCCCAGACCAAACCTGCAGCACCCCAGGGGTTTTAGACCTCTCCATTTGTAGTACTGAACTAGGGTCTTTAGAGCACTCCTTACAATTCTCTCACTTTCACACCCATCCTGCCTGGTTTGCAGCTATGTATCCTGCCTGGTTTGCAGCCCAGTGGGGAGGATCTGGAAAGCAGGAGAAGATGTCAGAAACAGGAAAAAAACTGCCACAAAATTAACCCTTTGTTTGGTGAACTCCAGGGAAAAGCATTATGGATGGAGAAGAGAATTGAACTGACTCAAGCCCCAGTGGAAAAATCCAGAGGGCAAAGTGGAAAGGTGACTCTCACACAGAGAGGTCTGTTTCTCCAAAGGGTGACTGTCAAAGTATGCACAAAGCCACACAAGCACCTGCTGCAGGATGCTTATTCAAAATCATCTTAAAAGGCAAGAACTGATTGTTTGCTCCGGTCCTTCATGAAAAGATTCTAAATCCGCCACTACTTTCCTGAAAGGAAAGCCAGGGAGACCACACAAAGTCACTGCAAGGAACCATCTGTGCCTCGTCCTGGCTCCTGAGCATGTGTGCCAACGTCCGCAGGAACTACACAGCTATTTTTAATGCATCCTTTACATAATGGATGAGATGCAAAGCGAGCTCTCCAATGGATGAGCCCTTGTGAAGGAACCTGCTCTACATGACATGCCAAGCCTTCTGGACGGCTCTTCCACCAGCAGCTCTGGTGCTTTGTTACTTTGGAACAGACAAGCGCAACAAGAGCCTGGCACAGCTGCCAAACCCTGCCAAAGGTGCAGCATTTCAGAGCCAGAATCAGCGCTCATGCAGCCTATTCTTAAAGGCTCCACTAGTTGAAGAGCGCATGAGCTAAAACTCATAGTAATGCCTGGATATTTTAAACCCACTACGTGCTTCTGTACAACCCCTCTCCTAAGACTAGGGGTCCCATCTTGGAAGGGCAAGCCTTTTAGCCTTTTAGCTTCAGTAGACAATTAGTATGTGGTAAGAGAGTCCCATCCAGGAGGCCATCCAAATACCCCTCCCTTTTCAAAGCTGACTTTGCAAGGCAAACATCTACCCATCCAGCCTCTTATGCTGTCCCCATCTGAATAACAGACAAATAATACTCAAAAACATACAGATGTGTGCACAAAACAGCTAACTGCACATGCCAACACGTACAACCATGTGAAAAACATTTACTTGTGAGTACAAACATGAGCGCATGTGCAAACCACACATTTGTGTCCACAAGTAGGTATTTTTCACATGTAACTGCCTATCGGCACTTGTGGTTGGCTGCTTTTGCACTTTAACAGCATGTTTTGTTGAGGCAGTCACACGGTCACATGTGCGCACTCACTTTCCCCATGTGTATTAGGCAACAGCGTTTGAGAACGTACAGTTCTAAGGCACCAGCACCGCAGTGTGTTTCACTGTAACTGATAGAAGTGCATGTGCCCAGGAAGGGGACAGATGAGGCGGGGGCTGCACTGACAGATAAGAGAAAGCAGCCATTAGAAAATAAAACCCTTTCTCCCCGACTCCTCCCCAGCTTAGCGGAGAAAATGTTACCCAAACAATCTGAAAGGTTGACAGAAATTGAATCAGCAGCTGCAATTTTTGGAGGGGAAGCTAGGAGGTGGGAGCGGAGGCCATATTTACAGACGTTTCCATGACTACAAAGAGATTATTCAATTACAGCGTTAGCAGGAGAGTGCAGAAGGAGTGTCCCTAAAACTCTGGTCCATGCAATCTTTCTGATGAGTCTCTGGGCTTGTCCAAATGCACAGTTAGTGCTCAGCAAGCTGGGTTATAAACTATACAGTGCACTAGCCGGCTGCGGGGACCTTGCCACTGCACACTAGAAGTTCTGTAGTGCACTTTCATCTACTGTGGTTTGAAAAAGGAACAGATCAAAATGCACTCCAGAACTTCTAGTGCCCGGCAGGAGGGTCCACATGACCCGTTAGTGCATGGCAGGCTAGTGTGCTGTAGATTTACACCTCAGCTTGCTGTGCATTAAAAGCTTGTCTAGACAAGCCCATAGTCTCTTTGGGTATGTCTACACTGCAAGTAAAAACCTGTGGACAGCCCACCCCAGCTGTCTCGGGCTAAGGGGCCATTTGATTGCAGTGTAGACATTTGGGGGTCGCCTGGGCTCTAGGACCCTGCAAGGTAGGAGGGTCCCAGCGTTCAGGCGGGCAAGCCCGAATGCCTACAGTGCAATTCAACAGCCCCTTAGCCTGAGTCAGCTGGCACGAGCCAGCTGAGGGTTTTTAACTGCAGTGTAGACAAACCTTTTCTGGCCAGAGGAACTATATTACCACCTTTCCAGGAAGAGCTGTATTTAAGTACCCTTGCCTTGCCAGCATAGCTTCCGCAACTAGTAGTGGCAAAACTTCTCCGTGTGTATCTGTCTCTCTCCTATGGATACTGCACCTTGGTCTCCCAGATGCAATAAAATACCTTATTGCTGCCCTTAACATAGCCCTGCCAGACTCCCCGGAGAGGGCCTGAAAAACAGAATGGAGCATCTCTTGGGAAAGCAAGGGATAGAGACAGAATAATACAGATCCCAAAACACGCCTTTAAATCTGGCTTTCAATCCTACTAGTCTCAAACCAAAGGTTCTCCCATCAAACCAAGGCCCCAGCTGGCAGGGCTCAGGTTTGGGGTGGACCCTGTCATGGCAGACAGAGCACAAATAGCTTCCTGTGGTTTACCACAACTCAAGTTAATCATTAGATCTGTGTGAGGTGTCAGAGCAAGATGTGCCGGAATAACAAGATACTATGGGAAGCTCTTTTTCCCATTCCCAGGGGAAATATATGCTCATGTAAACCTAGAGGAGGAAAAATTAGTTTTCATATGAAATAAGAGCTGCTCACAATCATTCACCCGACACTCCATCTATTCAACCTGCCAGCTCCTCCACTGCCCCGGGCAAGCAGTCCTGAGGCTCACAGGCTTCAGAGGGCAGGATGTGGTACAGACAAAGGGTACCACCTGCGTTGCATTGCCACGAATTCCCTGCCTCCCACTGTTCCGGGTGGGCTGTGATCGTGCCACTAGTCATTGCAGCTAAAGTGCTGCCGTAGTGTATCTGACCATTGGGCCCATCTAATCTGGTGTCCTGCCTCTTGCCATACTGCCTTGGGCCCATTAGATCTGTCTAGTCCAGCAACCCCACTCAGGCTGTAGCTCAGCACCATGGGAGCCCTTTCATGGGTTCAGTTGTACACACAACACACGTCCTACAGAGAATAGGAAAACTTCCTTCCCACCACCAACCTACAGATCTTCTCTTTGCAACCACACTAGAAACGTGAAAACGTCACACACAGTATTTTGAACATTTCAGACGGTGCACAGTCAGCCATTCTCATGGCCACCAGCTGACAAAGGTTAGCCCACTGCAAGCCAGCATGAGTGTGTGTGTGATGATCACGGATAGAAAATGGGCTGGCGGCATCAGTGCGTCCCCCAGTGCTGTACACAGAAGTCTGCAGCTGGAAAGCTGATCCTCGGTAGAACAGAACAACCATGCATCACATCCATGTGGCAGCTGGTACTCAGAAGCCTGAAGCTAGGCAGTGGAAGTTCATAGATGTGACACACATGACGTTAGGATGCATCTTTTTGTATTCGGTTAAAAAATAATCAGACAAAGTATTTTCACCAATTAATTTCCACACATTTCTGGAGTCAGTGAACGCAGAAAAAAAATAACATTTATCATAATTATGACAAGTCTGACCACAGATTGTGTACACTACATACATATATAGCCTCTATAAACACCACCCCCAACATCACTACGGCTGCTTAACTCGAGTGTTGAAATCTCCCTTACAGTACACTGGGTTTGCCAGAGACACTGCCATATAAGTAGTCGTATGTGCCTTCCCTCCCCCCCCCCCCGATAAAGACCAGTCCTGGGCTGACTCTTGTGTCATTACACCAGCAGTGAATAGGGTCCAGTGACCAAATTTATTGGACCAAATAAAGTATATTTATTGACAAAGAAAGAAAGAGGGAGAGACACGCAGAGAAGCTAATAACTAGGAATGAGATGCTAAAACTGGGATCTCAGCAAACAATGACAAAATCGTGTCAAAGTAAATCTACATCTATTCTCATCTTGAAAACCACCAGCCCTTGTGACCACATGAACCAGACCTCTCTCCTTGTATTCTAGGCTTTTCTCCCCAAATCACAGGTGCTGCATCCCTTCTTTAGGAGAAGGCAGCACGACACAACCCAGCACTTCTAGAAGTATCTGGCAACTAGGTGTAATTTTTTTAAACGGAGACAGCTGATTACAGATTCCCAAACTCCTGCATAACAACTTCCCTCCTTTGTTCGGCTTATAATGTAGCAAGTTACAATACCCCCCCAAGGGGAAAAAATAAAAACAGACCAGACCACACCACAAACAATTCCAGTGCTAAGAATAAGCACTTTGGCTTTTAATTCTGAAATTGTGTTTGTTGTGTGTGTTTATTTTACACAATGCCCTAAAATTACTGTCCTCGACTGCAAAACACCCCCAAAACAAAACAAAACAAAAATGCAAAGGGGCGATTTGCCTGTGTGCGGTTCTGCGGATAGAGTGTCATGCTCATTTGATCAGTGATTAGTACTGCAGTTATATATCTCAAATCTTGGATAAATGGACCTCCACGGTGGCCCCAGACACTACACTGGGCACAATCGGGGGGGAGGGGGTGGGGAAGAGAACGTATCTTAGTTGGTGCCCAAGACGGTGTTTCAATTGAGTTACTCTCCATTTACATTAAATGAAGGCGAGAGGCGAATCAGGACGATGGAGGGAAAATAAATGTGGATGCCTATGATGCTACCTTTACAGAGTCACTTTTCTGACTATGCCCCCAATCCTGTAGTGAGCTCCGTCTGAGTCGAATCCTTCCCCTGCGCAGAGTTCGTTTCAGGACTGCAGCCAAAGGCTGTCCTTCTCGTTCGTTTCCTAATACAGTAAATGCCTTCAATCCTGTTGATGCAAATGTGAATTCAGGGTGCTTGGCACCTTGCAATATTGGGCCCTTAAGGGAATAGTATTTTAAGGGAATAGGCACAAGGCTGTGTTCCACTACTGGTGGAAGGGCAGGGTTAAAACAGATGGCCTGGAAATGGAACAGGGAGGTCCTTTCTTCACTCTCCTCCCCCCTGAAATGGCTGGATATCAAATATGACAGCATCCCTCAGATTGCATTATTGCTTTTATTTGAAGTGGCTTTCCTAGAACACTGCAACAACTGGCAAGTTGCACAGCAAGACCACACACTCTGACGTGGCCCCTCAGACAATAAGACTCCTCCGTTGTGTGACACTGATTAGTCCCAAGCCTCAGAGGGACTAATTAATAAAGATAAAAGGGGAACAGCTTTTCAAAATTTCCAGACTCAAGTGGGGATCAATCCAACATAGTAAACTTTGATCTCAGATCAGTTCATGGCCTTTTTCATTTGCTGCTCTGACTTGCTGCCATGTACCTAAAACACATACCCAACGGCCATTTAAAAGTTTTAACAGGATCTTAGAAAATTAATTAAGGTGAACAATTATCAAGTGTCTCTCTCTCTCGCTCTCTCTCTCTTTGTGTGCAAGTGGCAAAAATAGGATTTTAAATAATTTTTGGAGTTATAAGTGATGTAATTAGGTGTTCAGTGAACACTTACAATGGAGCGGTGCTTATTCAAATTACTGTTTTAATCAGAACGTTGCTGGAGAATCATTAAGAGCACAACGGTTTGATTCCCTGGAACTCTAATTAGACCTGGACTTCTTGCTACCCGGGGGAGCCACCTGAATTGAATCCAACTCAGCCTTGTGCTCAGCACTACAGGTGATACATTCTCATTTCCATGCCTGTTGGGAGGACGCTTCGGTGCTGTTATGCAGTGACCTCACCAAAGCTTCCTTAATGTATCGTAGGCAGAGGAAGTTGAGCTCTGTGCCGGAGAAAGTGCTTCGGCTGCTGAACAGGAGTCTGAAAAACAAGGGAGTGGGAAAGAACTGCCCTGAAATACAAAAGATGCCATCCTGCTTCCCCCAGGAGTGATTCAGCATCAAAGATCCAGCTAAGGTCTTCGCTTTCATCTGCAGCGCGGTTTCTTTGGTAGGATTGCAAAGTTCACCTCCAGGAAAATGCATCTGTGCTTCTGTTGTCGCCTTCTGCGACCAGAGAGAGTCTCAGGCTGCTTTGAAGCATCTTCTTTAAGTCTTCTGTGCAATGCTTTGTATGGCTATAGGCAGGGAAAGTCTAGGTTTTTCTTAATTCTGTCTTCTAGCACTCCTGGCTTGGTGCCACTAGTGGCCACATTCTTTCTTGCACGGAATTTGGTGCACCCAAAAGGAGCACGCCTCCATTTATCCTCAGAACATGTATTGCATGACACACAGCAAAGCACTCCCCCCTCTCCCTGCCCTGCCCACATGCCTGTGGCCTGGAGGTTCATTTCTAGGGCCTTGTCTCCAATGGCATTTTAGCTATCCATGTAGCAGCACTGGCAGAAACCCCTAGTGCAGACAGGGCCGGCTGCAGGGTTTTTTGGCAAGCAGCCCAAAAAAAAAAAAAAAAAAAAGCCGCGATCGCGATCTGCGGCGGCAATTCGGCGGGAGGTCCTTCGCTCCGAGCGGGAGTGAGGGACCGTCCGCCAAATTGCTGCCGAATAGCTAGACGTGCCGCCCCTCTCCGGAGGGGCCGCCCCAAGCACCTGCTTGCCAGGCTGGTGCCTGGAGCCGGCCCTGAGTGCAGACAGCTTACAGCAGTGCAGCTTACCCCAGCTTGAAAGTAGGGTAAATCACGACTATCCCAAGAGTTTGTCCTGGTACAGCTGCTCTGGCACCTCAGTTCGCTGAGTAGACATCCTAGCCATGAGAGCAGAGTCCAGTTTCCATGCCTCATTCGTTAATAGCTTATGAGTTTCAGAGTTGCTGAGAGCACACAGCTCCCATGGACCTCAGTTGGAGCTGCTGCTCAGCACGTCTGAATATACAAACCCGGTATTTATCTAGGAGAGGAAGGATGGTCCAATGGTTAGGGTACTAGCCTAGTGCTTAGGAATCTGCTCTTCCACAGATTTCCTGGGTGATCTTGGGCAAGTCACTTAGTCTCTCTCTGCCTCGATTCCCCATCTGCAAATTGGGAAAACAGCATTGCCCTACCTTATAGGGGCGTTGTGAGGACAAACACATTCAAAGATTAGAGAGGCAAGGTGGGTGAGGGAATATCTTTTATTGGACCAACCTCTGTTGGTGAGAGAGACAAGCTTCCAAGCTACACTGAGCTCTTCTTCATTCAAAGATTGGCAGGTGCTCAGATACTACTATGATGGAGGCCATATAAGTATCCATGAAAGATTGATCGAGCCCATTGGGAATTATCCCCCAGAGCGCTTTATAAACAACGGAGAAATTTTTCAGAATAGGGGATCTGATTCTCATTGACATGAAGACCCCTTTGTACTGCTTGTGACGGGTTGGATCACAGAAACCCCCTTGGGAGCTGCCACCTGATATGCAAAAGACTACCTCTGCTCCTGTTTTCCCTGCCAGCTCAGGACTCCAGCACCCTGTCTTGCTGAGCCAGACACTCCCGTCTGCTCCAACACAGACCCAGGGTCTGAGTCACTTGCCCCAAAGCTGCAAGTTTACCTGAAAACAGCTCACAGAAGTGTGCTTGTCTTTAGCACTCAGATGCCCAACTCCCAATGGGGTCTAAACCCAAATAAATCCGTTTTACCCTGCATAAAGCTTATGCAGAGTAAACTTATAAATTGTTCGCCCTCTATAACACTGATAGAGAGATATGCACAGTTGTTTGCTCCCCCAGGTATTAATACATACTCTGAGTAAATTACTAAATAAAAAGTGATTTTATTAAATACAGACAGTAGGATTTAAGTGGTTCCAAGTAGTAACAGACAGAACAAAGTAAGTCACAAGCAAAATAAAATAAAATGCGCAAATCTATGCCTAATCAAACTGAATACAGATAATCTCACCCTCAGAGATGCTTCAGTAAGCTTTTTCTCAGACTGGACACCTTCCAGGCCTGGGCACAATTCTTTCCCCTGGTACAGCTCTTGTTCCAGCTCAGGTGGTAGCTAGGGGATTCTTCATGATGGCTCCTCTCCCTCCTTTGTTCTCTTCCACCCCTTTATATATCTTTTGCATAAGGCAGGAACCCTTTGTCCCTCTGGGTTTCCACCCCCCCTCACTGGAAAAGCACTAGGTTAAAGATGGATTCCAGTTCAGGTGACATGATCACATGTCACTGCAAGACTTCATTACTCACTTGCCAGCACACACATATATAGGAAGACTCACAGGTAAACACAGTCATCTGCAGACAATGGGAGTCATCAAGATTCCAAACCATCCTTAATGGCTCACACTTTACATAATTACAGTAGGCCCTCAGAGTTATATTTTATATTTCTAGTTTTAGATACAAGAGTGGTACATTTATACAAATCGGATGATCACACTCAGTAGATTATAAGCTTTGTAATGATACCTTACAAGAGACCTTTTGCATGAAGCATATCCCAGTTACGTTATATTCACTTTTTACCATATTTTTCTAAAACTATCCCAGTTACATTATATTCACTTATTATCATGTTTTTATAAAACCATATAGACTGCACAACGTCACACTGCTCCGGCAGTGCAAATGTATTCCCATTTTTGGACCCCTTTACGCTGCCAGGGAGGTGTTAAGAGGCCTTAGTGTCAAAGAGAATTGGGCACTGGGTGTCTAGAATTAGGCATTTAAATTCATACTGAAACACCTAAATCCAAGGGCTTGCCTTCACGATGCATTAGTACCAGAAAGGTGTGAATTCTAGCTTGCAGCAACGTGTCATGCACTAACGGGCCTGCGTGGACCCTGCCAGTTTACATTGAAAGTTCCCTAGTGCTTGTTAATGTAGTACTGTTTGAAAATGGGACCATGTCAATGCGCACTAGAGAATTTTCACTGTGTGCCAGCAGGGTGCACACTGGCCCGTTAGTGAGTGACACACTAGTTCAGACTACAATTCACACCCCACTAGTGTCAGCTAACACATTGTGTAGACAAGCCCTAACTGGCCTGATTTTTAGTGATTCTGAGCACCTGTGGCTCCCGTTGGCTTAATCCATCCATTTCCCCTCTATGATTGCACAGCTGCACAGAATCACTCTTCCTATAAACCATAGGCTAGACAGCACCAGTATCTTCCCCCAGCTTGCCTAAAACTCCTGAGGTCCAGTTAAGGTGCTAAAAAGGATTGGGGCAGGTTACGATTAAATAGAGTAGTTTAAAATTACAGACTTCTAAAATGGGATTACAGTCTTAATGAAAACAGTAATGAATGAAGGAGGCATCCAAACATTACCCATAAATATCAGACAAATAGACTAGATCCCTGGATACTGCATCTACAAACCACATAAAATGACTTCAGTTACTCTACATCGATAAATAACAAAGCTATATTTAATGTTAAAACAGATTCCCCCCCTGCTTCTTTTTGAAGCTGGGTTTCTTGATTTGGATGCTGCCACCCAGGGGGAAATAGTTCATTCAGAAGCTGAAACACGCATCAGGGCTTCAAACCCCCCACCAAAAAACAACCAGCGTTAAAAATCAATCATGTATGCCAAGACACATTATTACAGCAGTCTAGTCGCACAAGCTGTGATTATTGTTATCAATACCCTCAGTTCAGCCTTTCCGTTTCTGCGCGATAGCCCCACTTGCACTGCCAAGTCACTTCAAATCTGACATGCACATCATCCCCGTGAGCCCCTCCGGAGCTCACACTCCCTCCATATGCTGATTGTTAAAACTGCCCAGACTCTTCCAATTGCCTGTTGCGTGTGGGGACAGTGGGATTAAACCCTATGCAAAACCAACCCTGATGAGTAGGAGGCTGGACAAATCTCCTCCTGGGTACGCTGACATTACATTATTGATGGTGAGGGTGGGGTGGGTAATGGCAATACTGACAGCCAGACGTGCCAAGGGGAGGAGGCTGAACCTGCATAGCGACACAGCACAAAACCCTTGTGGGTTTTAGCCAGCCATCTGGTCTGCTGGATCTCATGAGAGCCCCAGAGGGCACAATTATTCATGGCAGCACCGCCTCCTCCTTGGAAATGCTGCAAAGAGTGCTTTCCAGCTCTGCTGCCTTGGGGCTAGGGTCTTTGTGGCTGTGGTAGCCCAGATGCTGAATGGAAGACACTGCTATGTGGTTAGGTTAACTCCAGCCCTCAGGGCCACTAGCCGGTAGACGAAACTGGGCTACCTCTCTGATACAGTAGAAGTGTGTGATCTTTTAAACGCTGTATCAGGCACATGTGGTTATAACATCATTAATCCTTTGCCCTCCCCTATCACCCTGGAATCTGAAATTGCCTTACAAACAATGAAAAGCCCTCTGTGGGCTAGGTAAGTATTAGCCTCCTTATTTTGCAGATGGAGAAACTGAGGAAGGGAAGGGTGAACTGACTTGCCCAAGGGTGCAAAGTGAGTTGGTGGCAGAGCTGGGAAGGGAACTCAAGTCCTGAGTCCCAGAACTGTGCTCTAGCCATTAAAGACAAGGCCTATTGTATGGTACCAACCCGATCTTAAGTAATCCAACTCATTTTCCTCAGCCAGGATGCATCCCACTGGGGAAATGAACAAGAATTGGTTGAACAGAACTCCTGGTAGCTTGATTTTAAATACAATGAAGTACCAAGGATTCATTAAGTGCTGATGGGGGAGGGGAAGGGAATGTATGTACTTTATAAATATAAATTAACTTTCCAGACAGGCAACAAGCCCAGTCCTTGTGCTTTCCCATCCAGAAACAATTGTTAAAGCAGACAAGTGAAAAGGGAAGAAGCCTGGGTGCACAGTTATTCCTGCAGCGCAGGGGACAGGTGACCTTTCCAATGCTGTACTACTTGTATAAATCTTATATAATGAAATAAAAAAAATAATTAATAAATGAAGGTTAAATCACTTCCCACAGCAGATTTATACCAAGAACGACGTCTGTGCAGACAATGGGCCACTTTACACAACAGGCTTTTAACTTTCCTTTCCTAAATATGAGGCTGACTCCTGACTGGCCAACCACCAGATGAAGGATAGGAGCCCTTGAAACCAGGGCAACTTGCCAAAGTGAAGGCAGGAGAAGTAGTGCTCGCCTGCGGTTTATTTTAAACACACAATTAAGGTTTTCAATGGGTCTGACCATTTCACAAGTCACAACACAGTGGTTTTAGCCATCAGACCTTCTCCCGAAAACACTCCCAACCTCCCGGGACTTGACTTCAATTCTTGATCCCACCAGCAAATCAGCACTTGAAACACACTCTCTTCCTCTTCTCTTGCACACCGCAAAGCAAATATTGGTGCTTGAGGTTTGGAAGTGCCTCTGGGAACCAGAGGAAAGGACAGACGAGGGCTTCCCACTGGCCGAAATAAAAGCTCAAACAGCAGCCAGAGCCATGGAAGGGCTGGTCAAGGAATTCAGCTGCGGGCCCACAGTCAGGTTAGGGGAACCTTACCTGCCCTTCCTCAAGCGCTGTTGCCACATAGGAGAGCCAGAATCAGAGCAATTCTGGGGCTATGGCAAAACCTGGAGGAGACCCAGTGTCTCAGAGGGCTCGTGTGGCTGGCAACAGGGGAGAGTTAGAAGCTGAGTTTTGCTGAATTCGCAGTGCCTCCTGCTAGCCGTCACCAAGCTCCTTCTGTACAGATTGCAGAGACCCAGCAGGCCATGGTCGGGGTGAAAGCAAGATGATCTTTCTTCCTGTCAGGGGCGGCTCCAGGCACCAGCGCACCAAGCGCGTGCCTGGGGCGGCAAGCCACGGCGGGCGGCCTGCTGGTCAACGTGAGGGCGGCAGTCAGGCTGCCTTCAGCGGCATGCCTGCGGGAGGTCCGCCGGTCCCGCGGATTTGGCGGCAATTCGGCGGCGGGTACGCCGAAGCCACGGGACTGGCGGACCTCCTGCAGGCGCGCCGCCGAAAGCAGCCTGACTACTGTGCTTGGGGCGGCAAAATACATAGAGCCGCCCCTGCTTCCTGTGTACACAGACTCTTACCTCCTTGCTCGATGCCTTCTAGGGGCTGCTCTACACAACCACACAGCACAATATCCCACTTTCTGAGAAGGGGAGAGTGATAAAACCTTCATCCAAACTTCACATTAACCACTACCTCCCAGGAATGAAACAGCAACACAAAAGAAGAACAAACAGCTTTAGGAAGGACAGGGTGCACTGCCTGAACCTTCAGCTTGTATGACAGATTTATTCTGTCCTTTTAAGACATTCAGCTCCTAACCCTCTGACTTGCTTGAATTCTCAGCATTTTAGTGGGTTATAGCCCACGAAAGCTTATGCCCAAATAAATTTGTTAGTCTTTAAGGTGCCACAAGGACTCCTCATTGTTTTTGCTGATACAGACTAACACGGCTACCCCTCTGAAACCTGTCAGAGTTTTATGTAATCCTCTACGAATGAAGAAGGCTGACTTTCTCTGGCTGCATATTTCTTTTCCACAAGAGGATCTGGAGGACATACCAGCAGTTCTATGTGGAGAGCTAGGGTGTTGTTCACAGATGCAATCTCGGGTAGCAATTAGGGCGTATTGGAGGTCCACCTGGTGACACAATGACACCGGTTCCAATGGATGATTCCTGCTGGCACCCTAACCAAGTAGGGATTAAGGTGTCCTGGCATATCCCTACATTGTCTACTTTTCTTGACACTCTTTTTCACCCAAACGTGATCTCCTGGATTCAGTATTCTCAAGGATCTTTGTGTCACCTGTCAAAGTCCTTCTTCTGGCAGTTTTATATTCAATCCCATCCTGACACCCTGTAGAGATTGCAGAGACCCAGCACCACATGGCTGGGGTGAATGCAAGACTGTCTGTTTCCTGTTTACCCAGACTCTCCCCTCCTTGCTGTATGCCCCCTAGAGCCTTCTCTAGACATTCACTAACACCACACCTTTGACTTCAGCCACGTCGCCATCTTGACATGAAACCAAAATGGTGGCCCTTTGGGTGAGAAGTCAGAGCCATAGGACGGGTCTGTGTCACTGCCATGCTGAGGAGCATCTACATGCATGTCAGTACGTTCCAGCGGCAGTAGCACTGAAAGGGACCACCCTTCCTGACCTCCAGACTGAAGGAAAGCTGCCATAGCTAGAGAGAGTTAGTGGGACATGGGCAAGGGAAGAAATAGAAGCTCCAAGATAAACCGGTGAGGGATAGAACTAGGAATGAGCAAATTGATTCAAGCTGAATCAGAATCAAGAAGATTCAGTTTCCAACCAGATTGGAAACAGGATAGAGGAGGACTCTCATGAAAGATCCTGTTCCAGAGCGATTTCCAGGCCATATTTGCAGGCTCAAGCTATTGAGTTAGTTCAGGTCAAAGTGATGGGCTTGAGCTGGAAAGTTTGGGCATAGAACCAAACTTCCCCAAATCTCCATGCAATTTGAGAGGTCCAGAACCGGTGTCTCAATGTAGAACCTCTTAGAGACACAGAGTTGGCTCTGGTGTTCTGGTCTGAACCTCTCTCTAACTTGGAGAGTCATCCGAGCTGAATCTCTGGATCGTTTGAGCTCACTCAACATGAGGAAAAGGTGGAAAGAGCTGGTGCACCTTTCCTAGGGGAAGTCAAGAGGAGATACAGTAAAGACCAGGGAAAGCAGAGGATGCAGGACCATGGTAAGGGAATGGTGAGGGGAGAGATTGGGCCCAAATGACTCCCTCAGTTTGGGGAAAACAAGCACATAAAATTTGAACAGTAATTATTGTGTAACAACCTATACTGCACACCCCAACGCAGAGCCCTTTACTCTTCACAATTGCTGCATTTCCCCTATGAATAGCAAGAGGACTGACAACGGAGGCAGAGCAGCATGTGTCTAATGGATGATGTGGATGAGAGTGGAGCTTTGCTTTCCCTCAGCTGCCCTCCCGGTGAAAGCCTGAATGAGAGCAGCTGTTGCAGGCAAGGTTCTCTGCAGGACAGCTTGCAAGGGATGGGGTTAATAGGCCTGCCCCATGTGTGACCTCTCTTTCCTCTCTCTGAGAACCTCTAATTACCAGGCAACAGGAAAAGGGACAACCTGCAGAGCAGGCCCACCTGACCATCCCAGCTCCACCCCCAGCAATCGATCCATCCATCGCAACCTGTGGTGTTGAAGGAAGGAATTTTCCCTCAGCTGGAGCATCAGGAGTCCAAGAGAACCAGCTTCTCCCATCCCACCCACACGCTGAGCAAACTAAATAAGGCAAAGCAAGCTCTGGAAAAAAGGGACACACCAGCAGGCACCCTCCTCCAAAACACGGAGTAGCTAGGGAGAGCCATAAATAAACAACACTGCTAACGAAAGAAGGCCTGCACAGCTAAGATGGCGTGGGGTAAGCAGACAGATTACTCTATTTCTGATACACCGACAGCCTGACAATTGGCAAATGAACCTCCACGGTTATCTGTTTCCCCTCTTTATTCTTCTCTCATAAAACTGGCAGGAACAGGGATAGGAAAGAGACGCAAGCAGCAGCCGAGTTGAGTATGAAAAATGAGCAGCATATGCATCAGAGGCAGCCAGAGCAGGGAGCTCGCTATGGAGCCAGGGACCTCGGCAGCGTTCTTCACACTCCCCTGGTATCTTCAGGAATTCTCTTCAGGTGGGTTATTTTCTGCAGCTGAATTATTAACTCCCTGCATGCCTTACTGCAGCATGCGCTGTGGGAGGCCAGTATAATTAAGGAAGAAACTGAAGCTATAATGCCACCCATGACTGGCATGAGTCATGGACTGAAGGGGTTTGTGGGGGGGTCTATTATTATCTGTATTACACACGCACCTAGAGACCTTAACAGAACAGTGCCCAGTTGTGCTGTGCACTATACACACTCGCACATAAGACACCATCACTCCCCCATGGCGCTTACAGACTAGACAGACAAAACATTAATTATTCCTATTTCACAGGTGAGGAACTGAGGCAGATGGAGATTATGTAACTTGTCCAAGACTGCACAGTGGAGTCTGAGTCCGAGCTGGGACTTGAACATAGTTCTCCAGGGCCTTAACCACAAGATCTTCCATTCTCCATTATTATTTTTTCATGCCATTAGCACAGATTTTGAGCCATCTCTGAGGTAAGGCTGAGACCCACCTCTCCCTCCCCTCACCAAGTCCCAGGGGTGCTTGCCACAGTTAGCAAACACCAAGACAAAAATGCCACATTTTGTCTAAATCCATTGTTCAGATGAAAAGCCAGAATTGCTGAGGAGGAAATGCCCTGCCACCCGCGCTGAAAGGGATCCCACATGGCTAACTGGCAGTGGGCAGAGCACGGCAGGGAACCTTGCATCTGCCTCTCCAGAATAGACCGGCAGGCTGTGCTCTGCAACAATGTGGGCTTTGTTTTCTGGTCTGGCACTTCCCATGGTGTCAATGACACTGAAAAGGTTTGATTAGCTCCTTCTGTCTGTTTCCTTGGCACGCACCAATATAATTTAAATAACCCAACCTCAGCACTGTCCCTCCGTACCTTGTTTGTTACTGCCATAATTATTCAATGGCTGCTCTTCCCGGATGACGGTACTAGTAGAAATCAACAGCTTCCAAATCCTGTTGACCTCTGTTCCTACTTGGCCTGCAGCTGCAGCACCTCCACCTCACAAGCTCATCTCACATCTCACAAGCTGAGCTCATCTCACAAGCTGAGCAGGCCGGAGACCTGTCAGAACTCCCCACGGGGAACTGGTGCTAGGAAAAACTATGGCAAGCAGTGCACTGAAGTGCTGCATTAGATGCCACTTGTCCCTCTGAGTCCGCATAGAAGCAATGCTACAGGATGGTGTTGAGGCGTGTTGTGCTTCTGAAAGTGCTGCTCTCGGGTGAATTGCAAAACTGAGGTCCTGAGCATATTGTAGATTTTAGAGCTAGAAGGGACTTATGTTCATCTTGTCTGACCTCCTGCATAACACAGGCCAGAGTATTCCACCCAGTGATTCCTTTTGGCCATTACAGCTCCTAGGAGACTGTGTTAGCCCATGTCTTCTGGACCAGTTCTAATGCGGAGACTGGCTACACCTCTACCCTGATATAACGCTGTCCTTGGGAGCCAAAAAATCTTACCGCGTTATAGGTGAAACCGCGTTATATCGAACTTGCTTTGATCCGCTGGAGTGCACAGCCCTGCCCCCCCGAGCACTGCTTTACCGCGTTATAGCCGAATTCGTGTTATATCGGGTCGCGTTATATTGGGGTAGAGTTGTATCTAAATTCCCCTTGCAGATACTTCTTGTCCTAAATGGTCAGGCTGTGCTCTCGTGCGTCATTAAACAACTACTGTGTTCAACTCTAGAGATGGCTGTATTTCCGAAGTGGTGAAATGATCCTCGTCTCTAGCGTCTGTAAACTGTTTCAAGGTTCTTCAGGATAAGTGTGACAGAAATGCAGGAAGAAATTTACAAAACTGCCCAGTGGATCTGGATGCACAACTGCATTTAATTTCAATGGCAATTGTTCATTTAAATCTTTGATGCAGTTTTTAAGATCTCAGCTGCATATTAGTAATGTGTTCCTAGTCTGACCATTGACCACCAGTCATTTGATGCAGGAAGACTATTGTAGTCCAGATACCCTTGGTAGCATTGTTTTCTAACTAGCTCATATTGTCCTTGCTAGTCAATCTTCTGCCCCCCTGTCTGTCATTCTACCCATTTGTATATCAGCCCATCAAGCTGTCAAAAGTAATTTAGGAACCTGACCACCAATGTGAAAAATGAACCCTCCTAAGCTATCTAAAGCCTTGTAATTCTGACACAAAATGAACAGTAAGCCTTTCCCCCCAATGGCGAAAACCATAGCCTTGTGGCAGTCATCGCACACAGGAACCCCTTGGAACCAGATTAGTGGATGTTCAATTACAACAACACACCAGAGACAAACGTTACAGTACAATATATCTGCACAGAAAACAGCTCAGTGCAGAAATACTGAAATCTCATCTGGGACATGCTGCAGGAGGCCATGTCAAAAGGAAATGCGAACCGAATGCTGCTGAGTATTTGGTGTATTCAGCTTGCGTTGCGCACAAGGTAACAGGAGAACTTGGAGCTCCGTTTCTATATAGCACCACATCAGCACTTTGATAGTACAGGCACCTGCCACTCTTTCACCCCAAGTGCAACAACCCTGTCTTTGCTATCAGAATAAAGATAACATTTGTTTGGAGCAACTTAGGCCTGGTCTTCATCTGTTGTCTCTTGTCTTATACCTAAATTGTAAGGTCCTTGGGGCAGGGTCTGTCTCTCTGATCTGTGTTTGTATAGTGCCTAAGACTGGTGCTACTAGGTGCTATGATAATACAAATGATAAACAATAACAAGAAGTCTCGGGGGAACATAGTGAAGACAATACACTTTAGTTTTACCATGAGGAAAACGAGGCGAGCTCAGCACTGTGCTGTAACCTGGGCTTGACTTTACTTAGTTTACCTGTGTTTTTACCTCAGGATAGCTCCCATTCTCTCATAATGGAGGGACTTGGCCATCTGCTCTGGTCCCACAGCACTGCACACTGCATTGCCGCCCTTGGCTTTGTGCTTGCACTAAGCTCCCATGTGTTAGCTACCCCATGGTAAAAAACACACCATTTTTTAGCAGTGAAGACAAAGCCTTAGGAGAAAGATAATGGTGAAACCTTGAGAAATTCCCTCTCCAAATTCCACTTTTAACTTTCTTATTGCTTAAAAACCTTTTCCTGGGCTTGGCTTTCACTTTGTATTCTCTCCATTTTATGTTTATAAAATAAAAAGCAGTTGGACGCAGTATCAGGGAAGTGGCTGCAGGTTGCAAGGCTGGATGAGACACTATGGGCCATGTGCTTCTTTCCCTCTTCTTTTGCTTTAGCCCAGGGGAAGGACATTTTGGGGGGAGTTGCCAAGGATGAGGCATTGTATGAGAGGGGAAGGATGATTCAGTGTTAGGACATTAGCCTGGGACTCCAGAGACCTAGCAATTCCCTATGACCTTGGGCAAGTATTGTAGCCTCTCTCTGCTTCAGTTCCCATTCTCTAAATTAATTAGTTGTTTCATTATGGTGACTGGCCAGAATTCAGGCTAGAAACAAAAAGCTGTAAGATTCAGATCAAACTGCTCCATCCTTTGTGAGCTCTATGGGGTAGAAGAGACAGGTTGGGTTGTTTATAGCCAGGGGTTACAATGAAGGTTGTCACTAATGAAATAGTAGTAGATATTATAACAATAATGATACTTTTCACCCCCACAGCACTGAGGCCTTAAAGTCACCCACACACACTCACTAATGGAGCTGGTCAGTATTTCCCAAATTTCAATTTTATTTTTAAATGAAAATGTTGTGAAAAATTAATGAAAAGGATTGACATTTTTAAATATAATTGTCTTCTCATTACTTGCTCAGGTCTACTGATTGATTAAGCCTAAACACTCTGAAGAGGCCGACAAATGCTATTTCCATTTTACACAAGGGAAAACTGTGGCAGAGAGGGGTTAAATGACTTGGTCAAGGTCACACACTACATCAGTGGTGAAGTCTGGTATGGGACCCTGGAGCTGTAATTCAATGCACCCCCAACCTAACCAACATCCATTGCTTTCTCTCATGATGGAGGGGCTTGGCCATCTGCTCTGGTCCCACAGCACTGCACACTGCATTGCCGCCCTTGGCTTTGTGCTTGCATTAAGCCTTGGAGTCTTCATTGCATTTCATTTTCTGCTAATACAGGGTTTGGGGATTCTGTTTCAGATCTTGGTTTCGGAACGTTTGCTTGAATAGCCCAGTCCTATGAGCTGCTTTGAATGCAATTACCAATAAATATACTGTCTTCAAGAGTCAAAGGAGAGCATCCTTAAATGAGAAGCAGTCTAGCAGCTGAGACACAAGGGGAAATGTACCCCTTAGCTGATGGGAACAACTTTTCTATCAAATTCAGTGGTCTGGTTCTCTCTTGATTAACAGCACCCTGGAGCTTACTAGCCCCTTTGTCTTCCTAGTACTGGGTATTTCTTTGGCTGCTGTTTGTTAGACTATTTCCTTGGTTACCTCCATGCTTATTGTTCTCTGGGGCATTAGCTGTGTATTTTACTGATGCTCACTCCTCCAGTACAGTGCAGTATACCACCTCAGGCTACTGTCCACCATGAGTTGGATCAGCATATAGGAGACCTATGAAGAGCAACAGGATACTATATTGTAGGCAGCAATGCTGGTTATTCAGCAAGAAGTCTAAGTCCAGTCCACACCATCAACACTCTAGGGCTAGGGGGTGCTGCATGGCTGGAAGGGCAATCAAGTTGAGGAAAAGCAAGATGGTGAACATTTGTGGTCACTGAAGATTTTCCCAAGAGTAGGGGTATTCAACCTGGTGTCTCAGGCACACATCTCTATTTAGGAGAGCATTTCAGCACATGTTCAAGTGTGATCATGAATCAAGGACTAAGTTAAAACCCACATAATTACATTTAGTCTCCCTAAATTCCCCAGGCAGTTTCGATTACATCCAGTATTATTCTTCAGTTCCTGCCCTCAGCAGGTGTTTATCTAGGTGCTTTTAAATTTGCTAATCTCTGTAGTGTAGGAGTACAATTGCGTTGGTGTGTGGTATCAAACAGCTGTCACTTTCTAGCCCAGAAGTGGCTGCATTTCAGTAGTGGGGGAAGTGATCCTTGTGTGTAGCTTGTAGATTGGTTTGTAAACTGTATTAGGATGAAAGACGCAGTAGTATAAGCACTTTACTAATATTCTGGCAGATGCTACACAAAATTCCTGATAGGTAAATGAAGGCTATTAATAATAAAGCAGCTCCTCTTAATTTCCAAATCTTTGTGTTTATACTTTTATTCTCCTAAAGGACAGGGATAAAAGGATTTTTGAAAGCTTCCATGAAGCTCCAAGACAACTTCTTTCCAGTGCCCATGTCGCACTAAGCTAGGAGCCAAGGGCAAACTTTATGACTATTTCTGTGAAAAGTTTTTAGCCAGTTAGGAACTCCCTTAGGTTTTTACAGCATAAATTAAAATTCAATGAATTCCCCACCTGACCTTTATTTGAACGTCTTGTTCCTAGCAAAGATCCCTACCTGATTTACTGGAGGGGGAAAAAATCATACAGGAAATCTAACAGTGACGAAGTGAAGGCCTTTAAATGTCTGCCTGGTGGCTGTGTTCCTGCCTTCTCCCAGCACACAAAGTGTGCTGCCATTAAATGCCTCTCATGTAACAGTAACTGAGCGTCGGGGATGGTGTCCCATCCCTCTGAAATTACCAGATTGTGTTACATCACCCAGAAACGGGGGCGGCTCCCTAAATCATTGTAGACAGATCAGTGTGTTGGAGAAGCGTGGTCCCTGCTATGCTATAGCCATGCTCCAGTGCTGTCAATGCAGCACCCTTCACCAGAACGACAAATCTATCCTGAACAATAATACATAAAAAAGTAGCGCTCTTTATACTACAGACATGGCAGGGACACACTTGCCTCATTTTCGTCTCTATTACTGCTACCGTAATTTCTCCCAGCACACTTGGGAGTCTGTGGGATGAATTCGCTGCCGGTATAATGCTCCACATATTTCAATATGCCAGGAATGAATTTGGCCCCACGTCTTCATATTTCACAACACTCCTAGTAATCAGCAATGGAAATAATTTTTCGTTTGGCTGTTCTGATGTTGCCATCTTTTGTGCATATCGAAATTACAAAGACATCAGGGTCCTCAAAGTCCGATTGAAGAATAATTGGAAATCCAAAGTGGCATTAAATGTTATTTTCTAAATAAAACACATTCAGTTACAGAACATGAGACTGTAAAGCATTATGAAAGATTAGTCAGTGTTTTTAAAAAGATGTATTAAAACCTTCAGAGCCTTCATTATAGGCAAAGGATACCCTGCATTCACTGGGACAAACAGGAGGTAAAGAGAATGCAAACAATGCAAATATTCCAGCAGCCCCTGCTATCCCAGAAGGGCCTGGATGCATTTTCTGTAGTGGATTTTTATCTGAGCTGTCACATTTAGTTTTGTTCTGGCACATGGAAAGCTTATATATTTTTCCTCTTTATATGGCTGGCAAGCAAAACCAACTTTGCTTCCACCAACCACCATTTGCCACTCACACAAGTTTCTAGACTTATATTGAGATGTAACTAGTTTTGCTTATTAAAAAATACAACAGCAGTCTATAGTAATTGTCTGAAATGCTCCAGTAACTCAGTTATAACCTTGTGCGTTGGATCCTTACTATAGATTAATACAATATTTTCTTCATATAGGGATGGCGTAAGTGTCTAAGGTTCATTAGTTAGAGCAGGGATGGCTCAAGAGTTCCATATTGTTCTTGTAGATCTGCAGGTTTGACCAGAGCTCTCTTGTTCTCAGTGTACTGAAACAGTGGGTACGTCTTCACTACCCGCCGATACGGCGGGTAGCAATCGATTTATCCGGGATCGATATATCGCGTCTCGTTAAGACGCGATATATCGATCCCCGAACGCGCTCACCGTCGACTCCGGAACTCCACCAGAGCGAGCGGCGGTAGCGCAGTCGACGGGGGAGCCGCGGCCGTCGATCCCGCGCCGTGTGGACCCCAGGTAATTCGATCCAAGATACTTCGACTTCAGCTACGCTATTTGCGTAGCTGAAGTTGCGTATCTTAGATCGATCCCCCCCCCCAGTGTAGACCAGCTCAGTGACAGACACGGGAGGAAGCACTGAGAACTCCAAACAAACTCCAGGCTAACTAGAGGTGGGGCAAGAAAAAAAAAATCTCCTTTATGCCCTCCCATTAGCCAGGGAAGATGAGGAAAGGAGGGAGAGAGAAGAAACAACACTGAAAAGAGAAATAAAATACTCCTAATTCAATGTCTGCAGTGCGGTGTGGCATCAATAAGAGCAAGCATGTCACAAGGACAAGCCAAAACACCACTCTGCAGCTACTTTGATGACAATGTGACCCCTAGGTATCGGGACGTTGGGCTCCCTGACTCTTCCTAGCAATCTACAGACAGCATGTCTTTGTGTGTGGTCTGGATCTGAAAGCAAGTCACTGTCACTGAAAGCAAGTCATAGTTGTTCATTAGGAATTATATTAATAAGACCAACAATGCAACATACAGGTCTGTCTCATCTTACGCTGGGGTTACGTTCCGCGGTCAGCGCGTAAAGCGAAAACCGCGTATAGTCAAAATTACATTGAGTGTAATGGTGGGCGGAATCGCCCGCACTACAGGAACAGTATTTAAATTGTTATTTTTCTCTCTCTTTTTTTTTTTTTTTTTGCCGACCGCGTAAAGCTGAATTCGCGCACGTTAAATGCGCGTAAGATGCGACAGACCTGTATGTACACACAACGACCCCCCCAAGTGGACTCAGAAAAACAAAGGCCAAAGTCAATCCTACTTTACACAATAGGAGCTGGTAAATCAGGGCTTAACAACAATGTAGGATCCAACTAAACACAACCCTGAGTGGGATCGGATTCTACAGCAGGCACATTCACAGCCTACACAGATAATGAAAGATGAGACGCATTTATCTAGGATACTTTGTTTCAAATGGTTTTCTTAACAGCTCTGGTCCCTTGAATTTATACATATTGCCAAGTGAATTGTGGTGATGGCTTACACGATGTGACTTCATTCATTTATTTATTTAGTTAGCTAGTAATGCTTTAAAATCAGACTGGATGAGACTCTCTTTTTTTTTTTTAATAGTCTTTTGTTTTAAGAGAGAAATAAACTGTTTGCCACTTTAATCTGCTAAGGAGCGTATGCAATGAATTACTGACCTGAAGCTGATCTCAAAGAACAATGACAGCATCTCGGCTTCACCAATAAATACAAGCATGTGATGGGGGAGAGAAGAGAGCAGCTTACACAACTGAAGATGTATTTATCCCAGCCTCTGCTATAAGGCTGAGGGCTGGGAAGCCAAATCCCTCTCTCCCAGGGTTTCATTAGCTGGGAATGGCTTTCTAACGAGATTTACACAGTCTAGCCTAGAGCCTACACATCTCGTTCTGAACCCAGAGACAATAACATCAGGGAGCTAAGGAGATGCCTTCTTTCTCTCTGGTCACCCATAATTCAAGAATGTTACACTCCTGCCACCAATATGATTACACTGAGTGCAAAACGAAATAAAACCTGGATTTCTATAGCATTAAGGATCCTATTTCAAATAACCTAAGCCAGAACAATTTATAGTTTTAGGGACCCAAACAGCTTTAATTCAGGCCATTAAGAAAAAAATATGAATTCACCAACTGGGGTTGGAATGACATTGTCACCTCTCCTTTCAGTGACACTGAACCCGGACTCAGCTGAACTGTATTATTGCTGTACAGCGCTGGAGCCTTAAAATTCCATGTGGAACAGGAACTCAATGTTATTCAATGGGATCCACCCCGCAGAACAGGTGGGATTTTGGGGCTTCAAGTAGTTACACTGCACTTCTGTAAAGCCAATAGGACAACTAAAGTAAGCATGTGCTTAAGTACTGTGCTGGATCAAGACCTTAATGTGGTTTGTAATGGCTTTGTCTGCATCCTCTGCTGAAACACTAACCCAAAACTCTACATTGGATCAAAACCAGATCCCCCTATACCACAATGGTATATCAGGGGGACACCTTCTCCAAATTCCCTGCTACCTACAGAGTCATGCACATTTAAAACACAGGCCTAAATGTGGAGAAATCAAATCAAAGATAGGAGAGTGCCCATTCCTCTCTGTACTGTCAAAGGAATGATGTTTCTAGCACTGTTTCTCCAAATGCATGATATTCCTGTGTGGACAGCTCTTTCTGAAAGGAAGGGTTTTAAGCTCATTCATTTTGTGGGTAGGAACGTTTGCCTGCTCTCACACAGTCCCAGACATAGGAGGAGTTATTTTTTTAACCCCACATAAAAATATTTATCATCATGTTCTTATGAGGATGCTAATAGCACCCAAGACACTGGGACAAGTCGCCTGCCTATGAGTCACCTCTTAAAGAGGTGTGTGTGGAGGGTGGGGTGGGAGGAAACAGTTAACCAGCATTTTGTAGAGAAGAAAATGAAAATATCATCCATTAACTAGATTACTAAGTGCTGGCCATATTGCTGCATCTTAGATCATCAGTGGTGCTCAAACTGGAGCAGAATACAACACCAAGTGTTCTTCAAGGGGGTTGACCCACCAGGGACTGGATTTGCTCATTTCAAAGGCATGCTGCAAACCCCACCTTTTCCCTGGGCATTTGTCACTGGAAGATGGTAGGGTGCAGCAGGCTGGCTCAGGGTTTACTGTTATTGCCAGCGTCACTGACTTGTTAGTGAAAGTGGCACAGGGCTTTATGTGCAAATAGTTTACGTTGGCCATTTTGTACGTCATATGATGATGATTTAATTATTTGTATGGCAGTAGCACCTAGCAACCCCAGTCCTGGATCAGGGCAGCATAGTGCTAGGCACTGTACAAACAGAACAAATATCCAGTATCTGCCCCAAACAGTCTTTAATGTTGTAAAGTACCTACGGCTCAAATAAAGCAGAGCTATGAAATTGTATCCAGATCTAAGTTTTTAAATCTTCCTCCTACTGCCCCCTATGTTTGAGGTTTGTTCCAATCTTGGCTTCTGATTCACTGCTGATATGTACTTCTTAAATCCACACATTTACTCTTTGGGATTTTGAACGGTTCTTTTAATTCAATTATTTCACAAAGCATCTCAGTTCATTTGGAAAACCTAATTTGGACTCCTCCAAATCTTTCACTGCCATGCGTGACAGAACAGCAGGCACCCATCCCACCCATGTGATGTGCTAATAATGCAAGTCACTTCAGCTTTCTGAAGACTTCACTTCATTTCCATTTGAAGGGAACGTGAATACTAATTAAACAGACAGAAGGGCATGGAACAGGGAAATATGTGTTGCAAGAGAAACTGGATAGACAAACTCTGAAGAAGAGCCAAAGAGAAAGAGGATGTGTGATTGTCTTTGGTGGCACATCTTTGATATTACCTTTAAATATCACATAAACCAGACCAGGCACCTAAAGCCCGTGTGTGTTTTGGGCTCCCTCTAGGGCCTGACAATCTCCTACCTCCTGTTTTGTGACACACATGAGCACTTTGGTGTCAGTGATATAAATATAAAATATTTTGCTCTTGACAAAGACTGTATAAAGCAGCATTTACGTTGGGAGCCGCCCAACAACTCTGAAATGCCTGTAGTGACTCCTCCACAGTTGAGTGCCCCGATAAATTTGCTTTTGGGCTGGCAATCCTCAGAGTATGAAGATAACCATAACCTGAAGCATAATCTTTTCTCTGCTGTCTCCTGGATTTAAAGAAATCACCCATTTCCATCAAACAAAGAGAGCCGAGCAATCACGCCAGGAAGATTGGATTTTAGATGGTGGCCCTGCCCAATTACATAGCCCTCTGTGAGCATGGCAAATCAACCCTGCCGGCTCTCAGTGTCTGAATCAATGCCTAAAGAGTCACTGCACTGCCAGTGTCAGAATCTTGTTGCTCTGCACAGAGTTTTGGAATATCTGAGTTATGAAAGGTGCTGTATATAGCTGGGACAGGTTAAAAAGGCCACGTTTTGGCTTTGCGACACCTCAGCCCATTGGAGTTTTGGCTTCTCAACAGAAAAACAAGGGGAGGTTCGGATCCAGGCTCCAGCTAAAGTTCAAGGAGGTTTGGAAAAACTATTTTAGTTTAGGCTCGAATTAAAAAAAAAAAAAATTCTATTACAATCCAAAAATACAACCTGGCAGCAGTGATGCGTACGAAATCTCACTTGAAATATTGGGGTTGCCATACTGGATCAGACCATTGCTCAGTCAAGCCTGGTAACAGGCCCCTTGGCAGCGGCCAGTTCCAGCTGTTTTAGAGAAAAGAGAACATACAAGTTGTAGTGCTTGTGCATCTGGCCAGTTGCACGATGCTCTATTCCCTTTCACACCAGCTTCCTATTTGTGTGCGTGTGATTCACTACACTTGTTTCTTTGGCTAGAAGAGAGGGAACAAGAAAAACTGGAGAAAGATGTACCAACTCATTTGAAATTTGACTGAGCTGATGAATTTTTAACCCGTGCAAAGGAAGTTGGAAAGTTTGAAATTTTTCCAAAAAGGTTTAAATTATCTGCTCAATGAAAATTCTCCCCAAGGTTTCCACCGGGGATAGAGAAAGAAACCATTTCTGGAAGCACTTTCCATATGTGACATGCAGTTTGGGATTAGCTGGAGAAGAGTAAATGGTTTTCAAAGTGATTTTGTGTGTTGGAATCACTAGTTTATGAAGGGTTTATTTTTTAAAAAGAACCACATTTTTAAAGGCTCTGTATAAATGACTATGCATCTGGGGAGGCCGTACTCACATATGACAAAGGTGTTATAAGCTATTCCCCATAACAAACCCTTGCACATTCCCTTCTGTCCTAAAGACACAGCTCTTCATCACTGTGGAATACTGCAGTATTTTTTTGCTAAAACTGGAAGGGTGGTCCATTGGTTAGGACACTAGCTTGGGAGTATGGAGACCTGGATTCAATTTCCTCCTATGCTACAGACTTCCTGTGTGATCTTACACAAGACACTTAGCTTCTCTCTGCCTCAGTTTCCCCATCTGTAAAATGATGGGACTTCCCTATGTCATAGGGCTGCTGTGTGGCTAAACACATTAAAAGATTGTGACATGCTCAGATATTATGGTGCTGGGGGCCATATAAGTACCAAAGATAGATAAGGGTGGGACAACCATGACAGCTGGAGAAATCGTGTGTATGTTCCTTTCTCAACCAGCAGATACAGAGAGTGAAAGGAATGGAAACGGAAAAAAAAACGTGTGTGAAGAGCACTTTCTAAGCCAAGTCTCACTCAGCATGACTAAGGGGAAGGAATCCCGGGGGTCTCTTTTAGCCTGGTCACACTCAGCATCTTCCAAGTCTTCCCCAGGCTGTGCGGCTACATCACAGCCCCCTGCCCCCACTTATTGCTGTGCGCTTGTTTCCTTTTAACCTTTTGTTTGGCAGTAAAAATAGAATCATCAGGTTGCTCCACTTTCTGCTTCTGCAGAATAGCCAAGCTGGAAAAGGTGGTGGAACTGCCAGTCTCCAGCTGCTGGCTGGTTTAAAGCTGGTGGGCTTGGAAAGAGTCAGGGCCCTCCGAACAGGGATATACATTCCATGAGACGTTTTTACCAGACCTAGAAACTGATGTGCATTCCTTCCACAAGTTACACAAACAGGAAAGTTCGTCTTGTGGTTAAGGCATAGGTCTGGGTTGAATTCTTGGTGCTGACACAGACGCCCTCTGTAACCTTGAGCAAGTCACTTCATCTCTCTTTGACTCAATTCCCCACCTGTAAAACACTCCCTACCTCACAGGGGTATTGTGAGAATAAATTCATGAGGGACTATGAGACACTCAGATACTATAGTGATTTAAGTAGTTAGATGGGGCTGACAGTACTTTGCTCAGCTACACCACCTTGCAGAAACACATCTCAACACCGTATAGAGGGGAGTGAGTTCGGTCTCAACCCAAAAATGAATCAGGTAAGCTCTCTCTCTCTTTTATAGATGGATAAACTGAGATACAGAGAGGTTAAATGAGCAGCCCCATGAGCCCAGACAAAAACACTGAAGTTCTGACTTCCAGCCATCCTGTTCTAACCACTACAGAACCTCACCAAAGCATTCAGGATAAAATGAGTGTCAAACCCCAATGCTTGGAGCTGGGGATGTGGGTGTGTCCCCACAGGAATTCCAAAGGGACCTCTGCCTATTTCCCATCATACATTCACCCTCCAGGTCTGCTGAACACTGTGTTCCCGCTCCGTCTGGACACTAACAAACTTGGCAGGTTCAAAGCCCCTGACTAAGCACTGGGCACTGCTGTTACTGGCATGATGCCTTCCCCCTCCCCTGCTCCCTCAAGCCTCGAGGTGGAGAAGGGAAGCCAGAATGTTTAGTCTACCTGGCACATTCCTGAATTTCTAGAATAAATAGAAGATTATTAATGGAGCTGCTTTTCCCCATCAGGATAGCCCGGAGATGCCAGAGTTATCTAACAGCCCCTGAAGAATGTCGGAGACGCTGTGGGGCTTGGGCTCTAGCAACTCCTTATGTGAGTAAAGATTCTTGCTTTAGAAGAAACCTTGACACAGGGCTGCACTGAGTTTATAACCTAGGACAGAGATGGTTCGAATGTCAAAAGCCTCTGGGTTTTCAGTACAGAAACCTCCAAAGGTTTGGACGCTGAGCTCAGCTATCCAAAGCCCTTGAGATCTCATAACCGAATTCCCACATTCTTCTCTATACACACACACATATATATTTCTGGCACACTAGCTTGAGCTAATCTGCAAATTTCCATTAGAAAGTAAGTTTTGATGGGAAAACGGTGGCGGTGAGGAATTCACAAACAATTTCCACCCCCATTTTCCAACCAACTCCAACATTTACATGTAGTACCAACTGGAAACACTGCCATAGCACCCTCTCCTGGGTTTGTCAACTATTTCATTGCGCAGCTGGAGCCTGCAGAAACTTTCCCCTGAACGTTTCAAAAGCTTAAAGAGTCTGGTTGGAACTGAATTCTCACCATTATGATTTGTGTGTGTGTGTTACAGTAGCAACAAAAAGACCCAGCTGAGATTATGGCCCTGTAGTGCAAGGTGCCATATATACACATAGTGAGACATTCCCTTTCCCAAAAAGTTTATAATCTAAATGGGTGAGGGTCCAGGGTTTCTCTTATTTTGAATTCCAATTGTATTCTTACATTAGAACTGCTTGTACCATCACTATTTAAATATTCTCATCCGATTCACCCTATGTGGTCCTCTTGCCACCCTCTCCACTCCGTTAGAGTGCTATTTCCTTATCAGGGCATGCAGGAGTTACTTACAAGACACATTCATGTTAGTAAGAGTTACTTTTGGAACCCACGTTCCCAGCTCAATTATGCAGAGTGACAAAATGATCATGTTAGGGAATCTCACTCCTTTCATTCAAGGAGGAAAGACCCATACAGGACAAATGTTAGTTACATTGCTTGATGCATGCCTGGAAGCCATTCATGCACTACAGAATCACAGAAACGTAGGCCTGAAAGGAACCTCAAGAAGTCATCAAGTCCAGCCGCCTAGTAAACCGAGACCATTCCTGCAGGTGTTTGTCCAACCTGTTCTTAAAAACCTCCACTAATGGGGACTCCACAACCTCCCTTAAAAGCCCATTTCAGAGCTTAACTATCTTTAGTGAGAATGTTTTTCCTCATATCTAACCTAAAGCTCCCTGGCTGCAGATTAAGCCCATTACTTCTTGTCCTACTTTCAGTGGACATGGAGAACAATTGACTCTCTCCAGTTTCTCCACATCTTTGCTAAAGTGCAGCACCCAGCACACGGGCCTCACCAGTGCGGAGTCGAGAAGGACAATTACCCCGTGTCTTAAATACGACACTTCTGATAATACAACCCAGAATGGTATTAGCCTTTTTTGCAGCTGCATCACACTGTTGATTCATATTAAATGTGCGATCCACTATAATCTCCAGATCCTTTTCAGCAGCAGCAGCACTACCACCTAGCCAGTTATTCCCCATTTTGTAGTTGTACATTTGATTTTTTTTCTTCCCTAAGTGCAGGACTTTTCTTCCATCTTCATTGAATTTCCTCTTGTTGACTTCAGACCAATTCTCCAATTTGTCAAGGTTGTTTTGAATTCTCATCCTGTTCTCCAAAGGACTTGCAACCCCTCCCAGCTTGGTATCACCTGCACATTTTATAAGCATACTCTCCACTCCATTATCCAAGTCATTAATGAAAATATTTAATAGTTCCAGATCTAGGACTATGGGGAACAGTGCCGTATAAGAACCTGAATAGAACAGAATCCCCAACCCATTTTGGGGAAGAAGGATGTCAGTTGGGGTTGCTTCTCCCCCCAGAACTTCATTCTGCAGGAGGGTCCTAGGGCCTCACTGGGTTAAATTTACCTAGCGATTTAGGCTAGAAATCAGGCTAGATTTTCTTGCCTCCTTCATGTCAGAATTACTGCAGGAAATTATGCTTATTGCTTTGTTTTCCTCCTTTCAATTTGGATGGGAACCAGCAAGTGTCGAGACTTAACAGAGTCAAAACCAGCCTATCAATCACATTTTGCTGAACTTTTCAGAAGCTCAAGAAAAAAAGAAGTTTACTTAGAGTTTTATTTAAAAAGTTCAGATGGATCTGAATTGGTTTCAGAGCGTTCAATCTCCTTTTAGCCATACATTTCATCCATGTAATACTAAGCTGGTATTGGATGGAGTCCAAGCAAGATCAGGGAACTAAGATGTTGTCAGGGAGAGACAAGTGGTAGACTGGGTTGTAGTTTTCTCCCACTCTGGTACTGCTGCCAAGTGGGAAGGATGTAAGATGCCAATTTGAGTCAGGGCAGGACCTTAAAGGCCCTAAGCTGCCACTTGCACAGTGTATGTCTATGGCTAGCACTGCATGAAATGACTTGCCACCCATCCCTGACAAATCCTCATGTCTGTGTTCAGAGGAAGATGCCTCAGTAGGGGAAGGGTCTCTGTGCCTTCTACATTTACTTCCCGCAAACTTCATAATAATAAAGTGATACTCTATACTGTATCCCTTTTTCCATTTCACCCTTCACTGGATCATTTTATGCATCTATTCCCATTGCTAATTCAAACTAATTAAAGTATAAAATAGAATAATTCGTGCAATTTCAGAGCTCCTCTCTCCATATTGTGAGTTATGTTTCTTTTCTGTTAGCGCCCAGTGTGAACAATTCCCCTCCTCGCCGGCTGAGTAGCCGCCAAACTCATTTGCTGAGAAGCCTCTGTTACAGCAGCACAGGTTGGGGGGGGAAAAGCCCTGATAGAGAAAGAGGAATTTGAGGTTTGCTTTTAAATTTCATAGCTGAGCACTTTCTGAAATGGACAATGTGAAATTTCAGATTTCTCCTTTAAGTAATTATCCGACTAGGAAATACGATTTCCTCTCTCATTATTCTTATACCAGGGTGAAACCCTGACAGAGACTTGTCTGGCTGCCTGCCTTCAAACTGGAACCAGGGGGTCCCCAAGAGCCTCCCCCCACTTTCTGAATACTAAGGCTGAGATTTTTCAGAATCACAGAGTGATTTTAGTTGTCTCCTTTTGTGGAGCCCGACTTCAGACACCATAAAGGTGTCTCAAATCCGAAACCCAGAATCACTAGCCACTTTTGAAAATTGCAGTCCAAGGTTCTAGGTTATCTGAATGATTACGTTTGGGATAAAACCCTGGCCGCACTAAAGTGAATGGCAGCTTTGCCACTGCCTTCAATGGGACCAGGATTTCCCCAAGGTGTGTAGAATCAATTAGAAGCTAGTAGCGGAAAGGATTCGTAACAGCTTCATTCAGACAGTGGAGGCACCAGCCCCAACTTGTAGCTTTGGCACGTTACTACTGGAGTGGAGGTTCAGGAGGATAAGCGGCAGGCTGGGGGGTGCAGGGAGTTACAGTGCTGCTAGCCCTTTCACCTCTGCAGACCCAAGTATAAATCTTAGCTCAAGTAACACGTGAGAACAAGCTGGGTGGTCTCTGCCTACTCCATTCATATTGCAAGAGAGTAGGCCAGGGTGGCAACAGCAGTGCGGGGCAGAGCTGGGTGGGAGGCGATGGCAAGAGCCCTGGTGCCATCACTTCTTTGTGCACAGAGTTCACCCACCAAACAGAGACGGGGAAGGTGAAGTAAGATTACCTCTCCCTAATATCCTGGGACCAACATGGCTACAACACTGCATACCCACAAAACAGAGTTACTTCCCACTGGAACAATCAAAACGCTGAACAGCAAAAGCATATTCATTAAAACGCCAGGGCAGCAACATATCCCTTTTACAGAGTGAGAAACTGAGGCACAGAGAGCCTGCAAGCTGCCCGAAGTCACACAGGAAGTCAATGGCAGAGCCAGAAATAGAACCCAGGAGTCCTGTGACTCCCAATCCTCTGTCCCAATCACTGGACTAAGCAGATAATGTATGAAGAGTTGTTTTGTAACATCCTGGGCTTGGGAGAGGCCAAGAACAGATTCCCAGGCTGATAAAAAAAAAAAAAAAGAAAGGTTCATTCTATACATTTAAAGCCATTTGAGTTAAGTGGAAAGACATGGATTGATACATCAGTAGGGTTCCCGGTATCCCGCACGCATGCCTCTGGATATTAGCATCTTAAATGGAGAAAAATGTATTTGCAGCCACAATTTGCTTTCAAAAAACAAGCGCTGGAGGCTAATATTTTGCATGTTGGTCAGTCTTCAGTTCTGCACCTGTGAAGCGACATGCACACACAGAAACCAAGGCACAAAGCAAATTCAATATTTACTAAGCCATGGATAATAGGAGACCTGCCATCTGCAATCAAAAGCAGCTAGATTAATAAAGCAGCAGTGGCAATTTGAGTTGAAATGTATAACATTGGATTAAGTTTCCTTGTTCTCATTCTGGCACAGAAAGAGAGAGACCAAAGCACTGCCAGCAGGTAGACCAATCCTGGGCATGACACAGGCTAGTAATGGGGAACAACTCATCTAGAGTGGTTTTAAACCTTTACCCACTATGAAGAAACTGTCATTTATCCTCCTTGTTAAATTCTCGTGTATTAAAGCTTTGTGAACGTGTGTATGTATGTGTGTAAGCATGTGTATAGTGAGGGAGCTTTGGAAGTATTTCAGGGCTGTGGCTGCCTGTCTGAAAATTAAACAATAGGTCTGGGGAGCAGGAGAAATTGGAAAGGGAAGCAAATGCAGAGGCTTGTGCATGCTGGCAGCCCTGTGGCTGTGACTGGCAGGGGAAAAATAGATACACAAAAAGAAAAGAAAAAAAAAATCAGACTCTGAGAGCAAATGTAGGGAATGCATAAAAGGAAGAATCGGGTGAACAATGCTTAAAATATGCCATATTTAGATAAACTTGCTGACTATCTGACGTTGAATGTTGATGCTGGGGTGGATGATTTTTAACCATCTTTCTGTTCTATGAAAGCTCATCATATAAGGGACTGATCCTGCAAAGACTTACACACTTAACTTTGCACCAGTGAAAGCAATGACACTCCTCATGTGCATAAGTCCTTGCAGGATCAGAGCCTTAGAAATACCATGAAATTGACCCAGACAAGAATAAATTAAGAACCACTGCTCTGCATATATGACAAATTGATTGTCAGCAGGGAAGAAAAATGAGACAATATGTTGTCCTGCCTGGGTTTTTTGTTTGTTTGTTTGTATTTTTAAGACCAATTAATGCTAGTTAACATATCCTGCTTGCGAGGTAGCTTTTCTTAATGACCTCAGATTAATTTTAGCTCGATTTTTTAATTATCTCTAATTGTCTACAGAAAACAAAAACAAGCTGGATTTTTAGGCTGAAGGTAGTCGAACGTGACAAAGTCATCGGGGAACACACCAATAATGTGCTGTTGAAAGCATCTCTCTGAGCCACACCCCTAAGTCTACTAGAGAGACTTTTATGGAGATCTGTCCTTTCCCATTTCCTGTTGCCGCATTCCTGTTACCCAGCAGCACCTCCTGCTCACCTGCCCCCACTTGTCCTCCCCATTCATGACTGTGTAGCACCCTTAAGGCAACTTTGGCAGTTATTTATGTAGAAAATTAAAAAATAGGGAAGTATTTTTAGACATTTTAATGTGGAAATAAGGAGGAAACAGTATCATGTGACCAACCAGCTATCCATAGATCAGTCTAAGAATCACTGCCCTACTCACGTTTAAAAGAGTTGGTCAAAAAAATAAAATGGCCTTTTTAGAAAATGAAGCACTTCCTGGAAGTTTGTTGTTTTTTTTACCCAAAAGATTCATTTTTCACAAAAAGGATTCATGACTTCTACCATCCAAATGCTTTTTTCTGAAGGTTTTGACCTTTTTTTTTTTTTTAAACACACACACAGACAAAAGTTGATAAAAAATTGGAATAAAAATTTTGTGAAAAAAATTGAATAATGGGTATGCTGAGAAACAACTTCAAAATGTTAGACGCATTTATTTTCACATTTTCTGACCCACTCCAATCTTTACCTCAACACCAAAAATATTTGGAGGGTGAGAAGAATCTAAATGTTTTGTGGGGATGTTTCTGCTAATGTGTGAAAAAGATGGCAAGAGTTCAAGAGGTTAGATGCCCTGACTCCACTTACTCTCATGGTGAATTGTCACCCCAGCACAAGTTGGCCTTAGATGGGTTAGGATTTACTACCCAACTGGAAGGCTGGAAGTGAAGAGGGAAGGTATAATGGTACCATGGGAAGCCTACCTGGCTACTTCAACAGGCTTTTTAACTACACGTCATTCCTTGTAGAAGAAAAAAGGGTCTTCAGCATCATTCGTCATTTGCTTTAAGCACAAGGGAGAGCATTACTTTGCATTTGGGGTAAGATTTTTCACAAGCACTTAAATGACTTAGGAGCTCAATGCCCAGTGACTTTCAATGGGACTTGTTTTCCTAAATCACATTTGAAAATCTCACTCTTTATCATTAAAACTATGTATTTCTCCTGGAGACTAGAGCTACGCAAAATATGGTGGGTGTGGTCCACAGGTGGTTCATCCAGAATGCTCTAGTATCTCACCTCTAGGTGTGTTCATGAACACTGATTTCTACAGCTGGTCAGAAAATTTTCCATCAAAACAGTTTTCTGTCAGGAAATGCCGTTTGGAATTTTTTTTGCAAAACCATATTGATTTTGATGAAATTTCATGTAGGGAAAAATACTGGCATTAGATCAAAACCCAGAGTGTTTTGACACAGATTACATTCCGAACCAACAATTGGCCCATATCTGTCAGAAAGGCTGTCTGACCCCCAAACCTATCCAGCAATTTGGGGCCACCCCTACCCTAGCAAGAAAGAGAAGCACCCACTCCTGTCTCGCAGACTTTTTGGCAAACTTGTGTGGAATTTTGGGTTTGTAACCAACCGCCTAAGCTGGTCCAGCTGCACATGAGACATGATAAATCCTACCTTACCCAGCATTTACGAGCACAGAAACTGAAGCTTTGCAAACTGGATGCTTGGTTCAATTTGAGAGGAGCAGTGAATCTTTAAGTAAACTAGATTCTGAGTGTGTGTATCTGAATCCAACCAGGCGACTCTCCCTGCTTTACTGGACTGAACATTGCTAAGATTATGCCCAGCGAACTAGCTGTTCAGTAAGCAGATAATAGAGTTAAAATTTTAATCAGTTTGTTGTCCCCCCTTTATGACTCCAGATTTTTTATCAATCTTGTGCATTTTTATTGTGTTTTCTCAGTTTTCTTCAGGACACCCTCAGTATTTATGGCCTCTCTGTCCAGGATTGATGTTACTTCCTTGTTTTTTTCAGTCCTCACTCCAATTCCAAACCCTTTTAAATCATCTAGGCATCTTCTGCCCTCCTCCTCCACACTCAGTTCAAAGCAAAGAGCTTATCACAGGATCTATGTCTTGGAGTTACAGGATGGAGAGTTATACCACAAATTATTCCCAGAGACTCCTGCCGGTCTGCAGCTCCTGACATGGGATATTTGCCAGGCAAATATTTCACAGCTAACAGAAGAGACACAGACCGTTTCTTCACATAAAGCCCTGATGGGGCTTAGTGCAGTTGCACTAGGTTTTATTCCTATTCTGCAAATAAAGAGTGCAGTAAGCAATCGCCGGATGTAACCTTGCTTATAAGAGTTTGCAGTCCCCTCCCCACATTCTATTGCAACTGATCTGTAGGCATTACAATGGTAGGGAGGAGGCTGGGTGGCATAAGGGGTTAGCTCACTAGCCCTTTAACCCCAAATTCATACATCCACATGTATGTACATATATACACCTCATGAGTGCACTGGTCCATCTCTCAGTGTGGCTCAGTGACAGAACTCCAGCTTTGTGTTGTGATTAATGGCAGCTTTTGTGTTTCTGTGGTGCCTTCTGTCATTAAAGCGATCTGCAAACTAACTAATCCTTGGAGCACCCTGGTAAGCTAGTACTTTCCACAGTTTGTGGATGGGGAAATTGAGGCAAGGAGAGGTCAAGTTTCTGGCCCAATAACACACACAGTGAGCCAGTGGCAGAGATGAGAATAAACTCCAGTTCTTGTCTCCTAGTTCCATGCCCAGTTTGCATGCACCTTGATTAAGGTAACTGAAGGTAAGTGTCTGGACATCACTTACTGAGACAGGCAGAGAGAAAGAGAGAGAGAGCGAGCGAATGCAAGGAAGATATCAGCCTGTGGCTGCAAACTATAAAGGAACAGAGATTAGAATAAACCTGGGTACTGATTAGAAAACCACCTACTCCCTAATCTCCTTCCTTTTACAGCGGCCTATTGTGGAACAAGAGACCTGACACAAGCCCCCTAGAGCAGATGTTAATTAACTGCTACTGGTCAAACCTACCTGGCATGTGCATACTGTAACCCATTACAGCTTCAGATGAGGTTGAGAAGAAATCTCTGTAGGCACACAAAACCGCTCTCTCCACCCCTTTCATTCAAATAACCTTCAAGAATCAATCTCTCCACCTCCCTGGCTCTTCCATGGCAGAGTTCACCTGCCTCCCACTGGCTCTGAGGGAGAAGGCCCATCATTTATATGGGCAGGCAGGGGCTCAGTCCGTTCTCTTCTTTGACTGCCTTGCCCTTCTTGTTGGGACGTGAGGGGAATCTATAGGGGCTGGCATTAATCTTTTCCACCTCCCACCAAGTGACGGGCGGGAGTGCAGCTCTGCTCATAATATTCTGCATAAGGGTCTCTGAACTACATCAAACTGGTATAAAAATGTCACATAAGCCATGAGAAATCACTCATGTGCTCTGTTGCTCCCCCACCCCCTTTTAAATTATTTCTAAAGGTAAAATTGGGATACCCACCAGCGATTCCCAATCAAGTAAGGATGAAAGGGCATGAGGCAGGATTTGGGAACCGCAGAGGCCGGACTCTCATTTACACGAAGGTCCCTTTACTCCACTCTTTTGGTGCCAAGGAGCCCTAATGGAGTTTTACACCCACTTGCACTCCAGGGTGGTGTGAAAAGGACAGGGTCTCTCCTTCTATGGCATTTCCATGACTCTCGTCACTGAATAGCTGAGCCTCACAGTCATTAATGAATTTTATCCTCCCCCGAGCGGATGATTTTTATTTCTATTATGGCAGTGCCTAGGAGCTCCAGATCCTTGCCCCAAAGAGCATCCAATCTAACTAACTAACCAACCAAGGGTGAGTTTGCTGGCAGGAATGTTCATGGAGGCAACAAAGTTTACATGGATATTGAAGAATGTTTATGGGAGATACAGTTTGGATTTGTAAAGGCAAGTATTCTTCCTAGAAATCTCATTCAAAAAGTCATACTCCTCCAATCAGGGAAGAAGCACAAACCATGTGACCTACGCATCCAAACAAAATATGAACAAGCTACAAATCAAGAGTTGTTCAAAGAAACTGTTCAGAAAATAACAAAGAACAAATAAACTGGAGAAAAATCACAATCTGTTTACAGACAGGAAGAAGGAGGTGAAGTCCAAAGAAATTACTTGCTATTACTTGTTCATCTTTCTCTGTTTACAGGTCAAGATCCTTCCAACTGCTGCTGTTGCACACTGTACCTGGTGTCTGGCAGACTATCACTAATAAATAATAATTAATAACAGTAATAATACTACTACCACTACTACCACCACCACCTAATTCTTGTAGAGCACTTTTTCATCAGTAGATCTGAAAGCGCTTCACAATCTTGAATACGTTTATCCTCACAACACCTCTGTGTCAGGGCAGTGCTATTATCCCCTTTGTGCAGATGTGAAACCGAGGCACAGAGAGGCTAAGTGACTTGCCGAAGGTCACACAGGAAGCCTGTGTCACTACTTACAAAGATTCTGCTGTCAGAATTTAGCTGACAGCTTTTATATAAATTAGAAAGAGAAAAGACCTAGTAAGCCCTATTTCCCCTGACTAGTTCAGGATTATCCCCTACAACCAACTGCAGTATTATGATCAGCCCTTTTTTAAATATCTCATCAAGTCTCATCTAACTAGACTGTAAGCTTCTTGGACCAGGGGTTGTCTTTTGCTATGTGTTTGTACAGCACCCAGTATGCTCTTGGTCAGGGATCTATTTGCTACTGTAATAGAAATAATATTATTAGCTCTGCATGACTAACAGGAACCAGAGCATCTGTGGACCTGATTATCCTGATGCTTACATCAGTTTCACACCAGTCTATGTCCATTCATTTCAACAGTTGCTCATGATTTACACAGATGTAAGTGGAGGCACAGTCAAAGCTGCTGTCTATAAAAGTGCAGCTATGACTTGAAGGTGGACAGAGAGCAGACATATTGAGTAAGAAGGGGTTACAACCTTGCAGTCATAAAATTTCTCCTGCCCTGCAGGGTAAATTTAATTGAAAAGCTCTGAGTTTCGTTTACAAAAAGGCTATTTCCTTCATGACAGGTGGACAATTAAGGCTCCAGGACTGCATTTTTATAAAGCCTCTTTACTAACTATAACTATCACTTTAAGGGTGTTCCCAGCAAACCGCAGTCAGATCCTCTTTGAAGAGGAGGAAACCTCAGAGCCTTCCTTGCACATGCAGACACGGTTGGGGTTGGGTTTATGATAGATTTACCATTAGAAAGAAAAGTCTTTAATTCAGAGGCTCGTGGCAGCCCCCAGACATTTATGACTGCTCTGCTCTCCCAGTGTCATTAACCCCTCAACTGCTGCTTAATCACTGCGGACACATCCAAGGTGGAACACGTCTGCATATGCTGCTGAACGTACAAGGTGCATCCTTCTGCCTCATTGATTTCAGCAGGGGTCAGTGAAGCAGGCGGAAGGGCCAGCAGCGGCAAGGACCTCAAATTCAGAATTTTATTTCATTAAAAAAACCCTGCTACTTGAATTTAGGTGAGTGTGAAAAAATGAGAGGCAGTTTATGCTGGGCACAGAGCTAAAACCGGCATTCCCTCATCACAGATGTGCCAATGCATCTCAGTCTTGATCTGCAACACCTCTGGCTAGTCCTGTCCTGAAACGCCACATAATTCTGCCAATGCATCTCAACCCTGACCTAGAGCACCTACTGCTATTCCAGTCTTTGGACATTGCAGATCTGCCCACGCATCTCAGTCCTGATCCGCAACCATCGGAGTTACTTCAGCACTGGCCCCCGACGGAGCTCTGCTAATACAGCTGGCCTCCTAGCGCTATTTAAGTCCTGTGCAGCCTGTTAGCGAACATGTTGTTTGGTGGAATGGTGCTGAACTTTTGGGGGATTGAATTTCTGCTACAGACACACTTCTCTTATAACCTGAGAGCTATTTAGAGCAAAGTGTACAGAGGACTAAGACTGCATCCCACGTAACACACCCTAATAATAATTTCTAAAGCATACATTTGACAGTACCCTGAAGACAGCCCTGGAAATGGAGTTTCTCTTTCCTTGTCTGCCTTTAAACTGGGCTATACAGTAGTTGGTGCTGCTCCTTTACTGTTAAAAAGACGTGAGAGAAATCAAATAGTCGGCACTGGAAAACGCTGGTGACAGAACATGAAAGGGGCACATGTGGACGGGAGCTAAATTAGAGTGAACTGCCACCACTGGGAAGTGTGGGGGTAGGACAACGAGACAAAAGCCACTGTGAAGGTGGAACCACCATACACTCAATGGCACTCCAGGCTTTCGGATTAGACACCTGTTCTTTCCAATTCATTTAAGCATAAACCTGATACCAGCCACCTTTAAATGTGCAAGATGATGAGCTTTTTTGTTGGAAAATAGCCCCACAGCCCCACTTTGATATGGCTTCTGGATTCTGTGTAATACCAACCCAACACAGATCCTTTTATTTCACCTCCTAGTTTTCACTAGTATCATCAGTGGTGTTGGTGAAGAGACACAGCTGAACAAGCAGGGATGTGCATGTGTTTTGGTGGACCCTACAAAAATGGTGGGGTTTAAAAAGTTGGTTACAGAGAGATGCTAAATATCTGTTTAAAAGGGGAAAGAGTAACATGCATCACAGAATCTGGATGACCTTCCCCACCAGAATAAATAATTTCTGGCAGCTCTACTTCAAGGTTAAACTACCTGTCCGTGTCCCTTTAACTTGGGTAGAAAACAGAGTGAAATTTCCTCTGGGACTCAAGACCTTTAAAGACATTTTTATTGTGCATTTTCAGTTCTTTTAAAGGCATTTCCCACTATTTACAGCCTCACAGCTTCTGCAATTGATGGGCCTTTCTGCTTTTCTCAGTACTGACCCCTTTTAAATCACTGGGCATCTTTTCTGCACAGGATTCAAGGAAAAAAAATACTACCCCGCATATTTTGCTGAACTATCACATCACCAGGATATAGGGATGCAGGGTCGTAAGGAGAAAGACTGATGGAGAATTCCATATAGAATGATGCCCTATGATCTCTAACACCAAATCACAGACCTTTACCACCTGGGCTAAGGGAGTAATGGCTCAACCCCCCCGCCCCCCCGAATGTAAATTTGGAGACTAAATACCTTTGGGGATCTGGGCCTAAATCAGGTAAGTAACAGGGAACACCGCAGGCGTCTATCATTTGTGGATTACTAACACGGGAGACACAACAGCCACTGCTCGTGCAATGCACAGACATCTACAGCTCATAATAGAATTTACGCTCCAGGTATGTTTCATTATTTACTAATTCTCTCCACATCATTTTGCTTCACAATTAAGCAAATTAGCAACTTTGATGAATATTTAGGCCCTCTCGCCTCATAAGAGATGAGTTGGAGGCATCCCTGCTGGATTTCCCTTGGAAACCTATTTCAAACTCAAGTTGTTTTTTCTCCCTTCTATGGGTGTGTGTGAGAGATAATGTGGCTCCCCAGGAAAACGATGGCAGCATCCACGTTTTAAACTGGGGCATTTGATTTTAGAAAAGTCACACCGCTCTTTGCAATGTTTAGTTTCTCTGCCTGGGCATAGCATCATGGACTCAATGCCAAGTAAAATAAACTGAAGAAATTGTCTAATCCAGTGGCCTAGTGCATTCTGGGAAGAAGTCCTAAATTTGTAGCTCTTTATAGTAGTTCTATTACTAAGTTGCTATAATCGGATGACTTAATTAACTACAGGGATGTTCTTTTTAGGGAGAAAGCTTCCCTACTCCTTCTATAAACCATTTATTCTCTGGTATTAAATAACTTTCCAGCTAGAGAATATTTTTTTCTCCCGCCGCCTCCTCTGCTCTGACATGATTCACAGATGATCTTTTGCAAATGACAATGAACTAACTAGTGTGACTATAATACTACTACCTAGCTGCTATTCAACCCTTTTCATCTGTAGATCTTAAAACACTTTACAAAGGAGGTCAGTAACATTATCCCCATTTTACAGATAGGGAAAATGAGGCACACGGAGAGGAAGCGACTTATCCAGGGTCATTCAACAGGCCAGTGGCAGAGCCAGGAACAGAACCCAGGTCTTTTGAATCCCAGTCCAGTGCTCTGTCCACTAAGCAACACTGTCTATTGTGTCACTGCCTTCTAGTGGATGGACCCAGAGTGGCTCACATATGTATCATAGGCTCTATAATGCAAACAGCTAATGGATATTCACCTTTAATTCAAGTGGAATTGGCCTGTGTTTTTACTGTAGGAGGATCTGGGTTCGATCACTGAGGAGCTCTTAGTGGCCATGCTGTGCAGCATGGTGTAGGATAGCACAAAGCACGTAGGTGATTATACATTTGTTACTGTTGATTTGCAACCTCAAGACCTTTTGTAATACCTCCCACTCTCCATCTTGTTGGGGAATTTCATAGGCACACTACAACATGGCGGGCTGCAGCCATGATTTAAAAAAAAACAAAACAACATTCTGACAAGTAGCCTGACTCCTCTAAGTTGCTCTGGTCCCAAGCGATAACTATGAGATTGTGATCCCTTGTACAACCACCTTCTAGCTGTGCCATTCAGATGTCAGGCTGAGACTGAGCTCTGAATAATTCCAGGAGGAGGCTGAGGAGGTCAGAAGGAATTCAGCTGCGAAGGAAACGCAGGTGCCCTTCCTTCTAGTTGCAGAAGCTGTGGGCATTTCCTATTCTAACGGTATGGGACTCAGACTGACTTCCCGTTCACCACAGAAAATAGATTAGGGCCTTCGGGTGCTCTGTAATATTAAAACAAGAACACACCCCGTGTCGTAAATCTGAGACAAGCTCCCAGCCCTACTTATGGTAATGAGTCTTTCATTACCACCTTTTCAAGCAGGGTGGATTTGGGGGGGAGGGGCATTTCTGTGCTAATAGGTGCAGAAAGCTCCACATTCAGTATTGTGCCTCATAGTGACTACGGGGTTAACTCAACATGGAAAAATCCATTGACATCTGGACCTCTTCAGATGTAACCTCCCACCCTCCCCCAATCACAAAGCACCAGCTCTATTAATCTGTATTATATCGTTGTGAGTGATGGCCACTAAAATGCTTAACGGAGTCAGTGAACCCAAGAGCCTGGCTTAGTGGTTGGGACCGCTTGTGTTTCCTCATCTCAGAGAGGAATGGCTCATACAGCTCTGTTACAGTTGAGGTCCTGTATTATTAACACTGTGTTGGCTCCCTTAAGCAACAGACTCCAGTGGACTGCAGGCCATAAATTGCCATCATAATCATTTTAGTTTTGCTTTGTACAGTCTGGTTCCTCTTTTCAGAGGGGCAGTTTATCATGCTCATAAACAGGTTCAGAGGAAAGGCCCCGCAGACGGTAAATATTGGGGAATCTTAGAGGAGCTGACACTGCCAGGAGGCAATGACTCAGTCGCTGATTTTCTCTCTCTGTATCTCTACTTGAAATCTCACTTTGGTTTGGAGTGAGTTAATAGCCTGACCTCTGATCTGGGCTCACAAGTGAGATGAGTTTTAACTTTGTCAGGCTAGTCTTCTGTGGCGTGAAACAGTCTCCAAGAAATTGCTGCCTGATTTATCACAAGCAGCTTTTTCTGTTCCAGGGGGTAGGGTAGGTCAGGACTGAGGAGCACGGACGGAGCTGAGAGCCTGGGAAGATGCAAGTCGGGACTAAAGTGCATTAGCAGAGCTCTAAGAATGTAGATAAAGGACTGTGCATGCATCTAAGTACTTAGATGACCCTCATCATATAAGAAATAACCATTAATAGATATAGCCTCACAACACCCCTGTAAGATAGGAAAGTATCCCTATTTTAGAGAGAGGGAACTGAGGTACAGACTAAGTGACTTGCCCATGTTCATTCAGGAAGCCTGTGGCAGAGCCGGGAATAGACAGCAGTTCTCCTGAATGTCAGTCCAGTGCCCTATCCACTAGACCACCTTTCCCAGTATATGTGCACACATGCCTGAGACTAGAATTGAAGGAGTGGCCAAAAGTCCAGATTGGCGTAATTCACAGAGCTCAGGACTAGCACAGCAAGGGATGACGTAACTGAACACTTAGTTGCATTGGAAGAACTTGCTTGCACAGCATCTGCCTGTATCATGTCCTGGTTCCAGCCCAGTTTGCAACAATCACTCGCTTTCATAAGCATTTAAAAAAAAAAAATCTCACTAAATCCAGAAAACAAAAAAAATCATAACGGGCATTCCAGCAAAGCTATGCAAAACCAGCCTCCTGCCAAACTTGCTGAGGGGAATGAATGGGTGAGTCTTGTGCTTGGGACATACTTTCCTAGCAGACTACGATCCAAATCCCCAAACCATATTTCGCTGATGGCAACTCAGCCCAATCTCCATTTCTTACAGACAATAACGTGCTAGCATGGAGGGAAGTTCTTTCACCCCTCATGCACAAATGGCTGTCTCTAGTCAGTTAAGCCTCCTTTGGCACTGTACCTACCTGTACTGACCCCGGAACTGTGGCTCAGGTACAGTGCACAGGAGTAAAGTTGCAGCCACGGAGGTGTAGAAGAGCACTGCTTACCTGTCTTTCTGACATGACATACAGATACTTCTGGTCGGTGGAGAAGGCCATGTCTCGAAGGATAGGGCTCCCATCCTTGAAAACTGAGACCATTTCATACTGAATTCCACCATGGGGGGGGCCATCTGCTCGGATCTGGAAAAAAGACAGGCAGATGACAGGTTATGTCACTACAGCTGAATGTGCAAAAGCACAGGCAGGCTAGAAACCAAATGCAGAATCAGTGTTTGCATACAGGAGACATAAGGCAAGGAATGCTCACAACCAACGTGAGGGAGCACGAGTTAAAGCTGAGGCTCTTTCTACATCTCACTGCAACATTACTTCCACACACTATGAGAAATAGTGAGACTTCCAGCTAGGAAATGTGGAAGAACTGGGAAGCTGGCATGGTGAAACGGCAACTTCACAGGCTGATCACAATTGTCTCACTATTACCTTGCTCTCTTCCCACCTGGCTGTTGGATTCAGATGTTGCCTTTTGTCTTAAGCTTAGATTGCAAGATCTTTGGAGCAGGGACATTGATCTTTGTATGTACAGCGCACGGCGCAATTGGACCCTGGTCTCTGGGTGCTTCCACAATAACAATGACAAATAATAAAGAAAACCTTTCCAGATCCTCAGCTGATATACATTTGTGCCGTTCCATTCACTTTATGACTCTACTGAACTTTGGGGAAAAGGAAAGAGATTTAGAAAGAAATTGTCTTTCAACATATATCTCCTATTGAATCAGAGATGAGCAATAATACACCCTGGATTACGGAAAAACAAAACCAAACAAACAGGTACTCCACTATTACTTTTAAGCCTGCCCTATACACAGTCACTTGGAGCTAGATATCCAAAAGTGCCCAGCATGCAACCTGCACCCAGTGTGAGTTGTTCTTCTGAAAATCTGACCACTAAATGCTTGGATGGGAGCGGAGCTCTTTGGGGAGCGGAGCTCTTTGGAAATCTGATCCGGATTGCAGATGCTAAGGCTGTGTGAAAATTTTGCCCATGGATTCTAATCCGATTTATACTAGTATAATTCCATTAACTTCAGTGAAGTTACTCCTGATTTGTACTGGCGTGAGAGGAGAATCAGGGTCTTTATGTTTATACAGTGACGGTATAACTCATGTTCCCAAAAATAAACCATTTAAAATTATTGACTTCCCATTTTCCCACAACCCCAAATTCAATATTACATCTGTCAAAATGGGGGAGCTGATAGTTTTTAGGAGTAGGATTGGTAAATATTGCATATTGATTTAGAGACAGAAGCTGGATCTGATCTGATTACAGTGGTCACTCTTCTATTCTAGTCAGGTTCCTATACTGCTCATCACCATGGTATCTGAGCTCCTTTCAGAAGTGCATTAAGTGAAATGACTATCATTTGTCACACACATGCTTCTTTCTGTCTTCCTTTCTTCTCTGACTCAGGGACAAAATTGTGTGTGAATTTAAAAAAAACCACACACACACACCTTGGATGTGATTTTCAAAAGCATCTAATTCTAAGTGACTCCAGATCACACGTCCTATTGAAATGGGACTTGTGCCTCTAAAATCACTCGTTCGAAATTCACCCTTTGGTTACAGTGGATCTCCCCCAATGCATACTGGGTTTGACAGCCCCAAAGTTTCATGCTATCAGAGTGTCCAAGAGGAGAACTGACTCATGCTGAGTACCGTACCTCCTCCCCAGTGGGGAAGTCCTTTAAAATATTAAGACACTAAGGACTGAGTCTGCCACGTTCTGAGATGATATGGTCCTCTGAGCTGATATGCCAAATTCACAGGTTCCAGCAAGAAACATCTAGCCAAAGCACAAGCTGCCAAGTGGATGGATAAATAGCTCATTGGTCACATAGCTTGTTCAGTTCGAAGGTCTCCTAGTCTTTTGGCATGGTGATTTGAAGCTGGATGATACAAATCCCTCTCCCTGCAGGAAAACCCTACACAAGTTATAATCAACCCCACTGCTGGTGAAAGGCATGCCGCTGCTGAGATCACACCACCTCTTCCAAAAATTAATAATTTATGGCTTTGGGGGCTGGGAGGAGAATAACCAAACAATTTACATTGTGTCTTTCCTAGCAGGATTTGCATATTTAAATAGCAATTTGATTGCAACATGGTGTCTACATAACACCAAACTGAAAACACTGGCAATGGTCAGGCTGGGAGATTAGACCAGCCATGCGAGCCAATGGCTCCATAGTGCACACTGATGGCCCAGTGGCTCTCTGTGACAGAGATACTGTTACATGCTGGCCAGCAAACCATAGCCTGCACCAGGCGCTTTTAAAGCATGTGCACGCTGCCCTGCTAGGAAAAGGAAACACAGGGGGATCAGAGTCTTGGAAAAACCTCTTATCACTAAGAAGCCATTTGCTGCAGACTCATGCTGGGCTGTCTTGCTGGATCCCAGCCTGCTGCTCAATTACTCCTGGCCTGACTGCTGGGGCTGAGGCATGAAGAATCCAGGTTTGGAGGAGGCTGAATCTTCAGAAAAGGCGATGGGGCTTGTGGAGGAGGCATGTAACAATTCTTATTTATCTCACAGGCAGCGTGCGGCATGGGGTGGGGGGAATCCCTATCATGGGATTAGGATTCAGAACTGGGAACCAGGAGAGCCTGGGATCTAATCCTTGACTCTGCTACGAACTCACTGTATAGCCCCTTGTCAAGTCACTGCAAGGGGAATTGTGGGTGGCTCAGCACCCATGGAAAAACTAGGCCGTGTGTCTGAGCCTCAGTTTCCCTGCCTGTAAAATGGGGACAATAACCCTGATCCTCCTTTGTTAAACACCCAAGGCCTGTTTGCAAAAGCTGCCATGCCAGTGTGAAATGCCATTATCAGACTCATAGAAAAGGGAAGTCACCCGCATCCCATCACTAAATACAGCAACTTGTTTGGAAGAGCCATGGGGTGCCTCCCTACCAGACTAGAACAGCGAGTTGCGTTTGGATGTGCTGACGTGTTTATTTTCTGGGCATCTCTCCCATCTCTTCACCTTTTAATTTTTTTCTTACTAATGAGCAGAAAAGGAACCAAACTGAATCTGAGTAGAGAAAAGGAGTTTGAAATCTGCACCTAAACCCAGATCTGAATTCCATTATTACAGACTCTTTAGCAAACTGTCCCAGACTTTTAGAGTGGGAAAGTTGGATAAAGACAGAGGAGCAAATCCTGTTGTGAATTACACTGGTATAAAGACACCCCACTGACTTTATGAAGTGCAGAGAGACAAGGACAGAATTTCATCTTGAATTTCCCAGGGACAATGTAGAATGTAATTGACTGCCATGGATTGACTCTAGCATTATGCTGCTGTATCTGAGAACAGAGCTGAACCCTGTGTCTCTCTGGAGCTCACCTGTAGAGCTGGGCGGGAAATGGATTTTTCATCCCACAAGAATTTTTGTGATTTCTAAACATTTCCCGTTCTTCACTGGGATGAAACTCAGACCTTTCAAAATTTGTCATGAAAAAACAGAGAAAAAGAGGAGAGCGAGTGAGAACCACCCCACCCACCCCGAAACCGGCGGTCATGGCACTCATGTGAGAAATAGGAAAACCAGGTTCAAGTCCTTGCTCTGCCTGATTTATGACAGCAAGTCCCTGCTCACGCATGTGCTTTCTCTCTGGTTTTGAGCAGAAATTCCATCCTGGACCTGAGAAACCCTTCTGATAAAATACCCTGTTGTGGGACAAGTTTGCGGTTTGATGAAACAGCCTTTTCTGATGAAAAAACTGTTTAGTTCAAAAATTCCCAACCAGCTATATTCACCCGGTCCCACAGCATGGTCACCGCAAGTAAGCTTCTCTGTATGCCATCACAGCTATTTAAACGGCAACCAGCACTGAGGTCCCAAGCAGAGCGTTGTGAAATCACACGAGGAATAAACAGCAGGAAGCGAATCTCACAAGCTAGAAACGTTTCCATGAAAATATCTGATTAAAGGCAAAACGAGGGGGGAGGGGAATACGGCACATGAAGGAGCAGAAAACTTTCTAAAAATCAACTGTTTTACAAAGTTCGTCCCTGGTGTTTCAGCAGCTCTTTATGTCGCCCCCGTCTCTAGCAATGAGGTCAGACAGGACTAATAAAAAGAGATGCCACTGGACAAACCTACTGCAGTCAATTGTTGGTTGTTGCAATCAAATTACAATTAAGGGTGGATTTGGCACTATGTTTATGAGTCTGCCCTTTTAAACTAGACAAGAGTGATATCTAGTCAACGGACCAGAGAAATGGGACTCAGGATCCCTGGGTTCTAATCCGGTCTCTGTCACTGGCTTGGTGTGGGACATTGGGCTTCCCCTTAACTGTGCCTCATCTGCGCAAATGGAGATGAGAATATTGACCTCCCTCAAAGAAGCAGCCAAAGGCCGACTAGTGTTTGTGCTTGGAGATTGCTGGATGAAAGGGGAAAGGGGGAGAGCCACAGTATATTGCATGGATAATGAATGCTGAGAATATGCCCCATAAACACTATCAGCCACATGCACCTGATACATGATCGGCACTTATTCATTTGGGCAGGTACTTTCGACAATACTGATGATTATTCTGCTCTGGAAGGGATGGCAGTGCTGGGATAGTGCTATCAGCCACAATGGTGATGGATTCGCCATTACTCACTCTACTTTCTGTTGACGCTTAAAACAGACCAAAGAAAGAATTTAAGGCTTGCGGGGGAGGGGGAGTCCCATGATTCTTTGCAGTTAAGCTAACTTTAAGGAATGGAATTTTTCTAAGTAATAACCTTTAGAAATTGCTGCAGCAGATATAGGAATATTAACCACGAATATGTGTCAAAGGTATGAAGAACTGAACAAACCATGTGACCACTGAGCTATTTATCCATCTGCTTGGCAGCTTGTGCTTTGGCTAGATGTTTCTTGCTGGAACCTGTGAATTTGGCACATCATCTCAGAGGACCATATCATCTCAGAACGTGGCAGACTCAGTTGTTAGTGTCTTAACAACATAACCCCGCAAAAGGGAATACGCAATGACTAACTAGATGGTATCGAGGCAGCGGCAAAGCTGCAAGGGAACAGAGGACTTAGAAAATAACCTATGATAAGAAGTATATACTAAAATGAGGAAGTGGATAAGGGTTGGAATGATATGCAATAAAGAGTAATAAGGGTATAATTGCCCTGAGCAAACAGGAGGAAGTGGAGACCATTTGGAGTCTGAATGCAGGCTGTCAGCAAACTACAGGGCAGTTTCTCCATAGGTGTTGGGAGCTGTATGTCTCTCTGTATATGTGCTATCTTTACTCTTAATCAATGCAAACAATCAAGTGATTTATATGAGGTTTGTTATTATTAAACCAATCTGGACTTGAGAGAATCCCTCTCACTAAACATATGCTCACAATTAAATCTGTGTTTAAGTTGAAGGTTCCAGGACTGTACCTCAGTCATTTAAACTGAGGTGCAAAATCAATCCCACACTGCTCCTTTCCTCATGGAGTCCTTGCATCAGCACAAGCTGCCAGGAGCCATGCAGTTGATCTAGTGCCCTCTATAACCTACATGCTGAGTTAGTGACTCTTGCCTTTACCAGCTGCTATGTATGTCTCCAAGCCTAAAATGTTCTCTCAGCATCTATCTTCCTCTCTCTCTCCATCCACCCATCCTTAAACTAGCTGTCTAAAGCTGTTTCCACGGCAACAGTCTTTAAAGTCCTTTCGTAAAAACGTCTGATTGTAATTTTTGGTGCATTTACTGGCAGCTGCCAGGCCTGCTGGGGTGGCAACTTTCACTCACAGAGACACAGCCTGACTGGAGTCTATGAGGAGGGCACTGTCATTTCCCACTGTTCTCCCATTTCCTTGACCAACAGACACGCCTCTTCCTAGTCATCTTAGAGACAGGGAGGCCTCATGGATAAGGCACTGGACTGGGACTCAGGAGATCTATGCTCAGTTCCATGTACTCCCTGTGTGACCTCAGGCAACCCACTTAACCTGTGCCTCAATTCCTCTTCTGTAAAATGGGGATAATAACAACAACTCCCTTTCCCCACCCTTTTTTCTGAGCAAGCCACAAACTCTGTGGTTTGTGGTCTCTTACCATGTGTATGGACAACACCTAACACAGTGGCATTTCGCAAGACTGCAGGCCAAATGAATGGTTAGGGCCCGGAGTATATGCAATTCACATAGACTCAGTCTAGCAATAACAGTAGAATAAATGCATGCATGAGAGAGAGAGAGAGCTCTGCAGTATCTAAAGGGTTAAAACTGGAATGGGGTTTAGGAGGGGAGGTAACCAGCCAGATGAGCTGTGTGGCGCTCACACAGCTGGTTGCTTTTAATCTGCCCTCTGAGCTGCTATTCGCCTGTAGAGAGTCAGTTATATTAAACTCTGTGCCTGGAGGAAGATTTGTCAGCTCAGGTACAAGAGCTCTGAGAATGGTTACAAGAGGCTGTGGGGGTCTGGGCAGGGAGTGCACTAATTGCAATGGCTGAGAGTGAGGCAGCTGCAAGCGGGATGTGTGGTCTGGGTTCATTTGGGCTTGGGCTGCTGGAGAGAAACACCATAAATATTCACCAGCTTCCAAAAGGGACCCCGCTCTCCTAGGGAAGAGGCATTCATTTCAGCTCCATTTCTCTCTGTATCTGGCTCCTCCTGTGTGCTGTTATTACACGCACTAAACTGCCGCCCTTCACCTCTCCCAGAATCTGGGCTGTGGTCAGGAGCGGCGCCAGGGTTGCGCTCCTCCTCTGAGCATTCAGAGGGCCTGGGGTCTTCGGCAGCGGGGGTCCTTCCGCTCCGTGTCTTTGGGGCACTTCGGCGGCGGGTCCTGGAGCGAGTGAAGGACCCGCCCCCGAATTTCCGCCGAAGATCTGGAGCAGAAGGACCCCCCGCCGCCGAATTTCCGCCAAGGGCGGCAAAATGCTGCCCCCCAAATCCTGCTGCCCTAGGCAACCACCTAGGGTCGCCTACTGGAAGCGCCGGCCCTGGCTGTGGTTCCTCCTCAAATATTCCTTGTGATATTTTAGGCCCTGAGTGGAAAAAAAAAATCACCCTATATATTAATTCCCGGGGATCTTTCATCCAATACGCCTCTTCGGAGGATAGTCACACACCAGCTAGAACTGCTTCTCTCCTTTCTGATTGGCCACAAAGGGCCACTCTTCTCCTTCCAGCTGAGAGACCTGAGAAGCCATTTCGTTCTTGAGTTGTCCAGTAGCTCAGACTTCTCTGGCAATTGTCTTTGTCCCTTTGTTTAACTAACTTCCTCATTTTCAGGAAGTTCCTCTTTTTGAAGCTAAATGCTACTGTGGTGTGTTTCTTTGGCATTTTTTCCCTACAAGAATGTTAAATTTAATTACATTATGGTTGCTATTACCGAGCAGTTCAGTTATATTCCCCTCTTGGACCAGATCCTGTGCTCCAGTGAAAGAATAGCCAGATAGATAGTAGGAGAAGTTGGTGGAGACTAAATGATGAAATCCCAAAGAGGATAAGATGCTCAGCACATGGATATGCTCAGCAGTTTGGAGAACAGAAGAGAGGAGGATGAGGATGGAGCAGAGGCTCTGGGATTTGGCTGTGAATCAGAGGAGTCACCTGGGACGGATATAGCTCTTTCCTCAATCACTCTTGATGTGTGTTTGCAAATATGCTTGAAAAGTGCCAAACAACACACTCTGCAAATCCAAATATCAGTGCTTGGCTCAGAGTATACAGGGCCAGCAAAACGCGCACACACGATGAAACAGAATGCATTTCAATTCAGAAATTGCAGTTTTTCAAAAGGCATTGTGGAGATTTATGTAGCTAATACCCCTACAATACAGACTGCAGGCATAAGCTCTGCATTATCTTAAGAGATTAGCAAAATACCATATTGTGTCATGTATATGTTGCAGTGTAGCACCCCCGGTGACAGTGTGTGATCCATTCAAGGCTCTAATATGACATGAAGCTCCTATTTGCCTATTGTATCAATACTTCCGCTATGTATTTTGCCTGGCGTTACAATGATTACTGTACCAAAGCTAAGATGCAGCTGGATCTCCTTCCAGTTCCTCCCAGCGGGCTCCCATTAAAGGGCATTAACACTCTTTGTGGGAACTTTCCATTATTAAAATTACCTGTCTCTTTTCATTATGAGTTTTTCAATGAATCTCCCTGTCATAACTATAAAGGGAAGGGTAACAGCTCTCCTGTGTACAGTACTATAAAATCCCTCCTGGCCAGAGACTCCAAAATCCTTTTACCTGTAAAGGGTTAAGAAGCTCGGGTAACCTGGCTGACACCTGACCCAAAGGACCAATAAGGGGACAAGATACTTTCAAATCTTGGGGGGGGGGGGGGAAAGGCTTTTGTTTGTGCTCTTTGTTTTGGGGGTTGTTCGCTCTTGGGACTGAGAGGGACCAGACATCAATCCAGGTTCTCCACATCTTTCTAAACAAGTCTCTCATATTTCAAACTTGTAAGTAAACAGCCAGGCAAGGCATGTTAGTTTTACTTTGTTTTCTCAACTTGTAAATGTACCTTTTACTAGAGTGTTTATCTCTGTTTGCTGTACTTTGAACCTGAGGCTAGAGGGGGGGTCCTCTGAGCTCTTTAAGTTTGATTACCCTGTAAAGTTATTTTCCATCCTAATTTTACAGAGATGATTTTTACCTTTTTCTTTAATTAAAAGCCTTCTTTTTAAGAACCTGATTGATTTTTCCTTGTTTTTAGATCCAAGGGGGTTGGATCTGTATTCACCAGGAGTTGGTGGGGGAAAGGAGGGGGATGGTTAATTTCTCCTTGTTTTAAGATCCAAGGGGTTTGGATCTGTATTCACCAGGGAATTGGTGAAGGTCTCTCAAGGCTACCCAGGGAAGGGAATTAGCTTTGGGATGGTGGCAGTGGACCAGATCTAAGCTGGTAGTTAAGCTTAGAAGTTTTCATGCAGGCCCCCACATTTGTACCCTAAAGTTCAAAGTGGGGAAGCAGCCTTGACATGGTGGCAGAGCGGTGGGATTCATTTTAAACCCAAAAGCCAGTAAGATTTTTTTTTCCTTCTAGCTGCTTGGAAAGCAGAGCTGAAGGTAGATGCATATCTTATCTCTCCTTGCCTGAAGGCAGAGGTGTTAAGTTTTTTTTAACAAGGATCTTTGTTAAGAGAAGGGTTCAATCAGTGAGCAAACAGCTGGTAAAAGGAATTTACAAGCTGAATTGTTTTTTTTTCTTTCTACCTCTCCGGGATAGCTAGTTAGAAAGTCTCTGTTACCTCAGCAGCAGCCTGAGCTGAGTGCATCCCAGTTTCAGTCAACTGCAGAGGGGTGTGACCCAGCACAAGAAAACAGGAAAATGAGTACCAGTGATGTAGCTAACAAACTAGAACTGGCCAGATAGAAGCAGAAGAAAATGAAAGGAAACATCAGAGACTGCTTCAATTAAAAAAACTCGAGACAGAAGCTGAGGAAAGAGAAAAGAAAGCCAAAGAGAAAGCCCATGAAAGAGAAGAGAAAGCCAAAGAGGAGGCCCATGAAAGAGAAGAGAAAGCCAAAGAGGAGGCCCACAAGAGAGCTATGGAGCTGAAAGAAAAAGAGATGGAGCTGAAAGAAAAAGAGATGAAGCATGAACTGGAATTAGCACGGGCTAGGCCGGATACAACAGCCAATCCTAACAACCCCTCTCCAGGTACCACTTCCCATCCAGGAAAATTCCCCACCTACAAGGCAGGCGATGATACTGAGGCCTTCTTAGAAAATTTTGAAAGGGCCTGCCTTGGATACAGCATCACTACAGACAAGTACATGGTAGAGCTAAGGCCGCAGCTCAGTGGACCCTTAGCAGAGGTGGCGGCTGAAATGCCTAAGGAACACATGAACAGTTATGAACTTTTTAAAAACAAGGCCAGACTTAGAATGGGGCTAACACCCGAGCATGCCCGTCGGCGGTTCAGAGCCCTAAGGTGGAAACCAGACATGTCATTTACCCGGCATGCCTACCACATTGACAAAAATTGTGATGCCTGGGTATCAGGAGCAAATGTTAAATCTCTGGAAGATCTGGTTTCCCTAGTAAAAATGGAGCAGTTTTTAGAGGGTGTTCCTGAGGAAATAGAAAGGTACATCCTAGATAGGAAGCCCAAAACTGTAACCGAGGCGGGGGAGATTGGGGCCAAATGGGTGGAGGTGGCAGAAAAGAAAAAAACTAGTAGCAGTTGGAGCGAATATCAGAAGGGGCAAGCCGAAACAAAACCTTACCACCGGGGACAACCCAAGGCCCCACCCACATCCCAAGGGAAACCCCAGACGCCTTCTCACCCCACCACACCAGTCTCCACCAACCAACATCGCCCCGGTGATACCTTAGCAGGGCGATGTTTTAAATGTAATGAACTGGGACATATAAAGGCTCACTGCCCCAAGAACCCCAACCGATTACAGTTCATTACACCAATCACACCAAAGATCCCCAGACCCAGATGCCTCTCTCATACCCTCGGAGCGAAGGGAAACCTTGAGAGTGGGCGGAAGGAAGGTTATCGCTTGGAGGGACACTGGGGCACAAGTGTCAACTATCCACCAATCCCTAGTGGACCCCAAACTCATCAACCTGGAGGCTCCAGTGACAATTCAACCCTTCGTGTCACAGTCTGTAACCTTGCCTACAGCCAAGTTGCATGTCCAGTACAAGGGCTGGTCAGGAATGTGGACTTTTGCAGTCTATGACAATTATCCCATCCCCATGCTGCTGGGGGAAGACTTGGCCAACCATGTGAAGCTAGCCAAGAGGGTGGGAATAGTCACCCGCAGCCAGGCTAAGCAAGCTTTCACCCCCATCCCTGTTCCTGAGCCGTCCACCAGGGCCCCGTCTGTGTTACCAGAGACCCAAACAAAGGTGGTGGAACCGGATCCCCTGCCAACGACTGCAACAGCCGTAGTGGATCCAATCCCAGAGACCCAGCCAAAGCCAGTCCCAGAACCGGAACTGACAACGCAACCAGCACCAGAACCATTGCCAGCACTGAGTCCAGCGCTTGCAAACCCGTCTACAACTCCAATGCCAGAGGGCACCAGCGAGCCTGAACTGGCGGAAGCAGCAGATAACCCTACCCAAGAGGCTCAGCCAGAGCCTGAAATACCACATAGTGCACCAGCGGACAGCGGTTCACAGTCAATGGAAACAGCCCCAGCACCTGCATCGCTTCCAGAGGGACCAAGCCCCAGTCCACAGTCCAAGGAGGAACTGATGTCTCCAGCATCAAGAGAACAGTTCCAGGCCAAGCAGGAAGCAGATGACAGCCTTCAGAAAGCTTGGGCGGCGGCACGGAGCACCCCACCGCCTCTCAGCTCTTCTAACCGATCCCGGTTTGTTGTAGAACAAGGACTTTTATACAAGGAGACTCTTTCTGGTGGGCACCAGGAAGACTGGCATCCTCAAAGACAGTTGGTAGTTCCCACTAAGTATCGGGTAAAGCTCTTGAGCTTAGCCCATGATCATCCCAGTGGCCATTCTGGGGTGAACAGAACCAAAGACCGGTTGGGGAAGTCCTTCCACTGGGAGGGAATGGGCAAAGATGTTGCTAATTATGTCCGGTCTTGTGAGGTGTGCCAACAAGTGGGAAAGCCCCAAGACCAGGTTAAAGCCCCTCTCCAGCCACTACCCATAATTGAAGTCCCATTTCAGCGAGTAGCTGTGGATATTCTGGGTCCTTTCCCAAAGAAGACACCCAGAGGAAAGCAGTACATACTGACTTTCATGGATTTTGCTACCCGAAGGCCGGAAGCAGTACCCTTAAGCAACACCAGGGCTAAAAGTGTGTGCCAGGCATTAGCAGACATTTTTGCCAGGGTAGGGTGGCCCTCCGACATCCTTACAGATTCGGGAACTAATTTCCTGGCAGGGACCATGAAAACCCTGTGGGAAGCTCATGGGGTGAATCACTTGGTTGCCACCCCTTATCACCATCAAACCAATGGCCTGGTGGAGAGGTTTAATGAAACTTTGGGGGCCATGATATGTAAATTCGTAAATAAACACTCCAATGATTGGGACCTAGTGTTGCAGCAGTTGCTTTTTGCCTACAGGGCTGTACCACATCCCAGTTTAGGGTTTTCACCATTTGAACTTGTGTATGGCCGCGAGGTTAAGGGGCCATTACAGTTGGTGAAGCAGCAATGGGAGGAGTTTACGCCTTCTCCGGGAACTAACATTCTAGACTTTGTAAGCAACCTACAAAGCACCCTCCGACACTCTTTAGCCCTTGCTAAAGAAAACCTAAAGGATGCTCAGGAAGAGCAAAAGGCCTGGTATAATAAACATTCCAAAGAACGGTCCTTCAAAGTAGGAGACCAAGTCATGGTCTTAAAGGCGCTCCAGGCCCATAAAATGGAAGCATTGTGGGAAGGACCATTCACGGTCCAGGAGCACCTAGAAGCTGTTAACTATCTCATAGCCTCCCCCACCTCCAACATAAAGCCTAAGGTATACCATGTTAATTCTCTTAAGCCCTTTTATTCCAGAGAATTAAACGTTTGCCAGTTTACAGCCCAGGAAACAGATGACGCGGAGTGGCCTGAAGGTGTCTACAACGAAGGAAAAAAGGATGGTGGCGTGGAAGAGGTGAACCTCTCCACGACCCTTGGATGTCTGCAGCGACAGCAGATCAAGGAGCTGTGCACAAGCTTTGCACCAATTTTCTCAGCCACTCCAGGACGGACCGAACGGGCATACCACTCCATTGACACAGGTAATGCTCACCCAATTAGAACCGCACCCTACCGGGAGTCACCTCATGCCCAAACTGCTATACAAAGGGAGATCCAGGACATGCTACAGATGGGTATAATCCGCCCTTCTAACAGTGCATGGGCATCTCCAGTGGTTCTAGTTCCCAAACCAGATGGGGAAATACGCTTTTACGTGGACTACCGTAAGCTAAATGCTGTAACTCGTCCTGACAACTATCCAATGCCACGCACAGATAAGCTATTGGAGAAATTGGGACATGCCCAATTCATCTCTACTTTAGACTTAACCAAAGGGTACTGGCAAGTACCACTAGATGAACCCGCTAAGGAAAGGTCAGCCTTCGTCACCCAGGCAGGGGTGTATAAATTCAATGTACTCCCTTTCGGGTTGCGAAATGCACCCGCCACCTTCCAAAGACTTGTAGATGGTCTCCTAGCGGGATTGGGAAAATCTGCAGTTGCCTACCTCGATGATGTGGCCATTTTTTCTGATTCATGGGCAGAACACCTGAAGCACCTGGAAAAAGTCTTTGAGCGCATCTGGCAGGCAGGACTAACTGTTAAGGCTAAAAAGTGTCAAATAGGCCAAAACAGAGTAACGTACCTGGGGCACCAGGTGGGTCAAGGAACTATAAATCCCCTACAGGCCAAAGTGGATGCTATCCAAAGGTGGCCGGTTCCGAAGTCAAAGAAACAGGTCCAATCCTTCTTAGGCTTGGCCGAATATTATAGGCGATTTGTACCACACTACAGCCAAATCGCCGCCCCGCTGACAGACCTAACCAGAAAGAAACAGCCAAATGCAGTTCAGTGGACTAATGAGTGTCAAAAGGCCTTTCACCAGCTTAAGGCGACGCTCATGTCTGACCCTGTGCTAAGGGCCCCAGACTTTGACAAACCGTTCCTAGTAACCACAGATGCGTCCGAGCGGGGCGTGGGAGCAGTTTTAATGCAGGAAGGACCGGATCAAGAATTCCATCCTGTCGTGTTTCTCAGCAAGAAACTGTCTGAGAGGAAAAGCCACTGGTCAATCAGCGAAAAGGAATGCTACGCCATTGTGTACGCGCTGGAAAAGCTACGCCCATATGTTTGGGGACGGCGTTTCCAACTACAAACAGACCATGCTGCGCTACAGTGGCTTCATACCGCCAAGGGGAATAACAAAAAACTTCTTCGGTGGAGTTTAGCTCTCCAAGATTTTGATTTTGAAATACAACACATTTCAGGAGCTTCTAACAAAGTGGCTAATGCACTCTCCCGGGAAAGTTTTCCAGAACCAACTGGTTAAAAATTGTTCTTGGAATGTGGAACATATTGTTAGTTTTTATATAATCAGTAGTATGTCTAAAGGTGCATGTGTCTTATTAACTCTGTTTTCTCCTAGAGCTCCAGGAAGAAATCACAGCCAGTGTGGAACCGGCTGTCCAACACTATCTGTGATTTGGGGGGCATGCCATAACTATAAAGGGAAGGGTAACAGCTCTCCTGTGTACAGTACTATAAAATCCCTCCTGGCCAGAGACTCCAAAATCCTTTTACCTGTAAAGGGTTAAAAAGCTCGGGTAACCTGGCTGACACCTGACCCAAAGGACCAATAAGGGGACAAGATACTTTCAAATCTTGGGGGGGGGGGGAAAGGCTTTTGTTTGTGCTCTTTGTTTTGGGGGTTGTTCGCTCTTGGGACTAAGAGGGACCAGACATCAATCCAGGTTCTCCACATCTTTCCAAACAAGTCTCTCATATTTCAAACTTGTAAGTAAACAGCCAGGCAAGGCGTGTTAGTTTTACTTTGTTTTCTCAACTTGTAAATGTACCTTTTACTAGAGTGTTTATCTCTGTTTGCTGTACTTTGAACCTGAGGCTAGAGGGGGGTCCTCTGAGCTCTTTAAGTTTGATTACCCTGTAAAGTTATTTTCCATCCTAATTTTACAGAGATGATTTTTAACTTTTTCTTTAATTAAAAGCCTTCTTTTTAAGAACCTAATTGATTTTTCCTTGTTTTAAGATCCAAGGGCTTTGGATCTGTATTCACCAGGGAATTGGTGAAGGTCTCTCTAGGCTACCCAGGGAAGGGAATTAGCTTTGGGATGGTGGCAGCGGACCAGATCTAAGCTGGTAGTTAAGCTTAGAAGTTTTCATGTAGGCCCCCACATTTGTACCCTAAAGTTCAAAGTGGGGAAGCAGCCTTGACACTCCCGGTTAAGCGCTCAGTGCCAAAAAAACAGCAGCATCAGTCTTTGTCCACGAGGACTGACTTCCTGCCTCAGATCCTAAGAGCAACGCAAGGTTAGTTGACGTTAACTTTTCAAGAGTTGCAGCTACTTTTTCTCGTGCACAGGCACACGAGAGGAAATGGACTCAAAGGCATCTGTATTGTTAGCTACCTACTGTAGGTGTGACATGCCCTGGAGAGACTCTGCATGTGCACAAAAGATATGCTGCTGAAATGACTCTCCAGGTAAGGAGGCGAGGGGCACTGGGTGTATCAGTTGCTCCTCTGCTATTTGCACATAACAGCGGCAAAGTGAAAAGCGCCAGCAGCCCTGGAGCCTTTCCTGCTGGGGTTTCTAGCCCTGCAGGGTGAATGCCATTGAATAGCGTTAAGTTTCTGTAAAATGGGTATCCCTGGTGAGGTTTTAGAGGCTGTGGAACTGTACACCAGAGTGTCACTGCATCTATTACTGGAAATGAAAAACAAAGCAGCACAGAAACACCGTCTGCTCCTGATGCCTGTCCTTGCAGAATTAATATGACAACTTATTCTGTACTTTCAGCTGTACACCTCTACCTCGATATAATGCTGTCCTCGGGAGCCAAAAAATCTGACCGCGTTATAGGTGAAACCACGTTATATCGAACTTGCTTTGATCCGCTGGAGTGCGCAGCCCCCCCCCCCCCGAGCACTGCTTTACCGCGTTATATCCGAATTCGTGTTATATCGTGTCGCGTTATATCGGGGTAGAGGTGTATGAGGCAGCTCTCCTGACACCTTGCTTTGGTGATGGGAAAATCCACCGTGGAGAACAACATGATTCTGGCTGGAGCAAGCAAAGGCCTACAATCCTATCATACCTTTCCCACCCCACATTCTCTACAATTCTGTGGACTTTCCCCTGCCTAGTTCTGGTGCTGAACAAGGATTCTGCAAACAAGGGGTTCAGCAATGCAAGCACTCCCCAAAGACAGGATGAGATAAACAAACATCAGCCTGAGTCTTCCTGTGTGTGGCTCTTTCAAACACTCTCTGCAGAGGCTATTTACATTTGCTAATCCAATTTAATTAAACTGGGCAGTTCTGCAATCATATCAAGCTTAAAAAGGAGGTTAGATGCACATGGTGATAGAGTATTTTTGCCCTCCAGTTAACTCGCTTTGTTTCAATCCCATTTTCCTATTTAAAGGTAACCCCGCTGGGGTTGCATATTATCAGTGCTCCCATATCATCTGCCTTTACAATGCCCACTGAGACATTAAATGCAGCATTCTGAAGTATTGGCAATTCTGGCACCCCAATACAGTGGGCTAAATCTGCACCGTGCAACCTCAATCTGTACAATGAAACCCACAGCTGCCCATACCACTCACAGGGAAGCAAGGCCCCTGGAGATTACAAGTTGCTTCATAAAATACTCCAACAGCTCTTTGGACCCAATTCAGAATTATCCTGTGGACACAAAACCTGACTCAGCTGTCACTGATGTCAGTGGCAAATCTCCATCAATCAATTAATCCCCCCAACATTGCTGTGAGCTAGGTTAGTACCTTTTTACAGGGGACTATAATGAGGCATAAAAAGGTCAAGTGACTTGGACAGAGTCATATGACGAATCAGTGGCGGAGCTGCAAACACAACCCTAGAATCCCAACTCTTAGGTGCCCACTTGAACTGCTAGGTGACATTCCTCTCCATTTATACCCTAGTCACTATTGGACTGAGGTTATAAATGGGGCAAAACCCAACCCTAAAGAATTTGGGCCTTAATTCCCCTATCAAACCCTTTGTTCGGACATAGGAAGGAACAATAGTGGTGTGATTAAATACCCAGTCCCATGCATGGGAAGTTTCCCTCTTGAAATTAAAGTGAAATAGTAATCCTATTAAGTATCTTTCCTTTAAATCACAGAGATGTCCGTGAGGAAATTAATGACAACCTGTTACATGCACATTCAATTCAAATCAGCGTATCCAATTACCTCCATTACCTGGAGGCCCCCTCACATCCCAGTCTCTTTCATTCCTGTCATATTTTCTCTATTTAGCCCTAAATTATGGTGGAATAGAGTCATTCTTGGTGGTGTCTTCTCCATTTCTCCCCCTGCAGATGTTATTGGATAGGCATCAATATGGGGTTCATTTCTAAAGGTCACCAATTTGCCGTGCTTAATGGCTGGTAGAGAGAGAGCCCCTGAAGAGCAAAATAAGCAGCAAAGGTCCCCTCTCCAAAGCATGAGAAAATCCATAAACTGCAGAGCCACCTTGTCGTGCTAGAGATTAAATACATCAGCCAATTCCCTGCATGTTTCCCTTTTTGAACCTCTAGGGGATCATCTGGGAAGATGAATCTGTACTGTTAAGAGCCCCATGCAAAAAAATGAAGCCATTTGCAGCACACAAGTGGTTACACTGGTCCTACAAAACCCAGCAACTATGCTACGTGTTCTTGAGCCCCAGCTACTAGCAACATATCAATTAGTTATATTTACACAGAGACATAGACAAAGCACTCTTGTAACAAGTACCATAGGGAGGTCCGTAGGTAGGGCTAACGCAGAGTAGCAAGGCTCCCAACACAAGAGTGAGCAGCAGAGCATTCAGCTGTGGGGCAAAGGGGTTATGTCTCTCTCAGTGTCCACATCAGTGGCAGAACCTTTGTGCTGCATGTAAGTTCCAATCGGACAGTTGCAGAGCCAGGAATGAAAACCTGTAGTGGCTCTCAGGGCTCAGTGCCAGACACACTCACTCCCCTTCAAAATGAAATCAAATATTGAGAATGGGGTCTGTACTGCTGCAATAATCCCATCGTGCTACGGTATGCATCACGGTAGTGCCCGAGCACGTCACAGACACAAACTGAACAGCTCTATAAGTAAGGAGGTGTTATCCCCATTTTGCTGATGAGGAAACGGAGGCACGGGGAAGGGAAGTGACTTACGAAGGTCACCAAATTAATTGTATTGCTCGTTTTACATAGCAAGCGATTGGGTCAGCTGAGAACAGAACCCAGATGTCCTGACTCCCAGCCCTGTGCCTTAATCAGATCCTTCATCATCTTCAGAAACCGCAGAGTCTTCAGCTCCATGCCAGTGGCTATGGTTCATCCGGATGATGCCACTCCTCTCAAGACAAAACAGAGGCAGCTGGTAGGTCCAGGGGCCCTTTGATATGATGAGTCATAACTATCCTGACCAAAAGCACCACAAAGGCTGATGAGGCTTTACTTGCTTCCTGCCCCATTCATGCTGGCTATGGCTATCCAACACAAGCGTATAGCGACAGCATTTGTCAGGGTGCTTGCTTTACCCTGGCAGTCTGAAACAACAGCAGCAATTGACATGAAAGCTTTGAGTCAAACTTGCCGCCAAGCAGAGATGGTTGAGTTTGGGCTGCAAATCCAGCCTGACAGATCAGCTCTTCTTCCTTCACGCTGCTGGGCACAAGGCAAACTAAGCAACAAGCCAGCGTGAAGCCAGGAGAGTCTGACTGTTTGGATTTTCCAACCCCAAACATTTTCCTACTCTATCCTCTCCCCTATTTAAGAGATGTTCTAGGCATGTGCAGATGAACTTCCACTACCCGTTTCATTAGGATGCCGGATTTCCTTGCAGACAGAATTGAGGTTCCTCTCTACTCTCATGCAATCCTTATTTCTGGGGACTCCCAACTACATTTGTTTGTGTGAATGTGCATGTGCATTTATATCTTTAAAAGACAGAGGGAGGTGGGTAGGGGAGTAAGACAGCCATGAAGCAGATCAGAATAAGCTGGAGAGTAAGTTAGTGAGTTGCTGTGTCTGTAGCTGTACACTGGGTGGTTAGAGCAGGAGGAAGAGATCAAGCCTGAGTTTATTTTTACAAGGCTCCATGACCCAAATTATTTATAGATCCCAGGCTTTTGTGACTTCAATACTAATGTCAAATCTCTCTCTCTCTTACACACACACACACACACACACTCTCTCTCTCTCTCTCTCTCTCTCTCTCTCTCTCCTCAACCCCATAGCTCTGGCAGCGTTAGCTAAATGATTAAAGTCACAACCCAGGGACATGGAGTTCCCTGCAGAAAGTCTCTCAGTCTGTCAGTCTGTCCAGAACTGCTGCGATAATTGGAGAGCAGCACAGAAAACTGGAACTGCCTCCCTCTGCTGCCACCTCTCCTTCCCACCATTGTGCTGAACTGGGGCAGAAATAGGAGGCACTGAGCAAGTGGGCAGGGCAGGACTTCATTTCTATTCTTTGGAGCAATTGCACCAGCAAGTGCCACCAAACACAGAAATACCAACCAAGCAAATGCACCCAAATTAACTCTCACTCGCAGCCGTTTCAGCACCGGGGGTTGAACAATCTGCATTTGACTGTGAGGTTCCCATTTAAAACTATTGCTTTTCCCACTTGTTTTCTAAGCATGCTCCATATGCCTTTTGTCCAGCACAGGGGGAATGCAATTAGCACAGAGTGCATAAAAATGGAGAGAGACTTGACTGCTTTAAATCCCTTCCCATTGTACACGCCAAGTACATCCAAGGGCATTTTGGGCAAGGACGGAGAACGAGTCAAACTCTCCCTCCTGAAGCTGGCACTGCAGACAGTCAGATGTCATGCCAAGGGAAGCACAGATCTCTTCTGTTTCAGCAGAAGCCCACATATCCCCTGGCAAATGACAGCTAGTTGAAACGCCGACGCTCAATCTACCGCTTTGCGAGTGCGCCTATGAGGCTGCTTCAAAGAGGCTCAGATATCCTACTGCAGAAAAGGGGTCAGTCAATTCAGCCTCTCTTATTTGCAGGTTTGAAAGAGGTAGGGAAGTGGAACCAATTCCCTGAGCAAATGCTTCACCACCCCTGTCCTGCATGCATGAGCACACACTGGTGTTTGTAGAATAGTTGTAACTGTGTCGGTCCCAGAATTAGAGAGACAAGGTGGGTGAGGTGTGCTAAACAATCTGCTCCACCTTGCTTTTAGCAGCGGTGCTCGGAGTACCTTTCCACACCTGTGTGTGGCTCGAAAGCTTGTCTGTCTCACCACCAGAAGTTGGTCCCATAAAAGATATTATTGCACCCACCTTCTTTCACACACTGGTGTGCTATTGTAACATCTCTCCTGAGTGCAGCTGGGCCACGTGGAAGAGATCTTGCTTGTGAGCAGTGGGGCTGGGCATACTGGTTTGTTATTGCAGGGTTGCTTGTGAATACTGGAGCTGTGAAATCTGATTTGCAAATGGAGAATTATTTACAAATGCTGGCACTGTGTATACTGTTAAGTTATTGTAGGGCTGTGGATGATCAGTGGTGATGTTTATTGGGCACGTTGCTGGTAACTTATTTTTACAAAAAAGGACCAGTTAAAAAACTATTTCTGAATCTAGAGCAGAGCCTATACAAAGAGCTATAGGCCAGAAACAGAACAGCCTTTTCCAACCCTTTAAATAAACACAGACTTCCATTATCTCAAAAAACAGTTCTGACTAATGGACAACTCAGATGCTTTGGCTGAGCTGAGAGCAAGAAACTCATCTCACACCATCCCAGGAGCTATACTTAAGCATCCTAAAATAAAAAGTACTCACCAGTCCCCCCGGGCTGCTCTTTATGGCAGCAGCTGCAGCACCGATCCGGTGAGTGAAACACAAAGGAAAAGCAGAGAGAAGAAGCTTTGATGACAAAGCCAAAGCAAGTGAAAGGCAATTGCACTGCAGTGCTAGGTGCTCCATGACATGGGAGAATACATCACACTAGCCAGAGAGCAAACGTTTCCAGTTCAGCAAAATTTGAGGGGGGAAAATTCAAGCCATTCACTGAAAGTTCTGCATAATTAAAGCAACAAAAAGGACGGTTTTTCTTCTCTTTAAATATTTTAAAGACCTTTTAGAGATTTCTTTCTTTCATGGTTTCCTTTGTATTTCCTTCCAGCATCTACATGTATAAAGTGCAGGTGGGGCTGGGCTCTCTCTTTTCCAACAACAGTCTGCAAAGCCCCCAACAGATGGCTCGTTTGTCTTCCTGCTTCTGAGTTAGGCACTAAAACTCTTAGGACAGTGCCCCACTGGATGCTGTGATCCAGACAGATCTCACCTGGTAAGCAGGGCATCTCTCTCTCTCCTCCCCCATCATTCCCCCCCTCTCCCAGTCATACCACAGCACCTCACTATATTTACCCTCACAACACCGCTGTGAGGTCAGGCAGTGTTGTTGTCCCTGTTGTACAGACTGGGAACAGAGGCGCAGAGAGACTAAGGGCTTGTCTACACTTACATTTTATAGCGCTCTAACTTGCTGGCTCAGGGGGGGTGAAAAATCACCCCCCCTGAGCGCAGCAAGTCTGAGCACTTTAAAGCGCCAGTGTAGACAGGCTCCGAGCGCTGGGCGCCAATCCCCTCGTGGAGGTGGATTACCAGGAGCGCTGGGAGAACTCTCTCCCAGTGCTTGCGCGCGACCACACTCGCGCTTCAAAGCGCTGCCGTGGGAGTGTTGCCGCGGCAGCGCTTTGAAGTTTCCAGTGCAGACATACCCTAAGACCTTGTCTGCACTTAAAAGTTTTGCTGTTTTAACTGTGCCGGCATAATTAAAGCAGCCACCCTCCCCAGTGTAGACACAGTTATACTGGTATACAAGTGCTTATGCCCACGTAGCTTTTTCTGGTTTGGCTACGTGAAATAAGTTCTACTAGTATTAAGCATCTTATACCAATAGAATTGCATCTACTCTAAGGCTTTTACTGGCATTACTATGTTGATGGGGGAAAAAATGTAAACACCTCACACACACCCCGCAACATGCTGGTAGACTTTTTGATTGTGGATCAGGCCTAGCAGACTTGCCCAAGGACACAGTGGAAGTCTGTGGCAGAGCAGGGAAGTGAACCTAGGACTCCCACATCCCAGGCTAGTGTCCTAACCACCAGGTTAGGTCAGTATTCAGGTAGGAGCATGTAGGTGGTGCCGTTCATTGGCTAGGTACTGCTTCCCCCCCCCCCGCCCATGTCCTGACTGAACATCGCCATGGCCCAGGGTGATGCTAGAGGGTGTCGTGCAGCTGGAGGTGCAGGCTTTCTGATGGTCATTAAATCAAGATGCTGACCCTCTGGGGGCCATTAATGATTGCATGGCCTTTCTGCAGGAGACTCATGCGCCCAAGTTTGGAAGTTTTATCACTGACGTCAAGAGGATTTGGATAAAGCCCTTTACTGGGTTCAAACTGGGTTCAGACACCATGGCAACAGGTGCCAGCAGAAAACCTTAAGAGAGATAGAATAGTGCAGCTTAGGCATCCCTCTCTCCCTTACTGTCTTCCCTCATTTCCATTCTCTTCCTCCCATCTCCCCCACCTTCTTCTGGAGGGAAGATCTTCCAAGATAAAACAGGGAGGGATGTAAGGAGGCACCACACAGAGACTAATCAGCAGCCCCAGTACCTTTAATTTATTACTGCGTGAGAGGCTTGTTGAGAACAAAGCCGGCAGTTCGGAAGATCGTTCCTTTAAAAGATTTTTTATTTGAAAAGCTGTCAGCTCGCACCTTGTCACATCCCTACTCGCAGGAGAGGAACTTTAATAATGTGTCACCTCATGCAAATGAGCTCCTAATTAATTAAGTACTATTCTTCCGGGGATGGATTCATTAGAATCAAATTTGGACAGATGGGTTGGTTAGGTTAGGGCTGTATTGTGTTCTATTTTAAATCATCTGGCTTTGGAGTCTGGGCACTGGAGATGGCCTCAACAGGCAAAGCACACGATTCCTACAAAGTTCTTGCTTATCACCACCTTCGTGTGGAAGGAATGCCAGTTCTATGGATACATCTCTCTTTCCTCCAGACTCGTCTCTCCACAGACCCTCCGCATTTTGAAGGATTTCACTCATTGCAGACTCCAAGTTATCTACGTTCCACACAAATCTGACATACCCTTCTGTTGTTAAAAAGGATTTACTTTAGAAATAAAGAATTGGGGAACTGAGTCATAGATTTTAAGACCAGAAGGAAGTTTTAGATCATCTAGTCTGACCTCCTGCATAACACAGGCCATAGGATTTGACTCGGTTATGTTGAGCCCAATAACCTGTTTGGCTAACGCACCTTTCAGACAGGCACACCGTCTTGATTTGGAGACATCAAGAGGTGGAGAATCCATCCCTTCCCTTGGTAGTTTGTTCCAATAGTTAATCACTGAGGGTACGGAGACAGCTCTTTTCCCTCCAGGCACTTTTCACACCCCCAACGTTTTTTATGTTTCCTGCATGAATAATATGTGGGCGCCACTTCTTCTGGGTCTCTGTAAAGCACTAGGACCCACATTTGGGCTGGACTGGGTTGATAAAGAAATCTCAAAACCTAAAACGTTCATAAACAATCTGCCCTTAACACATGAAGAAATGGAAGGGTCACAACTAAAGCTGCCTGAGAAAACAAACTTTTCACCGAGATTGCCTTTAACTTTTTTGGTTTTCTAAACAGAAAACTGAATTTTCAATGAAAAGTTCCATTAAACTCAAAATTGAGAAATTTTTAACCAGCCCTTGATATGACCCCGTGAGGTGCATCATCTCAGACAGAAGCAGAGTAGGCCAAACAATGGAGGGGAAATTGTTCTCCCCCCTCCTTTGTTTTTTTTAATTGCGAGAGTATCAATGAAAATTTTCAAAGAAATTTCAAGAGTCAGAAGTTTTCCGCCAGCCCTCCACACAAACGCTTTTTGCTGCCACCTCTTTCCCCATGTCTGGCACTTACTCGGGGCAACAAAGGGTTAATATGAGATCTGACCAGCTGCATGCCATGTTCCCATTTTGCTGACAATCTTAGCAGAAAGGCCAATCCAAATTCCCCTTTCACCTGTCCAGAGAAGTCCTCATAGACCTGCACAACTTAGGGCCTGATAAACCCAGCAAAATCAATGCCAGTCTTTCAATGGACTTTAGATCAGGCCCATAGTCAGGGGGAGAGGTGGGCATGGCTCCTCAGTTCCTATGACAACCCTCTCCTCCCCTCCAAAGTCCCTTTGGAGCACTCATTGTGAGGAGGGAACATTACCCGGCTGCTGCCTGCCTGGCACAATTTCTGCAGGTATGGGACTTGGGCTCCAGGGCCGTCAATCTGACATCTTCCACCAGTATCGAAGTCCCTTATGAGTTACCCATTGAACATGCAACCACTTGAGAGCATCCAGTATATTATTCACAGAGAGGCGACAGCTCAGGGCATGTCTGCTGAGCATTAAAAACCAACCCGCCTGAAATTTGTTCCTTAATAGAGACCCCGAAGGTGCATTGACTTCCTTTTTCTTTTGTTAAACATTAAGCGCCTTTTCCCCCCTCCACCTTCTATTATTATTTTTAAAGAGACGGCTCTGCGCTTCTCTGGGGAATAGGAATCATTAAGTGAACAGCACTTGGCTGCACGCAGGCTTTACATTTTGGCACTGAGCAAGGGAAGCCATCAAACAGACTAAGAACTGGTCTCAGAGAGAAGGGAATCGGGTAGGTGTTCTTATAGCATCAGGCACCACACGCTGACCCTTTCTGTAATTCTCTTTCCTCGCCTCCTTTGCTCTTTCCTTGACCCATCTCTGCTGCTTGTGCTTAGTGATGCCCTTACCTGACTCCTTCCACTCGGAGTTGACGTGTAAATGAAAATACAGCTACGCTAAGAGGAGGACGTGGCCGCCACAGCACAAGCTATTTCTTTTAAACACCCTGTGTCCTGTCTGTGGCACACACACTGGCATTGCCTCACGAACAGATGCTAAACAAAGGCTGTTTGTGTGCAATGTGAGCCCCGACATTTGCCTAGCAAAATCCTGGTGAGAATGGACTGACAGCTCTCCATGCAACTCTCTCGCCCCAGACGTGCCGAACGCCTGGGTCACATGCTGGCTTGTTTCCTTTTTTCCACCCCCCCTTCTCCCCTTTGCCTTCGCCTCAAGGCTGCTGGGAGTTGGCAGGCATCCACTTGGAACTCATGAACTCTCCAAGGACAAACAGGAGCCATCACGCCTCGTTCTGCTTGATGCCCACTACTTGCAATTAAAGATGAAAATGTTTTGGGTCGTGCAGGTGGATTTCTTTTTTTGTTTGGTTGGTTTTGGAAGCCATGGGCTGAGCCTAGGTACACGGGTTACTGTTCAGGTGCATTCCAAGTAAACTAGTTCAGAGTAACTGAATGAAATAATCACGGCTGACAGACAGGCACCAGAAGAGGCAGATACAATGAACACAGCACACACATTCCTCAACAGACAACAGTGATTAGGTTCTGCCAGCTGCCCGGAGGAACTGCAGGTACAGGAAGAGTTGGCAAGGGAGAGGGGGTCAGATCAGATGCCTTCGTAGCTGGTGGTATTGCAATGCATCATGGAAAGGAGATGATTTCCATGGGACATGCAGCCAGGGATGCCAGGGGCAGGACAGAGCTATACAGTTCAAGCTTTTTAAACGCTTTGTTTAAAAGAAAAAAAAATGTGTGTGCAACAACTCATTGCTGCAGGACTGGCAGCCAGTGTGTGTCCAGGAGAGGGCCAGCCTCACCTTTCACTACCATGCCAATGTGACTCAGTCCTCACCGGAAGGGGTCTCCTCTAGGGTGAGAGAGGGAAGTCAGTCAGTCAGTCAGATACCAGGGCCCATTCAATCCTTGGCCTCGCTGCTGAGACTGCTGACAAGGGGCCCGGGCACCAACTCTAGTGATGGCTTTTGCCATACAGACGCCCATTTACTGGGAACGGAACTGAGATCACAAGCAATTAAGATCGATGCTTCCTAAACTTTGCTTTGGAGACCCAACATAAAGCCTTTTCCTATGCACCTCAACTAACTACCTGTCCGCCCCCCCCCCCCTCCCGTTTCTTTCAATGAAGGGTATGTACACCAAGATACTCATTTTTGCTAGGTCAGCATTTGCATGCAGGACTGATAGCCAAGGCCTCCCCCCCACAATCCCTGCTCTGCTTGTTAACATGCCACAACGTGATCTTGCTGGGGGAATTTTCGGGGCTTAGGGCACTTGCTTGCCCAGATTCTGCATTACACACTGAACTGCCAATAAGGGATTTGTTCCAGAGTCACCTCAAAAACCATAATACCCAGCTCTGATAGAACACTTTTCATCACTAGATCTCAAAGCACTTTACAAAGGATTATTGGTATCATTATCCCTGTTTTACATATGGAAAAACTGAGGCACGGGGAGATTACTTACCCAAGATCAAGCAGAGATTAACACTTTCAACCTGCTTTACAGGGGAAAGAGGGGCTGTAGTGCTTAACCTTTACAAAGTGCTTTTTGATTCCTGGATGGAAGGTGCAATAGGAGAGCAAAGAGTTGGTATTATTAATGGCTATGGATATGTAGGGAGACCAGATGTCACACTTAAAACAGGTTGTCACATCCCATTTGTGGCTCTTCACTGGAAAATCCCCAAATAGAGCCCGATCCCTGTTATCCATTCACACCTCACCTGTGCCCAGCCAGCTGAACAATCTTCTGATACTTGGTGTCAAGATCTCTCTCCCGACATACAGTCTTATGGCAATAAATTTCACAGCTGAGGGGATGGTCTGCTGGTCTTGGGTGACCATGTAACGTGGAATAAAAAGCCACTCACAAGGCTATTTAATGTTAGGTTAAGTTGGAGCGAGTAGCAGCTGGCAATCCCTCCCAGAGGAAGGGCCAAATGACTGTCCTGGACTGTCACATGATTAGCAAAGTCCCTCTGTTTCTCGCATGCCAGCACTCCTAGCTACTCAGCCAGGAGTCAGAAAAAGTTCCTGGGGGAATAGGCTTCCCCTTCTTCTTGAAATGGAGCTTCTAAAATGCAGACTTTTAAAGGGCATTGGACCACATCCTGGAGAATACACTGCAGGGCACACTGCTGCATGAGGCCCCAGGGCATAATGATGGAGCGGGCAGTGCTGTCAATTCTAGTGGTCACAATATTTGGATCTTTTTCTTAAAGTCCCAGCTCCAGGAGTCATGCTATTCAGAGAGAATCTCTTCTTTTGAAAAATACAAAGGAAGTTTCTAACTCTCATAATTTCAGAGAACAGCTTGAAAATGTGACCCCTAAGGTTCAAAGCCCTAAAGGCGAGTAATAAAACCCTCTCTCTCTCTCTAATGAAATTGGCTTATCATATACTGAGGGGTGACTCATGGTTTTTGAATGCCAGTAGTTGGCAATACAGATCAGGTGACGTAGCAGGCCTGCCCTGCATATGAGAGAGAAACACCGAGCTGTGGTGGGAGAATCAATAGTTCTAACCTCTGCTGGGCCACACGATGTTAGTCTGTTACAGAGCCCGGCTGTTCAGCTCACGCTGTAGAACTTTATGCCTCCAGCTTTTGGAGGTCGCCACTTCAATCCCATGTGTTGGCTAAGATGGCTGCTGTCACACAGGCTAAATCCACTCAGAGCTGCAAGTAACCGGGAAGCTAACAGAGTTGTGTGTGTTCATGACAGGATCTCTCTCTCTCTCTCTGGATGAAGTAGATCCACAGAAAGCAAAAGTCAGAAACCCCAGAGACAGTCTGTGGGTGGCAAAGCTGCTTCTATTGATCTTGAGTTTTACTGAAGTTGTGTTAAGTGAGGTCCTTGAAGGACAAGACGCAATCACCGCCACGCTGGTCTCCAGAGAGTCCAGGGCAGCAGTGGTGCAACCCAGCAGCGCAGAGCTCTGGCAGTATGTGTCAGCAGTCAAGTAACCAAGCTCCCTGCTGTCTCTCCCCATCCCCTGTGCAGAGACCTATGCTGGAGCTCAGCTCATCTTTATTTAACAACCCAACAGGGGATACATGATGTGCCAAGGTTGCTCCTGCTCATAAGCAGACATCTGGGATCCAGACCAAGTCTGAGTTAACCAGGACAGGCCGAATTGAGAACTGACACACACAGTGAGCACTTGGGCTGTAACGCTCCTCACAGGAAGTTTGTTTATTTCGGACCCAATCCTGGAAGAGTTAAAGCTTCCTGGTGGGAAAGCTCTGAAGTATGAAGAGAGATTCAGCTCCTATTGATTGGACCAGTTCATATCCTGTGTTCTTAAGCGCAGTCACAGCAACTGAATCCCCCAGCTGTCAGTGACTGGCGGCCCCAGTCAAGTTCATGCTCGGTTCTGGGCAAACACAGAGGAAGAGTCCCTGGCCCAGTGAGCTTCTCTTGAAACTCCGAATTGGGGGAGATCACAGCTGTGAACAGTCTCTCTCTCCAGTATCTGCATCTTAGTCTGCTGTAGGGGGTTAAAGCTTGTTCCCGCCTCTATGAGCCCCACAGGTACAGTATTAAACCCTTTCCCAGCTTTAGTGCTCGTCACCGAGTAAGGCAGATCAAATAGCACTGGATAGTCTGTGCATGCAACACACAGCGTGACCAAGATTCCGGACTAGAGTCCCCTTGATGGATCGTGGAGCTGAGTTTACACAGTGGCTGTACCCTTCCATTCCTGCCCACAGGGCAGTCAGTTGACTGAAGCAAAACAGAACTGGGTCTATATGAAATGGATGAGAATCAGGGTGGGGAGGGGGTGCAAAGAACGGGGCTAGTGGACTGGCTATCTTCTGCTCCGGTGGCCAGGTCTCAGATGCCCAGGGACAGAATTCAGGTTCAAGTTCAGGAAGACTAATGAGATTAAACATGATTGCTACTCTGTTCGTAACCTCCGGGGCAGTGACTCAGGGCGATTAAGCTTCACTTTGGACGACACCATTATCGCTATCCAGGAATTACACTTCGCACTCAACCAGCACCCCAAACTTCAAGTAACTTGGCCTTCTAGTGCCTCTGAGTTCCTAATGGTTCTGGAGCAAAATCCTGGATCCAGATATCGGCAAACTCCAGCGTTAGCACTAGAGAGCACTGGGGATGTTCAGAGCTTTGTTCCATTCCATTTAAAACGAAACCACAAAGAGGTTACCTGACTTGCCCATGGCCACACACAGTCACTCAGGCAGACAGTGTTTTGGCTCTCAGACACACCCCAGAATCCTTAGAGCTGAAGCCCCAGCATCTTCTTTCGAGAGCAGCTGATGGAAAGGAAACAAATGCCACAAAAGGTGCCAGCTCAAATGTGGGCTCAGCCAGGAATTGGAATGAGCCCGGATATAGACTCTTGAGGGTGTAACATGAGATGCTTCTCTCTGTGCAAGCCTTCCCTGGGTGTGATTCCTGGAAAAAAAGGCACCGATACTAAGCCGACTAAAATCTGTGGAACACCCCCCCTTGACTTCAGCGGCTTTGGGTCAGCCCTAGAGTGAGAACAGCACACTTACCTCTCTGTCAGTCTAAGCACTTAGATCCCCCCCACCACCGCCACTACTGTAGTTTCTCAGCATCTAACATGGCTATAGGGACATAAACAGTAGAAGACTCAACAATATGGTCCCCAGTTACCTGATGATGAATGTATGAAAAAAATTCACAGACAAGCAATAAACTGAAGTGCAGTAGGTGTGTTAGGCTTCTCCAAACTGGAGAGCGGGCTAGAAAAGTTAGGAGGAGCATGTCATGCAAGACTAAGAGGCATCATAACCTAGTAATAATACCACCTAACAACTTTTCATCGTGACCTCCATTTAACAGATGGGGAAACTGAGGCACGGGAAGGGGCGTGACTTACTCAAGATCACCCAGCAGGCCTGTGGCAGAGCCAGGAATAGAACCCAGGTCTCCTGTGTCTCAGTCCAGTGCTCTATTCACTCCTAGGACCAACCCGAAAAACAGGGAACACAACCTCTCACCGTGTAAAGATGCAGAGTGAGATTTTCCCTGGCGCTCAGCGTTAGTTTAACTCTGCTCCCACCGAAGTCAGTGGGAATGTTACTGGCGAGGACAATGGGAACAGTTAGGTTAACACAGGATAAATTTTTACCCATAGTTTCTCCAGATACGGCTTTGCTTTGTGAGGACAACACATGCTGTGAGACGAGAGGGAAGAGTTCTGTACCAGGCCTGTGAGAAGCCTCCCTAGAAGAGAGCTGGCTCCTCTTTCCCCGTGCCCTAAAATGCCTGCATGCCTGTAAGCACACATCCAGCCAGCTGCGCTAATCCTTCCCCCTGCCCATGGCCCAGAATCAACCTTGCCGCACACGTTCCGGCAAGGGTCCTTGGGCGGGACAAAGCTACACCACATTACTGCTTTCACTTCCATAATTGACCTGTAGATAAACACAAGGCTTCCGCCTTAATCCCCCTGCAGCCTCATGAACATCAGCCCCGCTAAATTTTTCATGTAATTAAGAGAAAAACCCTAATCCAGTGTAATTAGCTCCCTGATTGCCAACATGCGGCAGAAAACCACTGTTTGAACAGCAATTCAGGTCTAGCTGGTTAGGCAAATACAGTGTGTGTGGTTCAGTAATTTAACACTGAGACAATCCCCTCCCCACTGTCCTTGTAGGCTTGTTTTTCTAACCGGCACTAAATGGTTTCATGATTGTAATAGGCCCAACAGCCCTGGAACTGCTGCCCCACTTGTTTCCTCAGGAGAAGGGATTCTCATCAGATCCCTGTAGGGTTAGCAGGAGAGCTGGCAGAATAATTCCTAGAGCGATATTGGTTGCTAATTTTGACACGCCCCTGGCTCCATCTGTATCCTAAACTGCAAATCATCAGATTACTTGGGCCAGTGTTTTCACACCTCACTGCCTACATTTCAGCTCTTAAATCTGTATTTAGACCTCCCAAGAAAAGTGTCTCGATTCTGAGAAGTGCTGAGCATCTGTAACTCCCACGGAAACCAATGGGAGCTGCAGGTGCTCAGACTTCTCAGGTCAATTCAATTCAGAGGCTGAGATATGGATTTAGGAGCCTAACTTTAGGCAGCCAAGTGTGAAAATGTTGGCTTAAGAGAAGTGAATCCCTTGGACCAAAAACGAGCCTTTATAGCCTTTTCGTGATTTGTTACTTTGTCCATCGTATTCATTCATGCAAAATTTAAAGGGTGCCAGGTTAATATTGGGCTGAGCAGTGTGGATCAGCGGGGGGCACAAGTGAGGGGTGAAGGGTTATACGACAACGGTGAGCTGGCTGTATCCTTCATCTCCCCATTTCCAACCTCTTTAATGTCTGGGGCTTCCCTGAAGCAAAACTTTTGAAAAGGAAATATTTTTTGGAGGCATTAGCTGGGCCGTTTAAACAGACTGTCAACCTTCACTCTCTTTGTATTGAAGTTTTTTGTTTGGGAATAAAATGTTATTCTCATCTCTCCTTGTCTGGATCAATATCCATGTTGAGACCAGATCCCCGAGCCTAGAAGACCACAAAATAGCTAATCCACTTTCTGTAGAAAGGAAGTTGAAGTCCATCAGGGCTGGCTCCAGGCACCAGCTTAAGAAGCAGATGCTTGGGGCGGCCAAGGGAGAGGGGCGGCACCTACGGCAATTCGGGGGCAGCAGGTCCCTCACTCCCTCTAGGAGCGAAGGACCTGCCGCTGAACTGCTGCCGCCGATCGCGGCTTTTTTTTTTTTTTTTTTTTTTTGCTTGGGGCAGCAGAAATGCTGGAGCCGGCCCTGAAGTCCATGTTAACAGCTCCAGCTTTGCTCTTACATACCCTGAGCTAACCTCTGCGGAATATTCGTTTACATGCTCTGGGATGTGAGACCTAAACAGATCTGTTTTCAAACCTCTCACTCTTATTCTACCTCTTCTGACAGTGGACTCTCTCTGGAAGGCAGGCCAAAAGGTTAACAGCATGAATGGGTGAAAACAGGGGTTCTGCCTGGAGAGATCCATGTTTGGGCTTAAGGCTCTAACATTCTCAGCATCACCCTCCTTCTGCTCATTACATGGGAGTTCTATAAACACACCAGCAGCGAGCAGCTAGAGTCTGCCTTCTTGTTAAAGGCTGGGATATTTGTTTATACAAAAATACAATGGTAATTTCTCAACCTGAAGGCTCCAGTTAAAGAGAAGCCCCTGAGGAGAGCAAGCACGGAGGCTTGTTTGCATTGCAGAAGTTAAGCCAATTCCTCCTCCCCCACCCATCCCAAGCTGAATTTTTCACACAGGAAGGCATTGCAGACAAAGTATTGATTGCAACCAGAGCCTCCTGGTTTGATGGCAAAACATCAGTAAGAACTTGTGTGTCTGATGATATGTAACAATTTGCTGCTGTGCCATAATTCCCCTCCCAAGACAACAGTGCTTAAAAAGAGAGTCAGATATGTCTCAGAGGAGCATCAACCTATTCAGCTAGAGAATCCATGAGTCCCATGTTCTCTCTTCCCTAGCATCCCCTGCAGGCTGATGCAGACAGCACCACTGGCACTCGACTTGCCATGTACATGGGAATATAAGAATCGCCAAACTGGATCAGAAGAAAATACAAGAACCCTGCATGCACCACTCCCATGCCCTCTCATTGCAGATCAGGCTGTACAGGTGATACAATAGCTGGTAGGGCTGGTGGGAAAAGGAAGGTTTGCTCCAGGATCCAGACTTTCCAAAGATATTACAGACAAAGATCTATCATTAGACTGGAAACACCAATCTGTGCTGGGGAATGGGTTAGCAGGAGCATACCAAAAACAAGGTATGAGCTGACTCAGAACTTTGGTCCAAACTCAAAACTGTTTTTTTGTTTGTTTGGTTTTTTTTTAATGGGGGGAGTGCTACCTCCCTCTTCTTCCATTTTCACAGCTGCCTCCGCCCTTCTGCATCCTGCATGGATTTGCCAAAACACTGTAAGAAACAACTGTTTGAGAGTATTTCTAGCCTGACTGGAAGCAGGAAGGTAGCAGAAATCTCACATGAAAACCTGACCATGTGTGTGGGAATTTGCAGAGCTCAAGAGAGTTGGATACTGTTTGGACAAACTTCTGCTCATTTAAATCAAACTGCTTGAGATTTGACTGGCACCAGTCGCGGACATACCAAGTGCCTCTTCAGATCACTTGGTGCAGGACAGCAGATGAAATCTGAGTGGGGTTAGACACCGGGAAAAACACCTTTCCTTGTCAGGAGGAGATCAGCTCACTCCCTTTTACTGCCATCCTCAGTGAGTTGGGAGGGATTCTCATAAGCTTCTGGCTGACTTTGAAGGTTTTCTTGGAAACCTTCCCCTACATCTCTTACAGAGCTTCTCTCCCCCCCCAACAGAAGCTGGTCCAATAAAAGATATTACCTCACCCACCTTGTGTGTCTAACATCCTGGGATGACACGACTACAGCTACACTGCATACAGAGCACAGGTGACATTTCAGAATCCATCACCAAGGGCTGGTAGCAGAACCCATTGAAAAACTGGAACAAGTGTCTATTCATTTCTGAGCTGACCTGCTGTCTGAAGTCCAGGATAGCTCAATGTGTAGTTAACCCCTTGAGTTCCAGTGCATGGTGCACTAGCAACCAGAGGTTCTCCAGATTTCAGAGACATGCAGATGTATGAACCATGGACCATAGGGCAGCTCTGTAGGATGAAAAGTATGAGCTCTTGGTATGTAGCCAGTTCCCAGGGCCTCCGTTTTCTCTGACTCCTAGTTAACTAAACTAATTCAGGGCAGATCTTTCCACTTGCATAAATTTGTGAAAACAGAAAACATGGAGAGGGCACCCTCAGACTGCTTCCTAGGCACCTCTGGCATTTCAGGCACAAACTGCATAAAGAGTCCGTTTCCACACAGTCTGAACTGAGTTTGGTAAATCTCACCCCTTTCTTCTCACAGCTCCTGCACTAAGCAAAACACAGTGACGGGGACTCATTTGCTAATGAATTCCAGACGGGATATCAAATTTACACATTGTGGTAGAAGTGGTCTGAGGGACAGTGTTTCATTTTTCTGTCTCATTACAGTTATTCCAGCTTCTATTTGGTTTCAGAGAAATCACTCCTGCCAGAAAACCCACCATGGAATGCTGATGAAACATGAGTCTGCCTCTCCACTAGTTTCTAGTCTCCTTTCCTGAGATCCAGTGCCAAGTCCCCTCCCCATCTCCCACGTCTTTAGAAAGTGACATTTCTAAGGTCTGCAGAAAGCAGCTTCCAAATGAGAAGAGCTTAGCATGGCTCCCTTCTGTGCATTCTGGGTCAGTTACCTTTTGGTTCATTTGCGCCAGGAAGGTCTCAGTGGTAGGAGCAGTGAGAATCTTAATTCCGAGTCCACTCGCCAGATGGCGAGGAATGGGAGAGATTCTGCTTGCAGGCTATGACCATTCTAGCATGTTGTGCTACCAGTTGGCAGGTGATAAAGCAGCACTCAGATCAGTTCAATAATTTTTCAGCAGCCTTTTAAACATCCAGAGGATGGTGAAGGTGTTACAAAACACAACTGGGAGTTGATTTAAGTGCTTGATTTATGAGCCAAGTAAAACTGTATCTAAAGTCAAGTCCTAGGGATGGTAAAACAACAGATTGCGTCTGCCTTTCAAATCACACTTCAAATGCCGCAAGGTTAGTGACGGCCACACAACTGTCTTGATATGTGACTGTTTAAATATTAAGTGAAGTAGTGATTCCAGGGAAGGTAAAATATAAATGGGAGTGCTACATACTTATCACTTCTCTGCCTGGATTCCAAGCCCCATCAGCCACTGCTGGTCTCTGAGGAGGAGAGGTAGGGTCATGAGTTCAGCGGGACGGGCAATGGTTTTCCCATCTTGCAAATGTTTTCAACATTTTAGAAATGTTCCTGTCCCACACTGGGACTCAACTGGGACCTTTCAACACGTTTCATGAAAAACCAGAGACAGACATCCCAGAACAGCCAAGAGGTCCGGGCACTCACCAGGTTCTGGCGGAGCAGGTCCTTGACTACTCTTGGTTTGACTATTCGCAGCATCTCTCTCTACACCTATAGCCTGGACCCGAGAAACAATTGCAATTAAAGTTTCATCAGAACCAACCATTTCCCACAAAAGGTGGGATTTTAACAATCTGACAAAAACCCATTTTGTTGAAAAATTCCAGATGAAACAACGTTTAGGAGGAGAACTCCTGACCAGCTCTAGTCATGAGATTCTCAGCTAAAAAGGCCTGATTTAAAAATCCACCGCAGACCATTGGAGTCTTTCCATTGACACCAATGGGCTTTGGATCAGGGCCGTTAGGAGATTTAAAGCTGGGCCAGGGCGAAGCAATTTTTTTGAGGGGCTGGGGAGGGAACAGAGCCTTAAATCTTCACCTCTGTTGAACTTAAATTTAAACTCCTGAAGTGTGGACACATCACTCGCAAGCCACTGAACTCTGAGGTCAACTCCCTGAGATACTAGCTTCTCCCCCCCCCCCCCACTCCTCCGCCCCCAAATTTGAAGCTCAAAGGATACTAGAGTTTATTTTCATTTCTCCCCCTGAAGAATGAGAGCAAAAGGCTGTGCCTTAGAAGTTCTTAAAGCTTTTAGAAAGAGAGCTACAGCTTTAGCCAAAAATCTAATACAGCCAGAATTGCTATGAAAAAAATACCATATGGATCAGGTTTTCCAAAGAACTTAGCACCCATAATTGGGCCAGACTGTCACAATACCCCAGTACATTGGGTGCTCAGCTCTTTCAAAAATCTGTTCCCACATGTGGGGAAGGATTAGCAACTGTTAGCATACAAATAATTGCTACCCACTCGCTTCCCTGACACCTCACAGCTCCACCCCACCATAGTGAGTGCTACTTTTCATTTATTTATTTTACAGGCGATGGTCTTGCCGGATGCTGCTCCCAACATACCCATAGGGCTGGAGCAGCCATGAATACCGAGTCCCACACCACCACTGCAGCCTCAGCTTCCTTAGCTCTCTCTAATGGAGGGAGCACATTGCACAAAGGCATTGCTAGCGGCTAAGAGGCAGCATTGGATTGTGTCCATTTTTACAGAGCTGTCAAGCTACCATCCTGTCCCCAGTGCAGAGGGAATTTAGGGAGGGCAGGACATGGTCCACACTTGAATTAGGTTAGGAATCTGGGGTTAACCTCTGCACTCTTAAAAGTGTGTTGTGGGACTGCTAGTGATCACAGGGCTCACAATGACGTTGGTTTAATGTCTCATCTGACAGACATCAGACCCCTTCACAAGATGCTGGGGGATTGGCACAGTACTGCATCCCTCTCCCGCCCCCCTCTCCTCCCCATCACCGACACGACCTCCCTGCAGCATGCTGAGTCTTCCTTGGCAGTTTCACATCCTCGTACTGACCTGACCCTACCCTGCTAATTCATTGCTACTCATTTGCTATTCTCTTTCTGGACCCAGTTACATTTAGATGTTTTTGCCATTGGCAGCAGAGCATCTCCGCAACCTCACCACCCTCGGAGAGGAAGAGTCACCAGAATTCTCTCTGCAGCTGCTGTGTCCTTATTTTGCAGTCTGAATCCCTGAATTCTGGGGTTTATCATTAGTTCAAAGAGATCATCTCCATCCACCCCATGTCTCCCCTTCAGCATCTTTGCAAACTTCAATCATATCCTCTCTTAATCTCCTTTCCTCTTGAACGTTAGCTGAAGGAGCCAGTCTGCACCACCCCAGCCAACCTCTTTGCAGTTAGCGGGACTCTGCTATTTGCTGTTAATTATCAGACGAGCAGGACGGTTTTGTGCCTCTCCCTATCAGCTTTTCCCTCCTATCACACCAACATAAAAAAGCCCACATCTGCATAATTTAATTTGCTAATGAATTGCAGGCCTGACATTTTGTTGCAGTGTCATATTTTATTAGTCATGTCGTGGTTTGCATTCAGCTTCGGAGAACTCTCTGGGAGACTGAAACCACAGGACTGCCACTTTGCCAATCTCGGATTCCTAGGACTGGTAATTTGAATGAACCAAGGAGCCCGTTCTTTCTCTCTCTATTTCTGTTCATTTAAAGAGCCGGCTGCACAGAACGGCACTCGGTATTTAGATTAGTCTGTGGCAGAGCCAAGAACAGAACCCAGCTTTTGAGTCCCACTCCAATGCCTTAACCACAGCGTGAACTTGCCTCAAAGGGCTCTTCCACTCAGACCCTTTCTGCTACGAAAGTTTTCAGGAAAGCGCCATTTGAGACAGTTCTCCTATATTCTTCTAACCACTACAGCCAATTACAAACAGGAGTAAGTTGTTGTGAGGCTATGTCTACACTATCGAAACAATTCCAACATCGCTATGTTGCTGTAGCTATGCCAACAGAGCCCTGTAGTGTAGCTGCAGCGGACAGGAGTTTTTCTGTCGGGGTGAGAACACCACCTCTCTGAATGCTAGCAACGTTGGCGGAAGCCCTGTTCTCTGTCAACATTGCTGCGTCTACACTTGAGGTTTTGCCAACACAGCTATTGCCAGTCGGGGATTGGTTTTTTCATGCCACTGACCATCATAGCTATGCCAATATAACATTTCAATGTAGACCAAGCCCGAGTGTGTCTATCTTACATATAACAACAGTCCTATGCCCTGGCTCTCTGCTCATCTCTTTGGTCTCTCTGTCTTTAGCCAATACTCCGTTACTGCTACCCTGAGGGGCAAGCTGGAACACTGAAAAAATGCAAACCAGAAGCACACAGTACCCATCCGCTTTAGTGTCTCACTCCCCTGGTTTTCCCCCTGTCAAAGCTCCCTCCTTGGGCTGTGTTACTCACTCCATCTGCAGTTAATTCCAGACAAGCAAAATACAAACAAGAGCCTCAACTTCCTGAGACCTCCCTTTCCAAATCAAAGTCACAGCCAACTCCAGCTAGCAGCAAAGGAACGTAAGCTGCCTCCTGCTCTCCCGTGCCTTTGGAAGCCAACCAGCCAGCATGGGAGCCTCACCTATGTCTCGCTCAAGTCAGCACTTCCATTAGAACAATAGGCTCTGCCGGGTAAGAACACAGCTGACCCTTTATGCCACAATCAGAGTAGCAGGAGGCAGGTCCCTTGCCAACCTTCGCTCTAGTCCGACAGCTGCACGGGGGCTGCATGTTTTGCTTTGCGAAAGAGGGTCTGAATGAGCTAAGGGTGCACAAAGCCTCTATGAGCTCCTAAGGGCATCTATACCTCATTACGTTCCCCTTGGTCACCTCAGCTTCTCCCCTCCTTTCACACCATGCTTGGAACAGCCTCTCCACTTCCCACATGCCAAGCACCCTCCCTCTTCTCTAGCCCCATTTCTAAATCTTGTAGTATCTCTCTCATTGCCAGCGAGGTCACTGCATCTTCCGCAGTGGGGCCAGCATCTCCTAAGCCCATTGGTCACCAGAGATGGAACTCCTTGGGGCAGGGATCTTGTGTGTAAAAGCATCACACGCGCTACACAGGAGGGAGAGTAATTAGCAGCCAGGCAGAAAGTCGGCCCCTGGAGTCTCATCTTAGGTGGCATAGGACTTGGGAGTGCAGCGGCTTTCAGGGTTGTTGGGTTTGACTTGATTAGTTTAACTGACTCCGACATGCATTTAACAGTTTATTACCGGTATGAATCCATCTTGACCTTATGAGCCTATTGGATTTTGCCAGGGTTAGTTTGAGTGGCATGTGTGTAGGTGGGCAGTTCTTTAGGATGCTCTCCTCTAGGGAGCCAATTTGCTTCAGTGCTTCCCCCCACAGGATGCCAGCTGATGCTCATATCTGGACAGGGCACCTACACAAAACGTGTGAGCAGGGCATGGGTTTCTAATGAGTCGGCTGCAAAGCCAGCCCTTTCCTTAAATTAGCAGAAGGTGCTGCCCCCATTTATGAGCTGTGTTGGGCAATGATTTCAAATGAAAATCTGTATTTTATTCATTAGGTGTCTGCTTTGCTGCTGAATTCTTTAATGCGTTTCCCAGCTGTATCAATCCATAGCTGCGAAGGAAGCCATTAAATCTGAATGCATGTAACTTTTCTGGTAAGATGCATTCATCACAGGAAGTTAGTCTGTAGGTTAGGGGCTTATGCAGCCCTCAAACCCAACCTGCTATTCTCACTACTCTCTAGGAAATATTTCCCTTCTCCACCTAGTGGGAAGAAAGTAAATAACATGCTGGGAATTAAGAGTCAGAGGCTGCATCGGCCTGACAAACCCATCAGGATTGTAAATGATTGTGAAGCAAGGTCCATCTGGTGACACTGCTGGGTTCCTCCATCCTTCACATAGGTTGGCAGGGATTGCAAGGAGCCAGCACTAACACTGCTGGGCTTCAACTTAGTGCATTGCCAGCAGCTGTCAAGGAGATAAGATGAGAATAAGAGCGAGGATCATTTGCATTGTTGCAAACTCTTCTTCTGGGCTCATTTACAAATCTTGGTGTCCCAGTCAACTCTGTATTGATGATTCTCTCCAACCTTCCCCCGCCCCTCCACACTTCTTGGGCAATTAGAACAGAGATTTCTCTGGCACATGCCTTTCCCTACCACGTACGGAAATTAGAAAAGCAGTGTCTGCATGCCAGAAGATTTATTCACCTGTCCTAACTGGCAAAACAGATTGGTTTTGACGGACATGCTAGGATGTGCAGCTGCATTAATGAACGGTTTAGCATGGAAACTGACGGAGCTGTTCACCTCACGGATGTTCTTAGCAGAAGTTTATTTAAAGCCAACTTTCTGGTTGTGGTAAGTTTATTTATTGATCGGCACCCGCAAGAACAATCATTTCAGGCTCCTTCTTTGAAAAATAATAATTTACTATAATATTTTAGAGAGACGTTTTCAACTCCGAAGACTTTATGAATCATACACTTCACCATTGAAATGCAGCCACCTCTGGGATGGAGAACTAGGTAGGTAACCAGCACAGAGCATGGGAAAGGATGAAACTGTGCACCAGAGTAAAACCCTACTCTTATCAGAAGTGCCATGGGATTTTTTTCAGGAGCCAACAGGATTTGTTTTCAAGATCTCCTGGGAAAGATTGCCCTCAGACGGCATGCAGCTCAGGAGGATGAGGGCCTCCTGCTAGAGTTTGAACCAGTGGTTGCAGACAGTACTATTTTATAACCCTCTGGTGGGGTTATTCTGAGCAAACTAATTAAACTCCCCATCAACCGTGTAAAAGTTTAACTTTGCCCCTGAAAGATGCTCAGATATCATGGTGATGAGCACAATATAAACCATAGAGGGAGAGATTAGATACATGCTTCCATAGTCCTATTTTCAGCCAAATATTCCATTTAAAAGAATTTTAAACTGGGGCCGATGAATCTGGAAGCACCCCTGTTGGGAGTCACAGAGAAGCCAAAGACTCGATGGGCTATGGAAGCTGCTTTTATAGTGAAGCCCTGTAGAATTTAATGGAGACAAAGCCTTTTGGATTGTATAGAAATGACTCTGAAGCCCTGTAGAACTGAACAGAGAATGACCCTGCCCTTTTTTAAACCACCCTCTAGAATTCTATAGTGGGTTGTAATTTTCTATTAAATTCTATAGAAGGGTTGCTCCTCCTCTTCCACCTATAGAGGGGACTGGTCTTCAGCTCAGCACCTTGACACACTCACAGGGCCTCGCTGAGAGGAAGCTTGCACTGCAGTCATCTCTGCTGTAGATGCTCTGTAGGTAATATGGGGACATCAGGCCCGAGGCCCCTTTCACCAGCAGCAGATTCACTTAAAAAGAAATAACTCATTATTTAATAGCATCCTCGTACGTCTAGCAGCACTAATGGGCTCTGCTGTCTTACCATTGCTCTTATTTAGAGACCTGCAAAGCTGAGTGAGAGGGGCCCTAGGTTAAAAACATCATCTCTTACACGCAGAACATGCTTGTGTTTGGGTCTTCTCAGACACAAGGTCCCTGAACCTGATTGTAATGTAACTGAGCAGCACACTTGTTTTATACATCAGTCTGGCAAGGACATGCTTTCAATTTCAGCAAGTGCTAGAATGAATGGACAACAGGGGGAAATGTGAAAGTGGCAAGGAAAAGCAAGGAGAATTAAAACCCGCAGGACAACACTGCTACAATTTGTGTTCTGAATACTGTACGTCTATTCCTATGAAAATCTATACAGCTGCTACTGTTGCATGCACTCGTCTTACACAGCATGAAATTAAAATTCCTCTTTGGTATCATATTGCTGCGCTACATAGCGACTCCAGACTAAGCTAGCAGAGAATTTATCCTTTGGCTTCCTCAGTCGAGTTTGTGCTGGGATTGGAAGCCAATGGGTTGAGGGAGACAAGTCTATTGCCCACAGTAAAAAATCCTACTTCCAAAATAAATCCCACAGAAATATTGCTGGCCTGGAGTATGACTGCTGGTGCTAATTTCACAGTGTAGTTTCACATGCATAATTCCCCCCTCCCCTGGGCCACTTTCCTTCTTATCTTTCCAGAACAAACTCAACATTCAGGCTAATTTCAAGGAGCGTTTCATCCACCAGAGTCCAGCCAAATGTCAATGGAACTGCTGGTAATGCAAATTGAGCCAATCATGCAAAACAAGGGTGCTTATGGATTCTGCAAAGTGGCAAACAGGAGACAGGTAAAGGCTGCAGGGAGGGGGAAATGATTTTCCACTGCTTCACACCTTGTGTCATTTGCAGGTATGCAGAGTGAGTGGGATTTTTCAAAAGAACCTAAGTCATGTAGGAGACCTACATCCCTTTAGTTTTCAATGGGACCTGGACTCCTGAGCAATTTAGGCATTTCTGAAAATCTCACCTCTAAAACTCCAGACCATTCACAGCCGCTTTGCACAGAAGTAAATGATGACAGAAGATGCAAAGCAGTAGAGAATCATCCCTGAATATCCAGGGAAGCTTTGAATTCATTCAAGTGTTTTTCAGTGAACTCCAGCACACCTCCTATCAGGTATTCCCTGCTCCCAGGAGCTACTGTCAGAGAATTAAATATCAACAGATGTGCTAGGTGCTGTACAGGAGGTAAAACGGGAACCCTCCCCATCCCAAAGCATGCCCAATTTAAGGCCCCAATCCTGCAGTCAGCTAGACATGTGCAGACACCGAGTTCTGCCTGCACTTGAGCTCATTGCAGGACCAGGGCCTAACAGACCTGAAGATGGGACATGCTGAGAAGCCCTGAGGAGGGAATAATGGAGGGTTTTCTTTGTTTGGATTTCTGTCTATCTAGGTACTTACACTGCCCCTAGCACCATAGGGTCTGAGCACTTCACAAACCCTCAGTGAGATGCAGAAGCATAGACCCATTTTGTAGATAAGGAGCTCAGGCAAAGGGACTTCAAAGGCCTACCCTCACAAACACTTAAGTCCATACATAACTTTACACACCTGACTAGTCCTATTGACTAGTGAGTGAGTAACAGTGCCCCAAGTCACATGGGAAGCTGACAGCAAAGCTGGGAATTGATGTCACATTTCCAGGGTCCCAATCCATGGCCTTAACCCCCAAACCATCCAATTTGCTTCCAGTGGGCATTGCCTATCAAAGGAGTTCTACACAAAAGCTTACCACGTGGGGAGGCCAGAGGCTTGGCAAAGAAGACTGTAAGGAGAATGGGTTTGCCATTTGCAATGAGTAATCAAGCTCTGAAACGTGATCTGACACTTTTATAAAACTCTTTCATTTTGCACTTCTCAGAAAGTTGGGGTAACAGTGGCTCTGAGATAATTTGGGGACAAAAGGGTGGGGAGGACGAGGACCCTGATTAGCTGGGATGGCTGAGACCCTCCCAGAAAACTTTTCAGATCATGCAGCGGGACTTAAGAAGGTTTCCCTATTATGTATGCACAGAAACAGCAAGGAAGAGCAGGGAATCTATATTGTGCTAAAACATGATATAGAATTAATCCCCCCAGGTAACAGAATTCCTCATAAATGGCAAACGGGGAGATAGCCACAGTATTATATTTTATCACACTTTCTGTCAAAATATCCCCTGCAGGGAGCCTTTCAGGAGATGGTATCACAAGCAAAGCCTTATTTGGGAAGGATGATTTGAACTAGACAGCAGCAAACTATCAATATGTTCTTAGTGAGATGGGTAGATAGAAGACACCTTACAGCAGTGTTAGCAATACCTAATGGAGTCTTGCTCTCCCCTGTGTAATGCTGGTTCTTATTTGTGTGGGTCTATACACAGCACATACTATATATTTTAATGATATTGTAATGTGGCTGCCTTACACTGACATGACGCTTTTCATCCGGAGAGTCTGCCAAATACTTTACACATGTATAGGAGGGGACTAACATTTTCCCATAAAATGCAGCGAATAATTGGCCCATACAGGGCAGCTTACCCAGCAATGCTAAACACAACAGTTGAGAGGAGGAAGCAAAGACTAGCCAGTTGAAGTTGTGGTGGGATTTTAAGTAGGTAATGTAGTATGGCCAGGACACTAGCACCCCATCTCCCATGAAGAGCATCATGAAATCTTCAAAGTCCTGAGTGGTCAGTATTCTAATCTTTTAGGTAACACTGCCCACAGCATCCTAGGACATTGGGCGCAGTGCTGCCCCAGATGGAAAAGCACCTTCCATAGATGTACCAATGCCACTGCCTGAAATGTGCTGGGTTTTCCTTGGCCTCTCATCCAAGTACTGAATAGTCCCAACAGTGCTTAGCTTGTGAGCGCTGTGGGGATGAGTTGGGGCAAAGCATTCTTTTTCCTGAGGACTCGGAACTGGGTGTGTCTCTGTGCCACGTGTTCTTTCTTGGTAGGCTCATAGGCCTTCTCTGCACTAGGGATTTGCCCCGGTTACAATCTGTGGTATAGCTGCACTGCTTTGCCGATCTACAATAGGGTTTGCACTGGCGCAGCTTCCCCCCCCCACCCCCCCGTCAGTGGCTGTTGTTGGATCAATCCTCCAATGACGAGGCCACAGTTGCATTATTTCTCTATGAAGTGCTGCTGGGTAATACGAGCTTAGAAAAAGCTCCTATTGGTAAATCGCCGGTTAATATTCCATTGTCCCCAGACCCATGCAGCAGAAAGCCATGCCAGCAAGGGGCAAATTTAGATGTCCGGCTGCTTTCAGAGGCAGATGCAACTCCTTCCCCTCATCCCTGCCTTCAGTTATGAAAACAGCCTCCCCTGAATGCAGATAAAAATAGTCAGTGCCCCAGCTGGGCTGGCCTTGAGTGCTTCTGCCTCGCTAGGCTTGGCTTTGTGGCCGCTCTTATAGCGGCACTCCCGAGTTCCTGACAGCCATTGAGCTGGAAGGAAAAGGGTTTGATTATTCGACCCACCACATCGTTGGTGACCCAGATCAGTGACCCCTACCCTGTCGCTCTGTATTTGACCTGGATGTTTTACATATGGAAGGGCTGAAGCCATTCCAATGGATCCAAGCCATGCCCTTGTGCAGGTTAGATGATTGGTTCATTACAGCAGCCACAATGTCACCTACGTCTGCTGCCCAGGGCACCATGCTGATGTCAAGGTAATGCATGAGGCTTTTACATTCAGGGTGGGATTTGCGGGGTGGGGGGCAGGGTGTTTTCCACTGTTTCCAAATAGACATGTGTGCTCCTGGGTTGGAAAAGTGCTGATACGAAAGAAAATGAGATGCCAGAACCCCATCGCATGACCCAATGTCAGCGCCAGGTTTGGATGGAGCCTGGGCTTTAAGAAAATGAAGTTCATGCGAGTACTGAGTCCCTGGGGAGAGTTTACAGTTTTCATCGGGAAAATCATTTTCCCATTTCCCCTGCCTGATTAAAATCAACCTAACCAGTGCAACCCCCCAGTCCTGGCTTTCACAACAGCCTACACTTTTCCAGCCGGATACAGCCTCAGGTGGTGGAGCCATACTGCAATGTTGAAATGCAGCCAGTTCTAGGATGGAGGGAGGCACAACACGCTCCCCAGCAGTGTGGCAAAGGAGAAATGAAGGGCGTTGAGGCCACCTCCTCCCTACAACAACCTGGAATCCTTAATACCCGTACAGGACAGTGCCTCATTTGTAAAGGTCTCATCCACGAGAACTACACTGAGGAACACGTCACAAGGTCAATAGACCTGTCTTGGAAGAACAAAGGGCTGCGGGGGGCCCACCTGGATTGGAATGCACAGCTGGAGGAGTGACAAGGTACATTTTCCAATACCCCTAAAAAGCCCCTTCCACAGCCCTTGTGCTCGGGGCATACCATACACAAAGAGGTGGAAGCCCCTTGTTAAAACATTGGCATGACATTACTACAGCACCTTGCACTGTTGCACATCCCTCCCTTGGGGATAGTACCGGAGCCGTGTCTCAGTAAGCAAACAGTCAGAAGAGAGTAGCAAAGTGAATTAAGGCGAGTGGCTGCAGTTTGGCACTTTAATGGGGGTGTCCATGAATTACAGAGACATCGATCAAGGTGACTGCATATCAATCAGACGGCACTAACTTACCCTGACAAGGGGCCAGGGAAAACGCTCCCCATACCCCACAACAAACGTTAATTATTTACATCCCCGGGACTTTTTCAATTATCTCTCCAGCAATGAGGGACGGCATCCTGCTCTTCTGAGATATTGATTAAAGGGGGAAGAAGTTCTGAGGAAGGGGGAGGTGGGGAGAGAGGGAGGAAAGCACGATTAGCTCAGCCCACCATGAGCTTCTTTAACGGGGAAATAAAAAGGGCCTGATCGTTTGCAGTGTCTAATCTCAGCCAGCCTCGTCTGGACTCATTTCATAGCCGTATGTTGCAATACTTCCCTCGGCAGAGTTAGACATCAGTACAAACCAGAGTCAATAAGGCAGGTGTGGCTGTTACCTGCCTGCTGCCTCTATCACATGGTTACACAATGAAATGTCTTAGTAGAGCTGCAGACTGGAGAACTGTTTGTGTACCCTGCTGGTCAGGGTGTACTACAGGCCCCCCTCTGTGCCAATCCACAGAGGAGATGAGCTGTTACTGCCCACAGATATAGAGCCTGGCCTCTTTAGTTCAAGCTGTAGCAGCTCCTGCTTTTATCTCTGAAGGTCGACAGGGTGGCCGTTACATTTGCGGGTGGAACAAGTGCACCATGGGCAGGGGCAACACAAGCTTCCCTTGGCCCCACTCGGCCTCACTCCTGCCCAAGATGAACCCCACTCCCATGTAGTGATCCGGCTCCATAGCACATTCAGTCATTGGCTACTTTGCTGTGGCTGCCAGTGTTGATGCCAAGTAGGTTGTATTTTGTGAGACTTTCCCACTAGGAATTGGATTGAAACTACCCACTCATGTTACATAGGCCAGTGAACCACCATCAGCTGGCATCAACCTTACTCATGGCATGGATTTGAACCCGTGGCCTAGGGGTAAACAGCCGTGAGTCGTTTGTCAGGTCTTCCTTATTTGAAAAGAAGAACTTTTGCAAACCTCTCTGTGCATAGAGGCACTGCTGAGCCTGGCATGACCTGATTGTGTGAAAAATGAAAAGTAACCATCTGGATTCCAGTGATGAAGACGGCCAGAAAAAATTTGGAGCAGGTTCTGTTCTGCAGGAAGCTGCAGAGACAGGGTTGCAGTGACAGAAGCTGGCGCCAGAGTGAGGTGGGAGACTGGAGAGTGGAAGGGTTTTGGACACAAAGCCTTTTGCCCATCAGGCCACTAGCTCCGATCCAGCCCAGGGAGGTGACTAGTGACTGGAAGTTGTTGCCCTTCCAATGGTGAGTTGGCGTCCTGTGTGGAACCAATTAGTGATCTCAGGGTGTGGCCACACCACAGTTCGGCCCTTCCTGAAGTTTCAATGCAGGGGCCAAAGATGGACGGGGCCAGGAAGGGGGGTTGATCTGGGGGCCCACTCATTACAGCACACAACAAGGGCTTGGGAGATCTGGGTTCAAATCCCAGCTCTGCCACAATCTTCTGGGGGTGACCCTGGGCAAATCAATCTCTCCATGTCCCATTTCCCCAACCATAAAATGGGGATTATAATCCTTAATTTCCCCCACAACCCTTTCCCTGTCTATTTAGACTGTACATTGTTTGAGGTGGGGATTGTCTCATAATTGTGTGTATATACAGCATCTTGCACAATGGGCCTTAATCTTGTTGGGGTGGGCGGTTGTCTGTAGAAGCTATTGTCATGCAAATAAAAAACAGCCACCTCTAGATGGTTATTATGGGGGCTCAAGGCTGAGTACAATAGGGGGAAGGGACAATAAGGAGAAGTTTGCACCAATGCTGTAGATAATAGGTAATCGGCTCCAGGGTTAGTCGATCCAGCACCTTAAAAATAAAAAGAAATGGATCCAACCCTAGATCTTTTCTATCAAGAGAGTTTAATATGGCTGGAAGGGGCATAGAGGGGTTTTGTACCTTTAAAACCAGGGAGACCAATAAAAAACAATTGAGAAGAAAACAAAGGAGTCCTGAGAGCAGCACAGCTCCCAAAATATTATCCAGATAGTGTTTCAGAGGAGCTCCTTTAGCTGTTCCCAGCCTACATAGTAGTGGTGTTACGGTCCCTTTCTATCCTGTTGTTGTTGCTGGTGGGAAATTTGGGGTCTGTTAGCCTCGAAGTGGAGCCATGTGAGTCAGGCACATGTACATGTGCTGGGTTACCTGCGGCCAGAACTGAGAAATTACAATCATACCATCCGTGCTTAATTTGTAATGAAAGAGGTACCGGGGCCCGAGCAATTTTTTTTTTTTTTAAACTTTTATAACCGATGCGGCAAGCCCAGAGGTGCCGGGGCTCTGACCTGCAAGGCCCAGACGTGCCGGGGCTCTGACCTGCCAAGCCCAGAGGTGCCGGGGCTCAGCGCCGGCACAAATTAAGCACTGCATACTATGCTCCCAGTCAGATTCTACCTAACCCTTGATAACCTGTTTCTGACTGGCTGAGTTTTAGAACACAGCCAATCAGATAATCCATTTCCTGACTGCCCACCGGGCTACCTCTTATGTAGAGCTACGTGACTAAGTGGCTGGATAATAACTGCTCATCTTCACCTCTTCCTGCCCTTACACTGCCATCCTCGCCCTGCAGCACCTGTGCCTGGACAGGATACTGAGGCAGGGAGGGAACGTCCGTCCCAGGTACCAGAGCCAGCGGGGGGATAAGCAATAGGAACATGCATGGCTGGGGAGATAAAGAGGCAGATCTCCATGCTGCTAAGTGTTAGGGGCTGGAGGAGACCATGACCATTTTCTCTTTGGGGCAGATGTTCAAAGGAGCTCCGTACCATGGGTGCACATCAGATGCGCAGTGCTTCTGAAATTAGATGCCTTAGCTGAGCTCTTGACAGTTTGTCCTTACTGGGGGTGCTGAGCCCTTGGAGTCTGGCCCTTTAAGAGGGCAGTGCTGGAAGAGTCCTGGGATTACCAGGGTGACCCACCAACAGGACAGTCCCAAATTGCTCATCTGGTGGAAAAGAAATATAAGGGCACTGTCTGACTGGCCTTGAGAAATAACCCATCTGCTCCCTGAACCTTTATAAAGGAGGAACTCAGTACCTACTGCTACCTGCAGGCAGAGACGGAGACTTGACCCAGGATGTAGGAGAAACTGGTGGATTGCGAAGGCAGTTTGGGCTCCAGGACTCACCTGCCGTCCCGATGCCCCTGATAGCAATAGGGTACAGCGCCTCTTTGATGCTTTAATGAATTCATTAAAAGTATTTTTAAATTAACTCCAGCACACCTCATATCGCCTGCATTCCCCGCTCCCAGAAGCTACTGTAACAGACTAGGGGTTTGTTATATAATTAAATATCAACACATGTATCTCATGCTCAGCATAGTTTCTGTATTTGCTTGTGCTAATTAGGATGTGAACTAAAGAGTCTCACAGAAGAATCTTAACGTGCTTCCAGGCTAATTTTCCTTGAAGGTTTGGATAGTCAAATCCCATCTCTCCCAGCTCCATCTTCCTCTCCAATCCCCTCCCCTAGAAAAGGTTGAACTGAATTTCTCCCTCTCCTGCTCAAATTAACTCATCTCTGATACAGCAGGGAGAATCTTCTCTCACATTGCCCTACACCCGCCCCTCTCTCGGATGCAAATCACCATACATCTATCCTCATCTCTCTCTCTCACACACACACACACACACACACACACACACACACACACACACACACACACACACACACACACACACACACACACACCTATCATACTCCAACCATTCCTATCATAGGCATGTGCACACACACATACACAGTGTGCTAGGTGTAATTTCAAGCAATTTCCCTGCCAGTCACTCTGCCATCTCATGTAATCTCCCCCCAAAGGGGATCAGAGATTCCATGGTGCCTTCGCTTGGCCATAAAGAATGCAAATCACATCCCCTGATGTTTTTGAATAATGCAAACTCAGAGCAGCCAGCAGAACCCAGGGTAGTGGGCTGTCCATTAACTGCTTGTTAGCTCATGTTTGTGGTTACTGTGGCTCCGGATTAGATCGGAGATACATAATGAGCTTCAGAAGCACCTGGCCAAGAGAAAGATTTTGTTTAGAGAATCCAAATTATCAGCTTCCTGCAGGTACCATGTTTAAACCTACTGGGAACCTGTCAAAAATTTGTCATGTGGTACTACTTATTCAAATGGGCTCCCTGGTAGCTGTGGATTACTTTCCCTTTTAACATCTGGAATAGCAGAGCAACACAGGAGTCCCCATAGCAGATTAGGACATCAGGTTTGGTATCTTGTCTCCTGCAGGGTCCAATCCCTGATGGTTGGAGGGAGGAAAACAAAAACAAAAACACTAATCTATCTGACAAATTGCACCAGGCTGTATCATACCCACAGGGCCCAGTCTTGCGCTCATTGAAATAAATGACAAAAGTCTGATAAGAGCTGGACTAGGTCCTTTCTCTAGCCACCTGTCGAGCCGTGTGTCTTGTAAGATGCAGTCCTAAGAGAAACCCTATGAAGTTGGATTCATAACAAGTCAAAGCAAAGGCTTATGTTTCTACAGAACACTAAAAAATTCCAGCTGGAATGCAGCATTACCAGGAATACGGGTTAATGACTACGTTTTCCCCTTAATACCGATTGTGGTTATTTAACAGCCCTATTGGCAATTCCCTGCTGACAGCATTATATTTCAGACCCTTTCCCAACCCATGACTTCGGTTGAGGTTAAAATTCATCATGATTTTGTATGCATCTAAATATGCCTAATGTATTCTCTTTATGCGGAGTTCTCAAATCCACCTGGGTGAGAAGATAAATGCAATTGACCAATGAACTTTCCATTCCAAGCCCTGGAACTAATTAGCAGCCCTAAATCTCAATCCACATTTACCTCTCTCCTTTGCTTGTTCTTTAAATAGAAACAATGAGAAAGAGCAAACTAAGGAAAAGAGGAGAAAAATCAAAGGAGAAAGAAAGCAGACCCATCAGAAGATGGTACTAGAGACATTTTTTACTTTATCAGTACAGTGGAAACCTGATTTTGGGAAAGTTCTCGGGGGATGCTTGAAACTTCTGTAAAATCATTTTTCCCCGCTGTAAAAAACACACTCACGCTACAATAGCATGTCAGATTAAACAGAGATTTGTACATAATGGGAGTCTTCTGTAATGCAAACCACAGTTTTTCCCATACATCAATCTACAGATGAAATATGAGTTATCACAGATGCTTTGGGTTGCTAGTACAACCTATGGGCCAATTCCTCCCTTGATACATAGGGCAAATTCTCACCAGTGCCAACGGGAGCTGTACACAAATCTCCAATTAGTATTTAATTGTCCAAACAATAGAAGCTACCTAGACAGGTAAGAGTGTGACAATTCTGGGATAAATTACTCTGAATACCTGGGCAAACAGATGTGTGAATGAGGGAGTGTGTGGAGAGATAAAGGGGACGGCACTGATTTAAGAGAACAATAATGAAGTGCACTGCAGGAACTGCAAGCTCAGGAAGGCAGAGGTATCGATCCTGGTGAAATTAACACACTGTAACTTCTTATTTTTTAAAAATAATACACACACTTTTAAATTAGATTGAATTCACATGCTGTAACTCATCCTTCTCCTGCTCTTTAACGAAGTCTGGAGAAAAGGACCTCCGTCTATCCAAAAACATGTGCCCAAGCAGCATTTCCATCTGCTCTTAGTGCTCGAACTACAGTGCTGCTGGGCAATAGTCAGGAGAACAAAAGCCCAAAATGTTTACATCCACATCCCGGCGTTCACAGGGGAATGACGAGAAATTAACACCATTTATATTGCTATAGGCTTAGATACTATGGCCTCGGCTACACTTGGGGATTCACAGCGCTGTGAAGCGCGAGTGTAGTCGCGCCACCAGCGCTACGAGAGCTCTCTCGCAGCGCTGTAAGTACTCCACCTCTCCGAGGAGAGTAGCTTGCAGCGCTGCGAGGGAGCGTGCAGCGCTGCAGGCGCTGATTACACTGGCGTTTTCACACCCCTGAGCGCAGCAAGTTGCAGCGCTGTACAGCGCCAGTGTAGCCAAGGCCTACGTCACATAGATGGCAGTGTGATAGATAGATCTTAGAAATACCATTGGTAGAACATGCTGGGAAATGACATATAAATGACATGCAGAAAGAGCATTCTGGGTAAAGATATGCAGAGCTTTTTCTAAAAAATAGAACTAAGAGACCCCAATGGGCAAAATCCAGAACCTTTATGCAGGTCTTACTCAAGCAAAACCTCTTATCAGGGTCAAAACTTGTGAAAAATAGGTCATCCTGAGTATTAGGACTGGCTAATCACAGAGTAAAGGAAGCCGATGGAGCTGAGTACTAAGGGAAAGTCCCGATTGCTCCTTGCTCAGCACTAGTTTGGATGTGACTCTTTGGTGTTAAGTTATATATTTCTGCCAGACCCAGTTTACTAAGACTTCAGCTCCTCTTGCCTCGCACCAGCCTGGGAGCCAGCGATAGCGAACTGGACTGTGATGCACAAAGGTCAAGTTCAGCATAGTGAGGGAAGGTTGGTAAGACCAGGACCCTGCTGTTCTGTATGTCAGATCAAATCTCGCAGGGGGGGAAATCACATGGAAAGTTTAAAAGAGACACCAGACAAGAGAGCCCCAATGACAAGAGATGCTGTCAGAGGTTGCAGGGTTAGATCTTTGTGGCTGACAGGGAGTGAAATAGTTGCATCCCCTTAAAGGTACAACTGCTTGGTTACCAAATCATCGCAAAAAGATGGAGTAAACCATCTCCACAGACAGGCAGATCTCGGGCAGATGCTGGTCTCCAGAGAGTTAGTGAGCTTTCGTGCAGGGCCAGTGCCACGCTCCTTCTGAACCAGCTGCTAGCAGGGACAGGGAATGGAAGCAGCAATCTGGTCCTGTGGACAGTCAAGTTCTGTGCTGTTCATGAGCAATATAATGCAACTAGGGAATCTCAGCATTCTTTATGCAGATGAGTACCCCAAAAGAAGAGCGGGCTTGTGGTTAAGGCATTTGACTAGACTCAGGAGCCCCGGGTTCAATTGCCATCCCTGCTGTAACTCAGTTACCCATCTGTAAAATGAGCATAAAAATTTTACCTTGTCTATGCAGCTCATAAGGTCTTTTGCGGGAGGAATTGTCTCTGTGTGTTTGCACAGCTCCTTACACAAGAGGTGCTTAATCTCAGCTGAGGCCCCTAGGTGCGACCATTACACTAAATTCAGAGAATGACCTGCTCCTGTCTGGAGTCTTGTCCCGGTGAGGAGGAGGTAACCTGCTACTCTTTCCCCCTACCAAACCAGAGATTCTATTGCAGGCAAGGGAAACTCCATGCCTACTTTAAACTTGCAAGAGATTCAGGGTTTGGGTTTGCTTCCAATTTTGGGCAAAGACACTTGGCAGGAGGTTTGTCCAGCCCAGGCTGCAATTTTTACACCAAGTAATTAATCAAGCCTAAAACCGCTCATGGCTTTAACTGCTGCTCCTCTCTGTTGTTTGAATGGTTCAGGTTGGGAATACCCTCTGGAACCCTGGTAATAGGAAGTCACCTCACTAGCAACCCCTATTTAGTTTCCTCTGCATCCAAACAGCCATGCCAGGAATATCTGACACCTGCTGCATCTGGCATGTGGGGGTGTATGGAGATACTGTTCCGTCTGGGCTGCTAACCATTCCTTAACTTTGAAGGATGAGGATTGTGTATCTTTTACAGGAGGCAAAGACCCATAACTCATAGGTACCATGCCAGTGACTTATGAAGGTCTTTTTCATGGGTGAAATATCCTTTTTCCTAACGAGGTTTTATTTGTGGTGGTTTTAATTTTTCATCCTTAAGAGCTGCATCGGGCTATTTTGAGTGCACTTAACCCTTGAAACCCTCGCAGTTTCCAGACTGCCAGCCAATGGGATGCCAAGGAAAACATACAGAAAGATTAGACAACCTTTACTGCATGTCAGCAGGTTCCAGAGACTAGGAAGATGGACTGAGATCTGCAGAGAAGGGAAGGAGGCCCATGGTAGAGGGAGCATGACACAGGAATGCTTAATAGAAGAACCAGGACAGCAAAGAACAATAAAACTGCTACACAAAAGTTTCCTGAATATTATTTTTCTAAATCTTTGTACTTTATTTGCTGTATTTTTAGATGAGTCTCAACCTCACCTCATTCGCCCTTCTCCAGAAATAACTTGAAGCCTGGGGTTCATTTCTGAAAGCAAGCCACAGAATGCATGGTAAGGACCAATTCCCCTCCCTGCTATTCTACGGCAGGGAAGAATACAGCACAGCTTTCATTAGCTATTCTCCACCTTCTCCCTCACCCCCACATTCTCCTCCATAGAGATGGCATTGTTTTTCTCTAACTTTCCCATCCTGATAGATGCTGACAGGTAAATTGTTCTCAGCACCACTAGGCTGCTGGAAGCTGATAGTCAAATGATTTCCCCCCCTTAACATGGAGGGTTTTTTCCTCTCTCCCCCAGGTGAATATATTTTTACAGTTCGGCTTTTCTTTCCCTTAAAGGAACGACACACCATTTGTATTCTCCACAACCTCAAGAAAAAGCGAAAGGAACTTTAAACAAAAGCCGACATGCCTTGAAGCAATTACCACAAATCTGAGTGGGGGAGTTGGGAAGAGATTATTTATAGAGATTAGCCTAGAGTGACTGACAAGATGGTGTGCACCAGTGTTTGTTTTAATCAGAAACAGGCTTGGGATGGAATAAAAAAACTACAGCCACCCACGGAGCAGAGCCTTTCAGGTTACCTAGGTTACCAAACACTCCTCTTTTTCAAAGAGCTCCTCAATTACTCATGGCCACTTCCAAGGAGAGTTGATGCTTCCACCAGATACTATGGAATGTGCCTTCTGCTACCACGGAGGCACCCAGATACTACGGGGATGGGCAGCAATACAAAACCTGACGACAGATCAAAAGCAGAGGGTGGGATTTTCAAACGCACCCTAAGTCGGTCTAACTGCTCCCACAGAAGTCATTAGCCCTCAGTGTCGGCCCAACCCTGCTGCCATTGAACACACCAGGAGCCTTGAAACATCCCAACCCAACAAGTGTATAGGGTGCATTCTGGGAGTGAGTGTTCATCAGGTTTGTGTGGCTCACAGGACTTGCGTTCGAGTCTCACAGCAGGACCTGGTCACGAAGCAAGTGCCGACACGGTGATTTAGTAGAGGGCATGCTGTATTGTTAGAGGTGCCAGACCTCAGAGAAGTTAAACAGCCTCTGGTGGCTGTCCAGGACTGAGGCTAGAGCAAGGAAGGAGGAGGCAATATCAGAGTTCAGTTCCCTGCTTTGTCATCGACTTGCTGTGACAGGTCACAACCTATCTGCTGCTCACAGTGGGAGGTTCGACACAAGACAGAACCTCCTACTCCTTGGACGAAAAACATTTCAACAATGAAATTTACCTTTCACCACTGAGGTTGCGTGTTACCCATTTTGTGCTTCACTCGGTTTAGATAGTGAAACCAGACTAGTTAACCTGGTTTTCTGGCTCCTAAGAACTAGTGCAACGTGGCCATGGTTGCATTTGCAAACTCCACCAAGGTATGCTAGAAGGACACCATCAACTCCTCCTTTAATCAGCTATACTCCCTCCCCACCCCGGACTTTAAACTACTTTCAGGTCCCACATCTGCTGTTCAGTCTCCCTTCCAACTGTTCTGGCTTCAGTCACATTTTCCCATTTAAAAAAAATGTTTTTTCTTTCCCGTTGCTTCGCGAGAGCCCCAACACACACCAATGACAAAGAGAATCATACCCCAGAGTGACGGTGTAACCCTATCTTGCATGGCTTGTGGTCACCCTGACAAGACCTAAGGCGTCTGTCTTCTTCTTACACTTTGGCGAGACTTCTCTGACTTGTCGCGCCAACAAAGTCTCATTGAATTGAGCGGAACTGACACCAGGGGGAATCTGACTCTACACAACGTGCTGTCAAATGCACAGCAAACAAACTGGGAAAAGGGAGAGAAATACAGATCACCACGTCCCTTTCAGCTACATGTATGTCTGTAACACAGTAAATAACTTTGCAGACAGAAGGGTGATTTTTAAGTCCCTCAAATGTCATGAGAATATTTCTATTATTAGGAGATTTTGCACAGCCTCTTTTTTTTCCTTTAGGAAAAAATAATATCCTACAATTTGGGCCTTCATTCCTGGAAAATATTCTCACACACACAGAGCTATACATTCCCTATACACATAGGCAGATTTTTTGCAGGGCGGGATGACCCTTCTATTTAGCCCAGCAAGAAGATGCAGAAATCTTACATTATAGTTAAGAACGATACTCTGTGCCTGGGTCCTACCACAGGCATCATCCCTCTGACATGTACCCAGCTTCCACGCCACCTCCTTCCCCTGCCTTGCCCAGTGCAACTTTCACTGCTGCTCCAGATGGCTGCACATAACCAAAGTGAATCAGACTGTGGTTATGTCAGGCTGTGTAAACAGTGTCGTTGGAGTGGAATCTGCTGTCTGAAGATGAGCAAAGCACCCAGTGCAGTCCTGAAGCCACTGAGCTGCCTGCAGCGTTTAATCTAAGATCTGGGGAAGCCAAACTCCGCACACGCGTTCCTGCTGTTTATCTTTGTGTAGCGCTTTGTAGCACTGCATTTCTCTGATGGAATCAGTGCCTCTCAAGTGAGCACCAGTTCAATGCCAGCCAGCTAGATTCTGTTTCTGAATAACCCCAGAGAGGATATTGACCATTTCTCTGTCCTTCCCCTGTAGCACCAGCAAATGAGCAGAGAGAGAGAGAGAGAGAGAGAGAGAGTGTGTGAGCGTGTGTATATATATAGAGAGACCATACTTTTGCATTTCTGCTGCCCATCTTCCTAACAACAGGGTATTCATCCTTAGAGGGCACCCTGTGCGTTAAAGCCAACCAGAGTCATTCACAATAAGGTGCCTCTCCAATGAGGAGCCTGCTCTGTCAAATTGCTATGCAAGATAAAATGTCTCATCAGGAAGTTAGGAAGCATGCAGACATGAAAGCTAAACAATAACAACATGCATCTGCATTTCAAAGACCTGCACATGCCTCCACTTTGGAAATCTGTCACACCAAATAGACGACCCTGCTACTTTTACAATATGGAGGTGACTGTAAAAGTGGTTAGCATGTCTTCTGAGCTGCACAAATGTTAAACCACACTACAGCCAGGCTAGGATCTCATTAAGACAGGACAGCTTGGTCAGTCTATTGAAGACAAGGCATTCTGGGCCAGATTTTTAAAGGCACTGAGATGCCTAAAGATGTAGCTATTCTGAACGACACTGTTTACACCCACTAATCCGGGGCACCACAAGCTGAGTTTGAAAATCATTTGTCTTCACATAGTTCAGTTTTGTGCCAGTGCAGCTGTGACAGAAGGCACCACTGCCCACCCTTCAGTCATGCCAGATTCCCTTCTTTGCAGGGGGTGACTATGCCGGGAATGTTCACGCAGTGCTGAGCACTTCTCTCTGTCTGGGTCCTCCCACAATGCAAACAACATGCAGGGATTCATGTCATTTTCCCAGTGCCTTCTGAAATAATTCATCTCCTCTAGATGCTGCTTTTGTATCTGCTTGTTGCCTAGTGCGCTGGAGATGGTTCCTTGGACATTAGTCCCCAGCACAGACAGCTTTCAGATCTAACACAGCAGCAACTTGGAGGTATGTAGTAGAGCCCACCGGATCTTATGGTGCATCACAAACGATGGACATACAACAATCAGTTCACTCATCGCTGAAATGCTGCCATCTTGTCTAGACTAGAGCTGAAGGTGTGATGTTCGTATGTGTTAGCTAACACATTTTAAAAGTCTAATGTATACAAAGCACTCTAGGCCAGAGGTTTAAAGGCATATAAGACACCTATAGATACACATCCAACTTACTTATTTTAATGGGAGTTAGGCTGCTTGGAGCGGCAAAAACCCTGGAGCCGGCCCTGGCTAGGACCCAACTCAACTCTTGTGAAAAGTGCCACAGGTCAGGATCTTTAATGACCAGAAGAGGGCAGGCCTTGAGGTTTACATCGCGCACAGCACCTCAACATACCATACTGGGGAATTTATTAGTGGCTCATAAGAAAAGATTACCTCCCAGTGAAGCAACATCACAATTCACCGCAGCACCCAGGAGACATCCTATCCCAGTTCTGACCCTGCTTCGCTTGTGAGATCTAACAAAACCAGACTCCGGGATGGTATAGCTGCAGATCACAGTAACATGCAATCTGTTTACTGGGAGGACCGTCACAAAAAAACAGAGGCTCAGTGATTTCACTAGCTTCGACCCTGGATGAAGACTGAATTGTGCCAATAAAAACACTAACAGCTGAACAGGCCTGGAACAGATGTACGAGGAGCTTGGGGTGAGGGGGGGAGTGGAATTAAATTAATCCCTTCATTATCAATTTGACCCCTGGAAAAAACTGAAGGAATGGTTATGAAGGTTCACTGTGGACCTCTAATGCCAAGGAGATCAGCTAACACAGCATCTGCCAGCCCAGACTGGTTCTGCTCTAATCTCTACCCTTCCAGCTGGGACTGGAGTCAAGCGGGTCTACTTGAAATCACACATTCATACTGATGAGCTGTGCCATGCACTGTAACCACTCGTAGACCAGAGTCTACCAGAGGAGCATTGGGCTGCTTGTGACAGAAGGAACCGCCAATATTGAGGGCTGGAATTTGTGGTTGGGGTGATTTTTGGGTGCTTGGTTTCCTCTCCTGTTCTGGGGAATTTGCTAGGTTTACTTTTCTTGGTACTGGTATTTGTATATTAACACAGAGCCCTGAATAGGCACATGTTACTGTCCGTTTTATAGACCTCTAAATACATAACTGCAAATAAATCTGTGCATATTTCCAGATATTAGCTGAGCCCACGGGAAGGGCTTGGTTACCCTCTGTAGAATGGGAGGGGACATAGGATCAGGATCAGCTTCCTTGCAGCTGGCTGGTTTGGGAGGCTATGTCAGAGGGGAGTGCAAAAGATGGTGCAGATCTTTCTCTTTTCGGAGGAGGGAGAGCGCATCTGATTGATTTGGGATTTTATGAAAGTGATGATAGGAGCCAGACATAATGCAGATGGAAGCCATAAAACTTCCTCCATGCAGTTCTGCCAGTGCATCTCAATTTGGACGTGCAGCCACACCCATTGCTTTTCCAGTGCTGGATCTTACACATACAGCTCAGTCGATGTCCCTCAGTCCTGGTCTGGTGACCCCAGACATGTGCTCAGCTCTGGCAATGTCCCTCAACCTCACACCCCCCCTGCTAATCCAGCCCTGGAATTCTCCCGAGCAGAGGCTACCTCTTGACTGTCTCTACAGAGAGAGAACACCAAACTCATTTCATTTTTCAAGAGAGGTTTTTAATCAAGCTCTCTTGAGAGGAAAAAGGGCCTCGCATTACCTCACCGTGTCTCCAATGTCTGCCTAGTTTAGAGACCAGAGAACTGAGAAGAGAAGGAGAAACAACAGGCAGAAGCGTGGCAGTGCAAATGACGGTGAGGATGAACTTTCCAAGACCCAACTTGGGCCAGTCTGAGACTCCAGTGCAGCAAACACTTAAGCATGTGCCTACCTTTACTGCAGCAAACAGTCCCGTTGGCTTCAATGGGACTACTCATGTGAGGAACATTACACACATGATTAACTGCAGGATCAGGGCATTAGACTGGTTCCTCTTCACTTTGCAAAGGGAGTGACTGAGACAACCTCTCTGATCTGAGCAAGGAACATCCCATACCTTGAGGGCAGATTCCACATGGCAGAACAAAAGCAATTGCACAGTGCGGAGAGATTTCTACTACCACAACCCAATCCCCTCTGCTGAACCGCCTGCCCAGCACACTGGGCCCCTCCAGTTCAGAGCAGCTGTTGCAAATAGATATTGAAGTAAAACAAACAAACAAATGACACCCTGTCGTTCAGGGGATTAGTACTTTGAACAAATTTCACTTTGCAGGAAAATAACTGGGGAGCTCAGGGAATAGAGCATAAGCCTCTAGCTCTTCTGCACAGCAGTGAGGAGCGCAGCAAGCAGGTAACCAGGGCCAGCTCCAGGCATCAGCTTACCAAGCAGGTGCTTGGGGCGGCCACTTCGGAGAGGGGCGGCACGTCCAGCTGTTCGGCGGCAATTCGGCGGAGGGTCCCTCACTCCTGCTCGGAGCGAAGGACCTCCCGCCAAATTGCCGCCGCAGATCGCGATCGCGGCTTTTTTGTTTTGTTTTGTTTTGTTTGGCTGCTTGGGGTGGCCAAAACCCTGGAGCCGGCCCTGCAGGTAACAACCACCCACATTCAATCTCATGCTACTGAATGGAGACGCTGGTATGAGGGCATCTCAGAAAAGCAGGCACACCTGTGGAAGAGGGGCCAGCGGGATTCGCCCAGCAAACTGCTGCATGCTGTTGTCATTCATGGCACAGAAAGGCAGATAAAAGCAGATTTATCTGCCAGAGAATAAAAGCACAGGATTCTCAAAAGGGGCAAATTCAGAGGTGACTTGCTAGGCTCCTTCCCTTCTCTAATCCCTCTCAGAATTGCCAGTATTATCTGTGTGCCCATGCAGGGGGAGAGTTGCAGGGCACCCAAAAGGAGTAAACGAACGGAGGCTCTTTGAAATGCAGGGTCCGGGCCAAATACTGCGGGGGTGACTCACAGAAACAGAGAGGAGATTAAAGGAGATGAGGCTAGAATGCTGAGCCAGGCAACAAGCCTGCTGCTGGTGAAGATCAAGAGGAGAATGTTGGCAATATTTTGGATGTGCTTCAAGATGATGCGGAGACCAGCTGGGTTAGGCAAGGGAAGGGCAGGATGCCAGGGAGAGATCCAGGGGAAGTGGAGTTGTAGCTTGAAGGTGCATCCAAGCAGCAATGGCTAAGCAGTATGGGAGACGACTACTGTTCAGAGACTGACCGTCTTGGAGTGTCTCCCTGCCCTGGGAAACTCTACTTCCTAGGGTGAAAGGAAGAAGGAGGCGGACTGAAATGTAATGCTGAGTTAGCAGCTGTTCTGTCTGGGTGGAGGATGCCGACTACCCTTCTATACATTCTTTTGCCCAAATTTCATTTCTGATTAAGCAGCGCTCTTTTGCCCTGGACTGATAGAGCCTGGTGAGGCTGTGTGCTATTTGCATCCTTTCAAAATGATCTATTTGTTTTTATTTAAAAATATCACCATTAAAACCAATTGACTAAGCTAGGCTAGCTTCTGCTGAGTAGCTACATGGTCCAGGTTTCCTCACAATGCACTTTTCCAATCCAGGAAGCAGGGCCGGCTCCAGGCACCAGCTTGGCAAGCACGTGCTTGGGGCGGCTGCTCGGGAGAGGGGCGGCACGTCCAGCTATTCGGCGGCAATTCGGCAGACGGTCCCTCCCTCCCACTGGGAGCGAAGGACCTTCCGCCGAATTGCCGCCACAGATCGCGATCGCGGCTTTTTTTTTTTTTTTTTTTTTGGCTGCTTGGGGCGGCCAAAACCCTGGAGCCGGCCCTGCCAAGAAGAAGGCAATTCCCTTTAAAACAAAGTTTGCACTGAATGCAGGTGAAAGATGCTGGGCTTATGGCCCTGGGGAACAAGGGCCTCGCTTGATCAGCAGGATAAGACAGCTCAGGCATCAGCAGGGTAAGCTTCTGCCATGCTGCCCCAGGTTACGCTGCGTGACCTCCGGCAAATCACTCTTTTCTCTGTGCCTTTGTTTCCCTATCTGTAAAGCAGGGTTAACAATGCTTTCCCCACTTTTGTGAAATACTTGGAGATCCACACACAGCATACAAGTGCCAAATATGTTTAATTATTATTATTGTTCAGTCACCTGGCCCAGCTGGGCTTTGACTTCTCTGCTTAGGTTGCCATTAAGAGCCATCAGGGATCAGTGCCCATGGTAGTGGGTTCTTGTGATGTGGACACCTGCCCATACTGGGAACTGGACTGAGACCCAGAAACTCATTTTTCCACAGAAAGTTAACAGCCATCAGATGGTAATGCCTTTTGGCATCTACTGACCTGGGCAAGATTCAAACCAGTGACCCAAAACAGAAGTTCTCTCTTCCATGCACCACCCCTGGAAGCCATCCACCATCCCTGCTTCGGAAACAAGGAGCTCATAAAGGAAAGCCAAACAGACCCTTAGCTCTAGTGCAGCAGTAACCCTATCACCATGCGCTGGAGATAAAGGCTTCTTTTTCCCTGGGAGGAATCAAAGCCTCATTGAGAAGTGAATTATGAATGAAACCGTAAGCTTTTAAACTTTTAACCTCTGTGTTTCTAAGAAAGTCTCCATTTAGGAAAAGACAGGTCAGGATAGAACAATGGATCCAGTGGAAGATGGTAAATTTTCCAAGCTTTTAAAATAAACCCCAGTTTAAACTAAATATTTCATTTTCTGATCCTGCCGCTCTCAAGCCAAACAGGAAACTGTGATCCATGTTGACTGAAGACTCAATTAAATAAGACTATTGGACCTAACTTACATTTAGCTTGTGCCCACCTTGCAAATGCATCTGAGTTCTCCCTTCCTCCAGAATGCCTCTGGTATTCCCCACTGAGGAAATCAGTTGTCTCGATGTAGTTTTCTTTTGTTCACTCCCGTGTCATATTTCCAGGTGATTTATGAATGTGCCTGTGATACACAAACTGCCTAATGACTTACTCTCCCTGCTGAGAGGTAGGTCTCAGCTGAAACACTGCATGTAGGCTACCCTGGGAATCATCATAAAAGAAATTTGGAATTTTTCATCACATGCTTCACTCTATGTTCTAGGGCAAGACATGAAGGAGGAACCAGTTCCTGTACAGATTATTTATCCAGAAGGAGAGGTACTGAAAAGAAAGTCCAGTGCTGGCATGGTCAGCAAAGCTTATGGCAAGATGTTGACGTGAAACTTTATTCGACATTGGTGAGGCCTCATCTGGAGTACTGTGTCCAGTTTTGGGCCCCACACTACAAGAAGGATGTGGAAAAATTGGAAAGAGTCCAGCGGAGGGCAACAAAAATGATTAGGAGTCTGGAGCACATGACTTATGAGGAGAGGCTGAGGGAACTGGGATTGTTTAGTCTCCAGAAGAGAAGAAGGAGGGGGGATTTGATAGCTGCTTTCAACTACCTGAAGGGGGGTTCCAAAGAGGATGGAGCTCGGCTGTTCTCAGTGGTGGCAGATGACAGAACAAGGAGCAATGGTCTCAAGTTGCAGTGGGGGAGGTCTAGGTTGGATATTAGGAAACACTATTTCACTAGGAGGGTGGTGAAGCACTGGAATGCGTTACCTAGGGAGGTGGTGGAATCTCCTTCCTTGGAGGTTTTTAAGGCCCGGCTTGACAAAGCCCTGGCTGGGATGATTTAGTTGGGAATTAGTCCTGCTTTGAGCAGGGGGTTGGACTAGATGACCTCCTGAGGTCCCTTCCAACCCTGATATTCTATGATTCTATGATTCTATGAACTAGACATTCAATGAGACAGAGGTCAAACCACTTTATACCGAGGAAGTCAGAGGTCCTAGGGGGCAGTACAATGGGAGTGGGTCTCAGGAGAGAATAAACTATGTAGTGAAGGGGAGGAGAGAATGGCTGGCTCCGGGAAATGGTAAGGGAATAAATACAGAACTTTCACCTCTGGGTCACTCCTTCAAATCCACCACAGGTTGGTAGTGACTGAAAGTCATTGCCACTGAGAAGGCTCTTCAATGGCCTGTACCAAACGGGGCTCAATCCATTTCCTATTGCAGAGGTGGCCAAACTGCCACCCGCGCAACTGGCTCTAATTTGGGATCTCATGGAGGCCAAGGACTGAATGAACCATGGAGACCAAGCTCCTCTCCTGCCCTTTTAACTGGGGCATCTAATTCAGGGATGAGGCAAGTTGTCATCGGGGCAGAGCTGGGAGAAGCTTTCAGAAAACCGAGCAAAGGGCAGAGGAAGTACAGGAGACCAGTATAAGGTTTACAGGCAACTTTTAATGAGAGAGATAAAATGTGATTTTGTTAAGATTACCTCGTAAGAAACACTTGTAATGTGGCACAAGGTCCATCTAGAAACAGCAACACAGAGGGATAGATTATAGTTAGAAGCTGTAAACCTCATCCTTTTGAGACTTGCCTGCATCAGTTTTATTACAATATCTTTCGTTGTGTGATGAGGGAAGCCAGGCATTTTAAAGAGCAAGTAAACCAAAGGCAGGTCACGTACTGGGAGTTTACTGCCTCCTGGGATTAAGGTCCATCATCATGGAAGAGAATTTACAACTACATAAAATGTTTCAAACCTCAAAGGTTCTTTGGTACAATCTCTTGTGGCTTACTGCAGTTTCCTGGATTGATTGTGCTGTACCAAAACCCCCGATCTGAAGACCTCCATATTTTGGGGGAACTCTGTCCCATCCCTAGACTAGATATCAGCTCTCAGCAGCAAAGTGGAAACTGCAATGCTAGGATTGAGTTATTTATAATTCGAGCTGTGAAGAACTGTTCGATCTGAACTGAAGAAGTACTTGAAATCAGCCAGACGTTGTGCCTGGCTTGAGTTTGCAAACCAACTGGGGCTCCCTAGAACTTTTCAGTGTCTGCAAACTGTCCATCAAAACCTCTGATGAACCTCAGCGTGAATAGCCACAATATTTCTACACCTGCCGTTCATGCTGGATTTGGAGTATGAATCATGTTTGCTGGGAAAACATCTGATGTGGCAAATGACAAGAGCTTTTCCATTGCAGCCACTAGTGCCACTTCTAGACAGACCCATTTGAACTTGAACCCTAACTAGGGGCCTACAATGAGATCTGGGCCTGGGAAACTGGTGTTGATTTCAACTTGAACCTTTTCAAACTTCAGGATGTTGCAGACCTGATCCAGTGGGATTTGGAAAGGGGCCTCCCAGCTGGAATTCAGAACAAGGGATCCAAAGGGGGTTAGGATTCTTGCCTTTCTGGTTTCCAGATTTGCTGATCACCTGCACCTCTTGTTAAACTTCAGGGGCTCAACTCTTCTGAAAACCAGGCCCCCTTTTGGGTGTCTTGAGTTGGGCACCCAAACACTGAAGTCCTCAAAATTAATGGCAACTTTTGAAAACGTTGCCTCAAATCTGGAACAAGGTGGCTGGACTGGCAGTCTGTGCTCAGGTGACTGGAGGAGATGGGACTATTGAAGGATAAGACGGAGGTGCAGCAGAAACCCAGAACAGGAATGATAGAAGATGCCACGGGTCAGGATTGAGGGGAATTGGCCAAGCTGTGCAGTGGGAGAAGTTTGAGACACGAATGGCAGAAGGTGCTGCAGATCAAGACTCAAATACATTAGCAGGGGTTAGTGGGAGGAGAGGGGGGGTGGGACCCTGGGACAAGAATAGCAGGGGGTACTTCTGGACAAGCATGAAATGCACTGAGAGAGGTAGTGGAGCCCAGGCTGGGATGGGAGGAGGTGATGAAGATCAGGAGTGAGGAGAATTGTCAGAGCTAAGGGTGGCGATGGAAGTGGGGGTACGTAAAGCTGTCTTAGGCTCTGCATGCATTAGGCTTTGCTCTATTGAGTGCTAATAAAGCACTTTCATTTTCAGAGAAAAATCAATCACTGTAAAATTATAAATAACAGAGATGAAAGTTAAGAGTAAAACTAAACAAAACCCCAGGTGGCCTCTTGCCCAAGGCAGCTGCTACTAATTTTAGTCTCCCTGTGGTTTCCAGCTCTGTTTGGTTCAGCGACTGTTCAGTTTTAGATGGTTCGTTGTGATGAGACTGCTTAAAACTAGAGAACACCAGAAAGACCCAATCACAAGGAAACTCAGTTTTCCTTGGGGGTATGAAGGAGCTGGGATCTGTGCTCTGCCCCCATCCTACTTTTCTGACACACCTGCTGTGGTACTTGCACAGGCTGGTTGTCAGAGGTGCTGGAACAGTTTTTATAGTGGGGGTGCTGAGAGCCATTGAACCAAACTGTAAACCCTGTATATGAAGGAAACCACTTCAAGCCGGGGGTGCAGTGGCACCCCCAGTTCCAGCACCTGTTCTGGGTTGTCTGCGAGGCCTCCAGGAGAGCTGCAGTCAGCTGCCAAATTGCCATTTATTGGCCTCTGTGTTCCCTATACTCTGTGGCTGAGATTACTTTGGGCATGCATCCTTCTATGGCTAGGTGCAACCCCCCCACCTGCCTGAGACAGCGCCACCCTCCCCCTCACAATGGTATCTCCAGGACCACCAAGCATCAGGTGCTACAGGTACCTTAAAAATAAGCTCTTCTCCTCTGCTTTCAGTCAACAGAGAACGGCAGGGAGTTGCTCTGTGCTGAGGTTACAAAGTAGCAGCCGTGTTAGTCTGTATCCGCAAAAAGAACAGGAGTACTTGTGGCACCTTAGAGACTAACAAATTTATTTCAGCATAAGCTTTCGTGGGCTACAGCTCACTTCTTCAGATGCATAGAGTGGAACACACAGACAGAAGATATTTATACATACAGAGAACATGAAAAGGTGGAAGTACGCATACCAATTGTAAGAGGCCAATCAATTGAGATGAGCTATCAGTAGCAGCAGAAGAAAAAACTTTGAAGTGATAATCGAGATGACCCATAGAAGGTGTGAGGAGAACTTAACATGGGGGAAAAAAAATTCAATTAGTGTAATGACCCAACCATTCCCAGTCTCTGTTTAGGCCTAAGTTAATTGTGTCTAATTTGCATATTAATTCGAGTTCAGCAGTCTCTCTTTGGAGTCTGTTTTTGAAGTTTTTTTGTTGCAAAACTGACACCTTCAAGTCTGTCACTGAGTGATTAGGGAGGTTGAAGTGTTTTCCCACTGGTTTTTGAATGTTATGATTCCTGATGTCAGATTTGTGTCCATTTATTCTTTTGCGTAGAGACTATCCAGTCTGGCCAATGTACATGGCAGAGGGGCATTGCTGGCACATGATGGCATATATCACGTTGGTAGATGTGCAGGTGAACGAGCCCCTGATGGTGTGGCTGACGTGGTTAGGTCCTATGATGGTGTCACTTGAATAGATATGTGGACAGAGCTGGCATCAGGCTTTGTTGCAAGGATAGGTTCCTGGGTTAGTGTTTTTGTTGTATGTTGTGCGGTTGCTGGTGAGTATTTGCTTAAGGTTGGGAGGCTGTCTGTAAGCGAGGACTGGTCTGTCTCCCAAGATCTGTGAGAGTGAGGGATCATCTTTCAGGATAGGTTGTAGATCTTTGATGATGCGCTGGAGAGGTTTCAGTTTGGGGGCTGAAGGTGGCGGCTAGTGGCGTTCTGTTACTTTCTTTGTTGGGCATGTCCTGTAGTAGGTGGCTTCTGGGTACTCTTCTGGCTCTGTCAATCTGTTTTTTCACTTCAGCAGGTGGGTATTGTAGTTTTAAGAATGCTTGATAGAGATCTTGTAGGTGTTTATCTCTGTCTGAGGGATTGGAGCAAATGCGGTTGTATCTTAGAGCTTGGCTGTAGACAATGGATCGTGTGGTGTGTCCTGGATGGAAGCTGGAGGCATGTAGGTAAGTATAGCAGTCAGTGGGTTTCCGGTATAGGGTGGTGTTTATGTGACCATCGTTTATTAGCACAGTAGTGTCTAGGAAATGGACCGTTTGTGTGGATTGGTCTAGGCTGAGGTTGATGGTGGGATGGAAATTGTTAAAATCATGATGGAATTCATCGAGGGCTTCTTTTCCATGGGTCCAGATGATGAAGATATCATCAATGTAGCGCAAGTAGAGTAGGGGCGTTAGGGAACGAGAGCTAAGGAAGCGTTGTTCTAAGTCAGCCATAAAGATGTTGGCATACTGTGGGGCCATGCGGGTACCCATGACAGTGCTGCTGACTTGAAGGTATATATTGTTCCCAAATGTGAAATAGTTGTGGGTGAGGACAAAGTCACAAAGTTCAGTCACCAGGTTTGCCGTGATGGTATCGGGGATGCTATTCCTGATGGCTTGTAGTCCATCTTTATGTGGAATATTGGTGTAGAGGGATTCTACATCCATAGTGGCCAGGATGGTGTTTTCTGGAAGATCACTGATTGATTGTAGTTTCCTCAGGAAGTCAGTGGTGTCTCGAAGATAGCTGGGAGTGCTGGTAGCGTGGGGCCTGAGGAGAGAGTCCACATAGCCAGACAATCCTGCTGTTAAGGTGCCAATGCTTGAGATGATGGGGCGTCCAGGATTTCCAGGTTTATGGATCTTGGGTAGCAAATAGAATACACCTGGTCGGGGTTCTAGGCATGTGTCTGTACAGATCTGTTCCTGTGCTTTCTCCGGGAGTTTCTTGAGCAGATTCATAACATTCAAAAACCAGTGGGAGAACACTTCAACCTCTCTAATCACTCAGTGACAGACTTGAAGGTGTCAGTTTTGCAACAAAAAAACTTCAAAAACAGACTCCAAAGAGAGACTGCTGAACTCGAATTAATATACAAATTAGACACAATTAACTTAGGCCTAAACAGAGACTGGGAATGGTTGGGTCACTACACTAATTGAATTTTTTTCCCCCCATGTTAAGTTCTCCTCACACCTTCTATGGGTCATCTCGATTATCACTTCAAAGTTTTTTCTTCTGCTGCTACTGATAGCTCATCTCAATTGATTGGCCTCTTACAATTGGTATGCATACTTCCACCTTTTCAGGTTCTCTGTATGTATAAATATCTTCTATCTGTGTGTTCCACTCTATGCATCTGAAGAAGTGGGCTGTAGCCCACGAAAGCTTATGCTGAAATAAATTTGTTAGTCTCTAAGGTGCCACAAGTACTCCTGTTCTTTCTGTGCTGAGGGATGCTCTCCAGCACCAACGTTTGCTCTACCGAGAGGAAAGGCAGCAGCCTCACAGAAGCATCCTCTACAACAGAATGTATTTAAATACCTAATGAAGGAATAAATCTGGAAGGAGACATTTACTGTATACTTATTCACACAGCCTGTGTGTACACAGGAGCAAAAGTGGGGAGTAGAGAAGGTTTCATGCTGCACCCGCAATCCTCACAGAGAATCATGTCGTAGTGTCATGAATAGAGTGAGATTCTATTAAATGAGAATCTACCTGTCAAGGAGTAAACGGCGTGCTCCCCGTGACCTGGTGCATTCCACAAGACATGTCTCTGCTGAGACAGGATCCAGCATCTTACAGACAAAGGCCTTCCCATGGTCCCAGAAGAGCAAACAATAAGCTGGGAGACACAGAGACAAGACTGGACCACTTACAGTGCTGGTTTGGATCTACAAGGCCCTGTATGACTTGGACCTTTCCACTCTCTCTGGGATCAGCTACAGCATGTGAACTGAGAGCTACCTGGATATCCCCAAAGGCAATGCGGGAAAGGTGTTTTCAGCACGTTTGCTTCTGCAGAGCCATCTCTAGACTATTACCTGATGGGCACAGCTCAAGGCCTATCTGATCTCACCAGACTTTGAAGAAGGAGGTGGAGCAGGGAATGTGTGATGGACTATCAAGTGGGGGCTGATATTCAGTACTCCCAATGGGCTGTTGGAGAGTTTATACTACATGTAATAAAAGACAGCCCTGGTGCTCAGAGCACTGAACAGCATATTGTTAACAATCCAGATCAATGAATCGGATGGTAAAAGCTGCAGCAGTTTTACCATATTCACTCCGGGAAAACCGCTGCAGAGATCATAACTCATGGGACAGACCACTCCCTAAAACCTCAACAGAGTGGGACAAAAGAGAGCAACTGCAGATTTTATTGCTGGTGAATGCAGTATGATGGTTGGGACTAGAGAAAGAGGACCGGGCTTCAGGAGGGACCTAGTTTGGTGGGATACCTGAATGCAAGCTGGAACAGGACATGCACAGTAAAGATCTCTTTCCTACAACTCTACCTGGCTGCTGCATCGCGTATTGCTAAGGAAACCGTGAATTTGGTCAACAAGCAATTTCCATTGGCCTGCTGAGGAAACAAGCCCTAGCGAATGCTCTGGCTGTGTGCTGTTCATTCTGGCTTTTAAAGTTTACAGACAAAATAAGTGCAGCTGTTAGGTGCCAGGCAAGCTGCCAGTGCAGCCCCAGGCTGTGCAAAATCTGCCCCTTCTCCCACCTTGATATGAGCCCTTTGGGCTCAGACCTCACATAAGTGGGTGCATCAAAAGTGGAAGCACACTTGGCATTTGACAGCTATTCCAAAAGGGAAAGCACTTGCACCTCACTGCATGACTCCAGCATGAGAACAGGTAGCACATAGCATGGGAAAATCCAAGCTGGAATTGCATACAATAGGCCCTAGCATCTATGGGATTTTTCCACCTGCTGTTGAAGCATCCCATTATTGGGCATTGTGGGAGGCAGGATACCTGACTGGATGGACCAGGCCTCCTCCAAACTCCCCTGTCCTGCAACTCAGGGTCTTGCTACAGACAAGTTACCCAACCCAGTATGGCAAGAGACAAGACACTGGATTGGGATGGATCATTTCCTGATCCTATGTTCTTAGGAGCCAGTGAGGGCTGTGGAAAGTAAGGAAACAAAAGAAATATCTGAAGTAATACGAAGAGTGTGAGGGGGCAGGGAGGGGAGGAGAACAGGGAGCCCAACTGCACTGTCACAGCCTGCTCCCCATTAGCCATAATTAGAGGGTGAGCTGCAATATTTCCCAGTCACTTTGGGACACGTGAGCTACTTATTTTCTGAAACTGAAACATCCAGCATCTGTCTTTGACATAATACAAGCTCTGGGGGCTTGCTGTGAGAGAAGCGAAGCTTTCATATAAGGCACAGAGGGACCTGCAAATTCCATCCTGGCTCTTGTGTTCTTCTCTGTCTAGCATTAAACCTTCAAACAGGCTCCAAGGAAATCTGCGTTTGGCCCCTGCCACTGCAGGGAGCAACTCCTGAACGCATGCTGGGGCTGGGTCTCCTACCTGCCCTGACTTTGGGAGCCTCTCTGCTGGAGTGCTTGGGGCTGCACATGTTAAAGTTGCTAAGGCTGCCGAGGGGAAATAAGATTAAAGGAGCAAAGCATCCTAGTCAGGAGCTGTCAGCAGGGTGACTCCCCCAGAGCAGGGAGGGAACGTGATGATTTGTGGCTCCTCTCTGACTCACAGCCAGGTCACGCTAACTAGAGAAAACAGAGTTCACTGGCATCTGCAGCCCCCTGTTCCCCTCAGTCCAAGCCCCCATCCCCTGGTCTTTACAAAGGAAGGTGCAATCAGTGTTCATTCCAAGGGAGCCCCCCCTCCACACCCACACCGCAAGGATCAAACCGACCTGCAGCTGGCTATAGTGCAACCTGCTCTCTCCCCTCCCTGCTTCCATGGAGGGCCTTTGACCCCACTTCAACCCCCTATAGGGGACACAGGGCTGGAATTGGAACGGAGGAGCAAGCTTGCTGCAGCTGCTTCTGTGATCTCCTGCCACAAAGTCAGGGGCTCCTCACACCATTCCCCTTCCGCCAAGGATAGGAAAACACTTCTCTTAGCTTTTTGCACAGCAGCGCCCCAAAATCTAATGGACAACTTTGAAAATGCAGAGTTAAGCTGCAGCCCCAGCACCACACACCATGAAAGCATGGCCAGGATTAGAACCCAGGTGTGCTCTTCCGGTTCTGAGCCCAGTCCAGGAACCCTCGCTTCCAAGGGGCATGCCCTGTGTATTCTCTAGGGATCACACACTGCTCTGAAACAACAAAACAGGAAAGAATGAGCAGAGCTGAACAGCCCAACAAAAGTGCATTCAACAGGGAAAGCGCTTCCCAAGCTGATCACATTTCTCAGGGTTAAGGCCAAGAGAGGGCCACGTCCCACCTGTCTGAGCAGCAGTCACCTGAGAACCATGTAAAGTGGGAGAGAGTGGGAACCTGCAAGGAGGAGGGACAAATGCCACAGGAACTCTAGGATCCGCTTGCGCTGAAATCCCATCTGTTTTATTGGGAATGGGGGCAGTGAGATATTTGCCTGAAGGTGCCAGGAGCCCGTCTCAGCCTCCCAGGAGGGTTAGGAATCATTTGGCAGGGCAGTGAGGGTGGAGTGAGTGCTGGGTGGTGTTGATTTAAAGCAAGAACTTAGTTGTTCACTTGTATTTTGCATTTCAGGAAACTAAATGTACCAGCGAGTATTAAAAAAAAAAATCAATGCTGCCTGATGGAGCATTCCGACATGCACCCACTCACTTCCCAGCATGCACGCAGCCTGGCTTTCCAACTCAGCCAACGCCAGGCATCCAACAGCATTGCTGCACTTCGCTCTCATCACCCGGCTTCGTTTCAAAATGAAGTCATCCTCAGCTCGACCTCTTTCCCACCCCTCCTTCCCCCTGCAACAGGAAAGGTCGGCTCTGAAATCCAGAGGTCACCAGTAAGAAATGTGCTAGGGTCAGAGGTGAGAGAAGCGGAGAGGTGAGGAATTTCACCACCTTCCTTCAAAGCATTTGCTTTGCACCAGCTGCGGCGTGGCCTGACCCAGGACATGCCACCATATTTTCTATAACCACCAGCAGCAAGGCACCCCTGCATTGTTAGGGTCAGCACACTTTCTCATTGCGCCACAGGGCACATTAGACTTACAGCCACTGGGACTAACTCCTGGCAACGAAGACTTCTGGGCAAGCAAAGAATTGCCTCTCACTAGACATCACAAAACAATCCCCAAAACATCCTCCCTCCTAGTCTGACGAGCTGCAAGGCAGCCTGCTAGCCTTCCAACACCACTCCCCACCCCCCTGCACATTGAGGGTTTTTTGCACTCGTGGTTAGATATTAGGAAAAACTTTCCAGCTATCAGGGAAGTTAGGGTTACCATACGTCCGGATTTTCCCGGACATGTCCGGCTTTTTGGTCCTCAAATCCCCGTCCGGGGGGAATTGCAAAAAAGCCGAACATGTCCGGGAAAATAGGGAGGGGTCTTCGGGCTTGGGTCCGGGCTGGAGCCGCTGGGGCCAGAGCCAGAGCCGCTGGGGCCGGCGCCGCTCGACCACGGCCGGTGCCGGGCCGGTGCTGGGTCCGAGCCGCTCGGCCGGAACCGGGGCCCGAGCCGAGCTGGGCCGGAGCCGCTGGGACCGGGGCTGGGGGTGCTCAGCCGCAGGCTGGAGCTGCTCGGCCGGGGCAGGTGCCCCAGGGCCCGAGCTGAGCTGGAGTCGCTAGGGCCTGGGGTGCTCGGCCGGGGCCGGCGTGCTTGGCCGGAACTAGGGCTGGCGTCCCAAGACCCGAGCCGGGCCGGAGACGCCGGGGCCAGAGCCTCTTGGCCAGGGCCGGCCGGCCGCCGGAGGGAGCCGCTCGGCCAGGGGGGCCAGACTGGGCCGCGCCTCCTCGCGCCCCCCCACCACCACCGCCCCAGCCCCAGCCCCAGCTTACCTGCTGCCTCCCTGTTTCAGGCTTCCCGCGAACATTTGATTCGCGGGAAGCAGGGGAGGGGGAGGAGCAGGGGGTGGAGCGTTCAGGGGAGGGGGCGGAGTCGGGGCGGGGCCAGGGTGGGGCTGGGGGCGGAGTTGGGGCGGGGCCCCGTGGAGTGTCTTCCTTTTTTTTTTATTAAAATATTGTAACCCTAAGGAAAGTTAAACTCGGGACTAGGCATCCAAGGGAGGTTGTGGAATCTCCGTCACTGGAGATTTTTAAGAACAGGTTGGACAAACACCTGTAGCTATACCAATATAAATCCCTCGTGTAGACCAGGCTGAAACACCACATGCAAAGAGCCTGCTGGAAAGCTGCCAGCATGTTTTGGGTGGCCAGTATATCAGCATGGCGGGCTTCCCGGAAATCCTCAGGCGACTTGGGTGAATTCAGATTGTCAGAGTCGCTGTTCAGCCCGCAATCCCTGTGAGACCCTCAGCTTCAAAGCAGCAGCAACGCAGCAGGAAAGGGGCCAGAGTGCTAAACTCTTCCTGGCCCTACTGGAGATACCACATTCATTCCTGGCCATGGGGGCCTGGCTTCTTTAAGTGACTGGGACTGGAAGCCCAAAGCCAAGAGAGACTGGGCTCTAAGAAGCAGATGGGGAGGAGGTTTAAGGGGAACTGAGATAACCCCCGGGAACCCTCCGAGGCACAGATATGGCAGCTTCAACCTGGAGTCAGCAGGGCCCAGCCGGCTCAGTCCATCACAGAAGTATGGTTGTGACAAACTACTGCAGCCAGATATACTAATGCACTACCAACAGGGTAAACCATTTAATTCAGTGCTTCACACTGACCAGAGGGGCTCCGCACTCACTACCTGCACCCACCACCACCAGAGTTATGCACAGCTCTGACCCAGTGCACCAGGCCAGGGAAATGAGCAAAAACCAAAACACGCTATTTATCTGTCATTGCCTCATAAAACAATGGCCCTGCTGACCTATCTGCTGCTAACCTTCTTCCCAAGCTCAGCTCAGCGGCCAATAAAAGGGAGCAGCAGTTACTTAAAACCTGTCAAGAGAAAAGCAACAGCTGGGTCAGAGCTCTCGAACCTGACAAGTAAAATGGCCCCAGGTAAGAAAGTCAGAGGGGAACAGGAGCAATTAGTGAGCATTAGGCACCACATCTCCAGCCTCATCCTTTAAGCTACTGACCTCATAGGAACAGTGATATTTTCCTTTCCTTACACAATCCTTCTATATGAGGGTTGCCTTAAGGCTGAGAGGAGGATTCCTAATGAAAAAGCCCTACAGACATCGCTAAAGCATGATTACCTTTCAATAGGGGGTTGTGTATTATTTTTCAGCTATCCTCTAGGAGAATTATAATCTGTTGCTATTCAGTTCCATATGGTAGTTCAGAAAAACTATCGAAAGGGGATCATTCTCCATTCAATTTCATAGAAGTTTAGCCTAACGCCTACAGAGTCCTGTTGACTTCTGTGAATAACACCTCAGCCTCTGCTTTAGCTCCTCTCACTAAGGCTGTGAGGGGCTTCAGGGCTCTTTACCCATCAACTCCTCTCCTTGGGAGTTAGGGGTTTCTCTTTGCTGCAGGTCTGTGTGAAATTACCCAACCAACAGGAATCTTAAGGCACACATCCACACACACACAGAAAAATCAACCCAAGATTGATTAAAAACTAAGGGAACGTGGAACTAAAAGAAAAGGGTTTGCTTAGCATATATACACACTTTACACTTCCCTTAAGCTAAACCCAGTAAGGCGCTCTCAGAAACAAAGATCTCACACGTCTACAAAACAAGTCCCTGTCTTGACATTGCCTTATCAGAGTCAGCCTCAGAGAGAGGTGAGTGACACCTTCCATCCATCAACCAGGATAATTAACCCCACCACTGGGTCAGCCGCCCACATGTCTGGACAAGCCTCTTCTTAAACCAAGGCAGCTACTTCTGCCCTCCAAGCCGTGCTCTCCAGTTACCCATGCACACAACGGAGTTTGGCCTCCATATTCCATTTACAAGAGGCAAACAGGGCCGGGAACCATTAAGAATAAATATACGCTCTCATAATGTCACCTGTCATCCCATTGGTCCCAACACTTCCCACTGAGTTGCCACTGACAGGAAATTTGATGCCTATGTGCATTAGATGACCTTAAGACTTTAGATAATGGGGACTGCAATAGGTTGAATAGATACAGCAAATGTGAGAGTGCAGGTTGGGGCATTCACAAAGAAAAGTGCCCTACAAGGCTACGTACCCTAGAGACTGCGCACAGAGTAGGTCATCTAGGAGCAAGGGAAGGGGCTGCTTGCCTCAGGGCAGCCTGTGATGAATGCATTGGCAAATGCACGGCGCGGTTACGGAAGGAAAGAGACCTAAGGACTGGGTTCTGTGGGCAGTAGAGCACCTCTGGCAAGAGGCAGAGTCCCCAGCTCTCAGTTGCTTTCATTGGGTGGGCACTCAAACCCTTATGGGATCGGGATGCTAGAGACAGAGATAGTGGGCTTGGGTTGGTGGTCTGGCATCTGCCGGTATGCAACAGAGCTAGGGCACAGCCCCCTCTCAAGAGCAGCAGGGGTCAGGTGCACTGTAGAGGTGATGATCCTGCTCCCCAAAGAATGGGGGGCCAGGGAAGCAGATGCGCTTCAGCAGCATTCAGCCACCTCTCTTGGCCACTGCACTTGCATGTTCTCTCCCAGCTTGCAGGAGGAAACAGGTGCTGTGATTGCAGGGTATGCCCCCCCTCCCCAGTCCCAATGAAGGGCCAGCTACCTACAAACATCTAAGAAACAAAACACCCTTCAGTTCAACTCTCAGCACTAGTGCTGGAGACTGGGGGGAGGATAAGGGTCTCGCTGCTAGTGTCGCATGGTGCGGGGGGTGTCTCTCTCCAGGATCCATCTCTCTTGCTGTGGTTATGCTGCTGCCGTTCAGAGAGAGAGAGCATGCACCCAGTGGCGGATTAATGATTTTGCTGCCCCTAGGCCCTGAAATAATTGCCTGCCGCCCGCCCGCCCGCGGCCCCGCCCTGACTCCACACTTTCCCCACCCCCATTCCAACCCCTTCCCCAAAGTCCCAGCCCAACTCCGCCCCCTCCCTGCCCCTATTGGATCCCTTCCCCAAATCCCCTTCCCCCCCCTTCCCCCAGCGCGCCGCGTTCCCCCTCCTCCCCGCCCCGCGAAACAGCTGTTTCGCGGCGCAAGCACTGGGAGGGAGGGGAGAGAAACAGGATGCGGCGGTGCGCTCGCGGAGGAGGCAGCGGTGGAGGTGAGCTGGAGCAGGGGGAGCGGGGAGGGGAGCTTCTCCATGGGTGCTCAAATTTGCCGCCCCTGCAAATTTGTCGACCTAGGCGATAATACGCCGCTGCACGCACCTTGTGCACCTTCTGGCTGCACACTCCAGCTTCCAAAGTAAAAAAACAAAACAACCCTCCGCCCCCCAAAGAAGCTGGCAGGAGTGTAGTAATCCAAGTGCCCTAACGGAATCAGAATCAACTTTGCAGTGAGGCATCAGGGTAAATAAATAAAAAGAAGAAAACCTGTCCTAGATGTGGCAGGCGTAGCGCAGTGTGTAAGCGGTGATGTTTGCTCACTGGCTCCCAGAAAGCATCAGTGCATTAAACAAAGCCAACACACAGCTTCTCCTTGGATGGGAAGACAGTTTTATAACCGCACGTTGCTGAAGTTTGGAGCTAAAGTTCAACTCTTCTGGCAATACAGGCCTCCTCTGCTCTGGTTTTTAGTACTTTATCCTCCCCACCAGTGGAACGGTGCCAGCTTGCTCCCTACAGTGTATATTCCAGTATTTTATCCATGACCTAAATAAAGAAGCTTGGGAGACTAGTTAATAGTCAAATAGGCTTGCTTAGGTGATATTTCCTGTTATTCAGCCTAAAATTTAGAGCCTAATTATTATTTTGTTATAGTAGCACCCAGGGGCACTGAGTCAGACCAGAGCACCACTGTGCCAGGCGCTGCACATATGCATTATGAGAAACAGTCCCTGCCCTGAAGAACAGGCAGAAAGTGTAGGAAAAAACAGGCACAGAGAGGTGATGTGTCTTGCTGTAGGTTGCCATCCGAACTAGAACTCAGTCACCTGAGTCCCACTCTAGTATCCTATCCACTGGGCAGGGCCGGCTCCAGGCATCAGCCTGGCAAGCAGGTGCTTGGGGCGGTCGCTCCGGAGAGGGGCGGCACGTCCAGCTATTCGGCGGCAATTCGGCGGACGGTCCCTCACTCCCGCTCGGAGCGAAGGACCTCCCGCCGAATTGCCGCCGCAGATCGCGATCGAGGCTTTTTTTTTTTTTTTTTTTGGCTGCTTGGGGCGGCCAAAACCCTGGAGCCGGCCCTGCCACTGGGCCACACTTCCTCAAATCCCGAGAGGAACTGAAATCCTGCTAATCCCACTAAAGTCAATAAGAACTGCAGGTGCTCAGCACTCTTCAGGTTCTGGTCCTTCATGATAGTTCTGGTATATCTCCTTGTGCCACCTCCCCTCTTCCTCTCCCTCCACAGGGGTTACACATTTCAAAACACTCACACAGCAGATGCTTGCCGTATCTCACTTAGTCATCACTTGGCTAAGCTATGCAGACTTCATTTCCAGCAGCTCATTCCAGTGCCTTAAACGTTTGTATTGCTTGTCTGAGCCCCCTCCAATTCGGGAGTCCTGAACTGACACTGAGTGCCTACATGCAGACTTTACCAGGGCCACAGAGGAAGGGACTGTCATCTCCCTGGATGCTTTTGGTATGCAGTCCAAAATGGTATAAGCATCTTTTTATCTGCATTAGTGCCTAAATCCGCAACCAGCCCTATTGTCTTTTTCATTAACACGGCTTTCCAAGTTTGTACCTCCTGCTGCCTAAAAATCTGTGGTCAAAGTAAACCGTTTAAAGACGCTTTGAAAAGATTTCTCTCTGCCCAGGATTTTAATGGGATCTTCCTTTTGCTGAGAGAGGTGGAGTGGCTCCCATTCACATTAAAGAGACACACACCAAACATCTAAGCTAACATGCACCCTATTGTGGCAAGAGCATGGTGACCTGTGAATACGCAGAACTTCAGCTGCCTCCTTCTGAACTAAGTTACTACCAGAAACATTTTCACGACAGTTTTCAGATGTGCCGTCAGTCTGAGCGTGCCCAGTCTGTGTATGACAAGCCAATTATTTCCAGGACAGAGGGCACAATCCTGAGAGGTCCTGAGGACTGAAGCATTGTAACTGAAAGTGGGGAAGTTGCTGCGAGAGCAGAAAATCATGTTTTCATTCAACTATCCCTAACAATAAAGAACCAGGGAAGAGAGAAACACAAATAAACAAAACACAAAATAGCCCATTTGTGCTAGAGAGGCAGAAATACTTCTAAAAAGAGGGATTTTATCAACATTTTCCAGAAGGCGTCAGCTGTTCTTTAATGGTCCTAGAGGAATAACACAAAAATCTCACTGAACCTTAGTTTCTCAGTGCCTCTGATCACAGGTTTCTCAGCAATCACAGTCTAGATGTGGGACACAATTAAAAAAAAGTGCCTGTTTCCTCTAGCAAATATCGAGCCACTATTCCCATCCCTTTTACTGGGTATTTTGGCTGCACTATATTTTGGGTTTTTTCCCCCTACAAAGATATTCTGAAGATACCCTCTGCCCCATTCCCCTGAACAACAGGGATCTGATTGTCTTCTCATTTATACCAAGTTTACACAAGTGAAACTCCATCAACTTCAATAGAGTTACTCTCGATTTACATTTTGTTTTGCCTAAATTCATACTCCTGTTCTCTCTCACACACAGAGCTCCTAAACAGCTGAAGCCTTATGTGAGAAGAGAACAACTGCTGCTTTTGCACAGTCACCCTGCCACCACTCTCTGCACAATTCCTTGCTTTGTAAGGTATGCGGAGATGCCTTCAACAAAGAAGGCACTCTAGGAAAAGCACATTCTAGGCCACCCAATCCCCCAGAGCCACAGCCCCTGGCTGTAACTCCTCCCATGGAGGTACAGAAGGTATAGAATGAAGACTGAAAACTACAGCATGCAAAAATGCCACAGGACTCGCCATTGAGCTCCCTCGAGTTCTCACTAGAGCCACTTACCTCCAAGGAACCGACAAACTATACCTTGAGTCATATCCAAAGAAGGCTTCTATAGGGCAGGCCATCAGCAAGACAGCGCTGAGACACCTGAGTGCAGGGTGATAATAGAGGAGCTACAGCAAATGGATAAGGAACCACTTAAAAAAAATAATCAGTTTCCTCTGAAGTTAGAAGGCCCATTAGCAAGGAAGACTCGTGGTGTAAAGAGCTATGTTACCGTGAAGTCAAGAGGGTGATCGTAACCTTCTCTCCAGAGCTGCTCTCCGTAACCAGGGTTTATTGCGATGATTCCCTTTAGGCAATTTGCTTCCATGTTAAACTTTCCCTTTTAAGTTTAAAACGTATTAACGTGCAGAGGAGAGCTGAAAGCCACCACTTGTCCTTGCTTCTGCTGCAGGAATCCCATTTCCATCTGGATCTTTAACCTGTCTACACTGTTATCACAACAATGCTAACGACACCAGTGTCCAAGTGCAGAGTACTAGCAGAGTTTCTTGGAGGGATAGGATCAGGGATTTTCTTCTATGGACCACGCCTGCCAGCAGTGCAACTGACTAACTCCATAGGGACCTTTCTGCACTGCAGGGTGTTAGTGTGATACAGGAGCAACCCTCCCAGGTGGAACAGGTAGATGGGGATTAAGTATGTTTGAATGTGTCCTCAAACTGTGCTTCAGCCTTGGGCAGATCAGGGCTGTAGTATGAACCAGGGACAAGGTTAAAAGTGGTTAGAGAGTCCTGTCTGATCTCTGAGAGAGAACTGTAACCAGGTCTCCAGCTTTGGGAGGCTCTGCAGCGTATATGGGGCCCATCGCCTTTTCCCCTCACAAGTGAAATTTAATATCATGTTTGTGGTGGGAGGATGGGGGAGGGAAAGATATATGAGCCTCCCTTTCCTCCCTAAAATAATCTGCAGCCGAGATGAAAAATATTTAGGGTGCCTTTTTTTTTTTTTTTTTTGAAAAAGCACCCAAGTCCCATTTTCACAGGTTACTTCGGCACTTAGGAGTCCAAGTCTGATTAAAAGTCAACTGGACTTAGTCTCCTAAATCACACGGGTGACTTTGAAAAGGTCACTCTTCATCTCTAATCAGGGTGGCATAAAGCCAAAGGGCCACTGTTGCATCTCTTTGTAATCTGGCCTAGTGAGAAGCTGTGTGCCCCCAAATACAAATTGAGAGGTTGGCCACAGTGCTCCCAGTCTCACCAGAGTGCATCCTCCTGGGAGGAGAGGGCAGAGTGCTAAGTCAGTGCATAAATCCTCTGCAAGACGAAATAGTGACTTACTTGGTGCACTTCTTTCTTTTCTTTAAAAGCTTGGCAAGTGTTTCTCTAGCCAAGGTAAGTGAAAGGCAGCGGGCTTTTTCCATGACATGGTAACACAATAAAAAGCGAGCCAAGTCATCAGTTTTACACTCAACTTGTTGTTGAGCTTTTCATACCACCTTTGAACTCCCCTTCCAGTACTGGTGTATTCGTTTGCTTATATGTAAATAGAGAATCAGATCATTGTCTCCCAACTACCAACACCACATACTTAGCTTATATTTATTACACTGATACTTCGGTCTTGCACACTATTGCAGCACATTTCATCATCAATTAACCCGATGGTAGAGATGGGTAAACTGATGCAGCCAGAGATTCTGCCAATTAAAGTCATGCAGCAAAGATCGAAGGGCTTATGACTCCCAATCCCCGCTCTTACCAAAGGAGGAATAGAACCCAGGAGTCCTGACTCCCATCCCCAAACCACTTGCCTGAACTCCTCCACTCAATAAGCTGTAATAAGAGGGAGAGAAAGGGGAAAAGAAATGTGTGTCCTGGATGAAAGGCCCTATTTGCTTACTCCAAGACACCTATGAGGGGAAAATATTAGAAGTATGTAGTCAAATCTCATGGCATCTAAGATGAAGTGCAATGTGAAAGCACTGTGGGCTGAGGGAGAGGGATTTCTGCTTTGGCTTTTAATTAAACACAAACTGGGACAAGTCTGCAAATCTCCAGCAGAAAGCAAGGGTGCTGCAAGAAACTCTGATGTCTGCTTAGATAAGCAGAGTTTAAAAAAACTCACACATTGTGATGCCAAGGCTGGGGAAACTGTGGCATAATAAATTTCTAAGGGAGCCATTATTACACCCAGGTGCCTGAACTTGGTCAGCAAACTGCAAGACATCAGCATTCTTTCTGAGGAAGCCTCTAAGGAGCCAGGGTAGAGGGCCTCTCCATCTCAGTGCTCTGCAAGGAGGCATCCGATAGACAGGGAACAGCTGGGAATATTCACAGGCCCTTTCCCCCCTTATCTAAAGCCTCCTCAGGCAAAAATTAACGAAATGTTTAATCCTAAACGCATCATGCAGCTTTTTTATTTGCTTTGGAGGGCGGAAAGGGAAGGACAGAAGCTGGGGGTGGGGGAGTCATTGCAGTGATTCAACATATGGAATTAAAAGAATTAAGGCCAGATCCCCAGATGGTGTAAATCAGGGTACCTCCATTTAAGCCAATAGAACTGAGGATCTGGGCCCTGAACTTTTTGCATCCTGACAAGTGTCCCATTGCTTGTGATATTTTGGAAGGGGATTTGCAAGAGGAACCAAGGGGAGTTGACGATCGAATTCCCCATTGTATCTTTGAAAACCTCTCTCAGATTCTTTGGGGGCAGGAATCATCTTTCAGTTCAGTGATTGGACAGCACCTAGCACAATGGGGCTCTGGTCCATAGGTGCTACTGCAGCATAAATTAAGTAACAACAACAGGGAAATACAAGGAGTGGTAATGAAGGGGGAAATGGAACGGTTAAAGCACAGAGCAACCCTGGTAGCCCCCCTGTCTCATACCTTGGCAGGGATGGGGCTAGGGGGAAAATGCCCCTCTAGGTCACCTAGTAGGGTCTGTTGACATAGGCTACAGTATGGAGAAATTACAGCTGTTCTCAGCATTAAAGGTTTGCGTGAGTTCCAGATACAGCCCTGGGGGAAATCCCAATACATTTCCCAGACTAAAACTCAGCAAAAGTTTGAACCACCACCCAAATTTTTAGGTGGGTACTCACCACAAAACCACTAAGTTTTACCTCCGAGAAAGGTGACCTATGTGGATGCACCACACCCAGGAACAGAAGGGGATTAACATGACAGATCCACTAACAACATTCATCCCCAAACAACAACATCCATCAATGTAATTCCTCTCTTAACCCACCCTAAAGCTAAGCTAAACTTCTGGCTACAAAGAATGCTGGGGCTTGAGCTGGGAGCAGGAGAGGGAGGCAAAGATTCACGACAGAAAAACTGCTAATTCCCTTATTGTTGGGACAGTAACAAGATCTTGGGGGTGGGGGAAGCTTTATCTGCTTTCATGGCAATTATTTCCCTGTCACTCATTGCAAATCCAGACCCCCTCGGACAGCCAAGCAAGTCCTAATCCAGCAGGGGATCTCAACAAATGCGATTTTATCCGGGTCCCTCCGTCTCTGGCTCCCCTCGGCACCCTTATCAGCCATCCCAATCAAAGACAGCTCTCTTTTCAACCCATCTCTCTGGATTAGAAGAGGTGCCTTTTATCAACTGTGATTTAAAAACCAAACAAACAGAACACCAAACCAAAATTGCCTGCCCCTCGCTAAAGCTTGGGCAGGTTATATTCTCAGACATCCTGATAACAGGAAACCCATTCTTGTTCTGTTATGGAAATAGACACGTACCTCCACCATCGTTAAAATACAGTCAGAGCTTGCTGGGCTGAATCCGACAGAACATGGTGAAAAATCTGTTGCCTCTGTTATGCAGGAGTTGAGCCTAGATGATCATAATAGGCTCTTCTGACCTTAAAAATCTATGGGTCAGATCCTCAGCTGGTGTGAATCAGTGTTACCCTATTGATTTTAATGGAGCTGTGCTGATTTACATCAGCGGAGGATCTGCCCCTATGAATAGGATGGGAGAGTGATGACATTTTAAGGAACCTGTGTGGAGTGACCAGGAATCTGAAAAGAAACCCCTCCGCCCTCTCCCCACATCCAAAGCACAGGAGGACCACATGCCAGCTGTTGAGCTGATGCTATCTGGCTTCAGTTGCATGCCAGCATTCAAGTCACTAGCCTCTGTCATAGACGTATGGCTAAAAACAAAGGCAAGTGTTAGCAGTCAGCATGGGCTGGACTATCAGCAATGGGGTCTGTCCTGTACTGGACTAGAAGACACAAACTCCTTTATAAAATGGTTTTGCATGTATACGGTTCTCTTTCAACACCCCGAACGACTAAAGTTTTAGGACAGAGCCTAAGTCAACTTCCCCTCGGACACTCAGAGTACCTCTTAGCCAAGACACTTATAATACTGGCCTAGGGCTCTCTTGGGACCCCCAAAATGGGGATTAGGATGCCAAATATCCACAAGTTAACAAGGTGCTGAAAGATTTCAGCTTTCTAGTGGACAGGGCGGCCCCAGCACACTCTGGCATCTGCTGCAGGGGAGGAGAACTGGCTTTTTGTTTGGTTTTTGGTCTTTTCATTTGCTGAAAAACTCCATCTGTCCCCTCCTTGACACAACAGGAGCAGAGAATTTGAGGAGTGTAAATCTCCTCCCGCCCCCCCCTCCCTTTATTACTTAGGACTCAGAGCATAATTAGGACAGCAGTATTGACAGTGATGGGGAATTGTTCTCCCTGGGGGCTCTACATTCCAGCCAGCAGACCATCAAACAAAGGAAATGCCTGCTGACTGGGAGTGCCAGATGGATATAGGGTGTCCCCTCACCTGAATGCCTGCAGTCTCCCTGCCATGTGCTGTAACCCTGTTGCAAGCTACAGGATCAAGCAAGGACAGTCCTGGGATGGGAGACCACAACAAAGCACCTAAGGTGCTGCCAGGAGTGGTACTGGGGATTCAGAAGCAGATGCTCTTTCCTCTGAGACAATACAGAGCCCAAGTGCCGGATGTAACACAGAGGACTCATCTCCTTGCCTCCTGGCAAAATTCGAGCTCAAGTCATCATATCCTGCCTCCCTGCAGTTTCAGAATGCCATTGCAATACGATTTAACTCATATAAACTAGGGAGCCTGCTCAGTCTAGTGTTTAGAGAGAAGTCCAGGGAGACCAGACTCTAGGGTTCTATTCCGGCTCTGCCACATACTAACATAGCATGTGATCTCAGAAGTCCCTTCACCTCCGTATGGTCATCTTGTAACACGGTTACCATGTTCCCATAGCAGGGATGATGCAGTGTGACTGTGTTAATGAGCGCTCTTTGAGAGCCTTGTCTGGGAGGCACCAGTGAAGCACTGACACTGCAAGCAAGTGAAAAGTAACATGCTCAGCTTTCCCCTTAATAAGCCACTGGCAGCAGAATGACTAGCAAAATCAAACGTTGAATTAGTCATCAAATGTTAACCCAGTGCTGCTAGCTAGCATATTGCAAACACTTAATAGTCAATCAGGAAGGAAAGCGTCCCCAATCAGAGGATCAAACTTTTATTTGAAAGAAGAACTTGTTTTATGGAAACGTATCTTCCTCTCTTTGCTTTCAACAGCTTTGGGGGGTGAGTCTCACTGTTTTCAATTGTAGTGGCTTGGATCTCAGGATTGGCTCCTTTTCCGAGCGGCAGATGCAAATCAATTTCTAAGTTAGTGGTGATGGCCAAATGAGGACCTGCTTAACAGGCTCAACTGCTTTTAATGAGCTGATTCGGGGAGGGAGGGGGGGAAGAGGCGGAGGCAAGATGAACAATTACTACCTACAGTCATTCAAGTGCTTTGTGCTGTCTGACTTATGTGCATTATAGAATGCTCAGGCTGATGGGTGTGAGGCCTGCAGGCAGGTTTATGAGATTAAAGCCCAGCACACAATAAATAATTCATCAACGTACTGCAAAAAAACAAACCAAAAATAAAAACCCCCTCACAGTGTACAATAGCTACTATCTCGAGCAGTATGATGTGTACATACATTTTAAATGCACACCACTTTCATCTACATGTATCTATTTGATGCAAAGGCACGTAGGCAAACAAGAGGATGAAAATGCGGGTGGTGGTGGGGGAAATCAGCTAAGAAGCCGGCAGCATGAGAATAGGGCAAAATAGTCAATCCACTTAGTAATTGTTCCAGGCTGCTGTTTCTATCTGCGCTTTTCTGTTTGAATGTGTGTGTATCCAAAGAATCTGAAATCTTCACTCAGTCAATTATTCATTCATATATGTATTATACACAGGCCACCTTTTATGGAGTGGAACGGGCTCATTTCAGTTACCCTTTGCTTAGTGACATACTTCCCAGTGGAAAGCAATGGAAAACTTAGTATAAATAAAATGCTAACAATGTTCACAGGCTCTAGGACCCTGTGAGGTGGGAGGATTCCAGAGCTTGGGCTGCAGCCCAAGCCCAAATATCTACACTGCAATTAAAGAGCCCCTTAGCCCAAGCCCTCCCCCCACAAGCTGGCATGGGCCAGCAGTGGGCGTCTAATTGCAGTGCAGACATACATCGTCTAAGTGATTTACTCAAGGTCACATAATCAATGGCAGAGCTGAGAATAGAACTCAGGAATCCTGACCCATGCACCCTGTCTCACCGCCCTGCCACATTTCCTTGCTCTAACCGCTAGACACTTCACCTTCCCTACTTTAATGAGTAATGGCGGAGGTTTCTTTGTTCAATCCCTAGCGAGTGGGGAGAAGTCAGACAATGGTCTTGAAGCCGTGGACCAAGGTAGAAGAAAAACATGTAGAAAAATATGTTTTCCACCCCAGAAAGTTTTTCAGTGTTCAGAGCTAATAAATAATTTAAAGAGGAGGGTGGATAAAGGGGAGGGGGGGAAGGGAACCAATACATCTCTGGATGTCTATGTTTAGCCTTAGAGAGAGACAAGATGGATGAGCTAATACCTTTTAATAGATACATGTATCTGTTGGTAAAAGAGGAGCTCCACAGAGCTCCTCTTCAGGTCTGGGTTTAGCCTTCACATCTTGAATCTCTCTTTCCCCAGATCTCCCCCTTGCTCCCGTTCCCTTCTCATCCTAGTTCCACAGAGAAAATCCTGTGATCCCCTCACAGAACATCAGGAACTTCCACAGCGCAAAACTATTCCTAGCGCAGTGCTGTACTTTACAGTGTCTGGGAGATGTCATACCACATGCAGTGCTCCCTGAAGACACAAGAAACACAGACATCTGCCGTTCCACGTGGCTCTTTCCAGAAATGAAAGGACAGTAATATTTAAAAACAAAAACTGGATGGTGGGGAACTATTCGTCATAAAATGTATAATGGACTAATGCTAATAGGCAGACTGGCTCCATCTAATCATTTTGGGCAGATGTTAAAGTGATGAATTTGCCTTCTCAAATCATGTAGTGTTTTCTGCCGTGGCTTACACATTTCTCTGCATGCCACTACTGCTGCCCTGGCTAAGGGCAAAAAATAATAGTAACAGCAAATGGATAGTAAACTTGATCTAAGGACGGAGTAGAAATTAACAGAAGCATCAGTCAGCTGAATGGGCTTGTGTGTCTGCCCAGACAGTGCTGCTTTTGCCTTATGCTTCCGTGGGATTTTGCTCCCTGACTTTTTATATCCCTGACACATGCCAAGATGTGTGTGTGTGCATAAAAGGCCTTTCAAGATGGTAGCCCCTCAAAGGCAGATGTACATATAAAAGTTTTGTAACGAAAATCCATGGTCTTGTAAGACTTAACAGTTGTCACTATGCTGCAGTCCACAAACACAGATCTTCATAAAACTCAGATCCTTCTCCTCCAATCTCAGCAATCTTGCAAGACCCCTCCAAACTGGAGTGGAAGGAAAGTCCCCATTACTGTTAGTAGTATTGGGTCTGTGATAAAGGGTTGCGCAGTTCTGATTCTATCCAATAGAGGGCAGTGGTGCACATACTCATGTATGTATATAAATTCACAACTCTGATGATGGACACTAAGAACCACAGATTTAACAGAGACACCGGTTTTATGGCTCATTACAACAATTTGCAACACACCCTACTGCCTGCCAACCCTTAACTGCCCATTTTATTTTAAGTGGTCTTGTGACGGGTTGGATCACAGAAACCCCCTTGGGAGCTGCCACCTAATGTACCAAGACTACTTCTATTCCCTGTTTTCCCTGTATAAAGCTTATACAGGGTAAACTCATAGATTGTTTGCCCTCTATAACACTGATAGAGAGATATGCACAGTTGTTTGCTCCCTCAGGTATTAATACATACTCTGAGTTAATTACTAAGTAGAAAGTGATTTTATTAAATACAGAAAGTAGGATTTAAGTGGTTCCAAGTAGTAACAGACAGAACAAAGTAAGGCACGAAGCAAAATAAAATAAAATGCGCAAATCTATGTCTAATCAAACTGAATACAGATAATCTCACCCTCAGAGATGCTTCAGTAAGTTTTTTTCTCAGACTGGACACCTTCCAGGCCTGGGCACAATTCTTTCCCCTGGTACAGCTCTTGTTCCAGCTCAGGTGATAGCTAGGGGATTCCTCATGATGGCTCCTCTCCCTCCTTTGTTCTCTTCCACCCCTTTATATATCTTTTGCATAAGGCAGGAACCCTTTGTCCCTCTGGGTTTCCACCCTCCCCCCCCCACCGGAAAAGCACCAGGTTAAAGATGGATTCCAGTTCAGGAGAAATGATCACATGTCACTGCAAGACTTCATTACACACTTGCCAGCACACACATATACAGGAAGACTCAGAGGTAAAACACAGCCATCTGCAGACAATGGTCCTGGTTAATGGGAGTCATCAAGATTCCAAACCACCATTAATGGCCCACACTTTGCATAATTACAATAGGCCCTCAGAGTTATATTTTATATTTCTAGTTTTAGATACAAGAGTGGTACATTTATACAAATAGGATGATCACACTCAGTAGATTATAAACTTTGTAATGACCTTACAAGAGACCTTTTGCATGAAGTATATTCCAGTTACATTATATTCACTTATTATCATGTTTTTATAAAACCATATAGACTGCACAACGTCACAGGTCTCCTATAGCATGTGTGAAACCCTTATACTTAATCTGTCCTACCTTGTATTTAGCTCAGACACTTTGGTTAGTTTCTCCAGACGTGAAGTAGAGCTCTGAAGCTCAAAAGCTTGTCCCTTCACCCACAGAAGTTGATCCAATAAAAAAAAAAAAAAAAAAAAATCACCTCACCTACCTTGTCTGTCCTATGTATAAATACAAACATACACGCACACACACACACAGCTAGTTTAGGATAATCGCTTTTCATTTTTTTGAGGTGGAAGGATGGTCTTATATCTCTGAAGATCTGGAATTTTTTTTAAAATCTGAACACTATTCAAGTTTATAGGGGAAGGGGAGAAAATAAAAAAAATACCACCTCTTTTTTCCTTTTACCTCTTTAACAGTAGCAATAGGTGACCTTAATGCATGATTGACATGCTGCGACCTGGGTGCCATTTCCTCACCAAAGCCTCTTTTGCCCACCTTATGGTACACTGGGTAAATGTCCCAACTACCAATCACCCATGATTCGATGACCATCACTGTACAATACTGCCCAGATTTCAAGAGGCCTCAGCTCCTATTGAAGCGGTTAGATTTTCAAGTGTTCAGCAGCCCTCAGGAGCTCCCATTGTCCTCAATGGTGTGTGAGCAGGGGAATTCTCCACTGTTTTCAATAGGAGCTGCTGGATGCTGAGCTCTTTTGAAAGCCTGGACACGTAGGGTTTCCTTTCCATAGGGAATGCTCCACTTTTTCTTTCTAATCTCTCCCACGATTCCTTGACCCAAACTGCCCCATGCCAGTAGCCCAGTGCTCCTGAGCAAACACATCAGCATGTGGCATTTTGCATTCAAATTCTGTGATCTCTCGGTTTTGCCTTTGTGTTTTCCGCAGGAGGTTTTTTTTTTTTGGTCTCAGGGAGGCATGTATAGGGGGGAAATGACATGGTCTTCTCACAGTATTTTTGCCACCCAGGGATTTAAAAATGCTACAAACAGAACAGATCTCGTGTTATTTTGACCTCAATATGGCATTTAAAAAAGCCTCTTGGAAAAAAAGTACTAAAAAAGCACAAATTCTTGACACACAAACAGAATTACAAGAACTCATGTACATTCCTACTGGGGTACCAATGTGGTAAGAAAATTCATCAGGAAGAGCTAAGAGAAAGCAAGATGCACACACTCACAAGGCAGGGAGCCAGGAACTCCAGGGGTCTAGGCTGTTTGCTGTGCCTGACTCCCTCGGTGGCCTCTGGAGGATCACTTAACCTCTCCCCCTGAGTTTCCTCATCTCTAAGATGGGAATAACAACACTTCTCTTTCTCACAGAAGGGGTGAGAGGACTGATTAGCTTCTTGGTACTTCAGATGAAGGCATAAACATGCAGCTGACTCTGAAAGGACAGGAGAATCAGTCCTGATTGGTAGCCACAAGTGTCTCTCTTGTACCCTAAAGTAGAAGGATCAATGCTCCTTGAAACTGGTTTACCCTAGCTGTGCCAGTTTGAACTTTGCTGAACTACCTGCCTCAAATGGAGGAAATAAAGATGAGTTATAAGGAGGACATATTTCAGCTTCAAACATCTCAGAGGCACTAATATCAGTGTGCGCGTGATGGTGTTGGGGCGGGTGTGAAGGAAAGGCAGGGTGAGCTGAGTTTTAAAATTATGAAGAACACCTTGGCACTGTCCTTTTTAATTACATTAGTGCTAATCAAGTTCCATTGCCATGGTTCACCTGCCCATTTGGAGGCAATGCATTGCCAACTACACAGCAGAAGCAGTAGCTTTGGCTGGAGCTTTGCTCTCCAGTGGACTAGTGAGAAAGGTGAACGGTACATAGGAGTCAGAGGACACATGTTCTGGAGTAACATGGTGCCCATTTTAAGGAGCACTAACAGGGAGGTTAGGCAAAATGGGGTTTAGTGACTGGCCTTGTGCTATTGTAGGGTGACCAGACAGCAAGTGTGAAAAATCGGGACAGGGGGTGGGGGTAATAGGAGCCTACATAAGAAAAAGACCCCAAAATCGGGAATGTCCCTATAAAATCGCAAAAAGAACAGGAGTACTTGTGGCACCTTAGAGACTAACAAATTTCTTTGAGCATAAGCTTGCGTGGACTACAGCCCACTTCTTCGGATGCAACATAAAATCGGGACATCTGGTCACCCTATGCCATTGTGAGTGCTGAGCGAAGTGCATGGGAAGTGAGCCAAAAGCAGGGATGGTGAAAAGTTACATAGGAATTGCCATAGTGGGTCAAACCAAGGCTCGATCTAGTCCAGTATATTGTATCCAACAGGCCAGTACCTGATGCTTCAGAGGAAGGTGAAATAGGCAGCTATGGGATAACCTGTCCCCGATGAAAGTTTCCTTCTAACTCCCATTAGTTAGAAGTTGGCTTGTGCTTTTTAGCAGGAGGGATTATATCCATTCCCAAACTCTTGGTTGCGTTCTAATCCTTACTCCTATAACTCTGAATATTCCTGTTTCGCAGCTAAACGTCCAATCCCTTTTTAAATCCTGCCAAGCTCTTGCTCTCAATGATAGTGAGTTAGGATAAGTTAATGTGATGTTTAAAAAAAGTCTTCCCACTCTTGGGTATTTGCCAGGTAGGGTGACCAGATGTCCCGATTTTATCGGGACTGTCCCGATATTTCCTTGTTTGTCCCGCGTCCCGACCAATGTTAGGTCGGGACACTGGACAAACAAGCAAATACTCCGGAGTCCGGAAGTGCTTGCGCCCCCCCCCCCCCGCCCCGACTCTGCCCCCTCCTTTCCCCATTGGCTCCCTCCCCAAATCCCCGCCTTTTCCCCAGGCTCGCCATTCCTCCTCCCTCCAGTGCTTGTGGAGGGAGGCCCAGAAGACGCAGGGGAGTGCGGGGCCAGGGTGAGTGAGAGTTCGGCCTGGCCCCAAGCGCTGGCAGGACTCAGTCGGGCGGTAGGGAGAGTAGGGGGGCGGCCCGCGGGGCCAGGCAGCGGATGTTCTCCCCCCCTGGGCAGCGGGACTCGGGAGCAGCCGCTGCTGCAGCTCCCACTACCGCGGGGGGGAGGAAGTGGCCGATGGCCAAGCTCGGCGGCTGCGGTTCTGGCCCCCGGGCCCGAACCCCCTGAGCCTGGGCCTGCTGCGGGGATCTAGCAGCGCGCACGCTGCACCCAGGCCCTGGCCAGTCGCGTCTGGGCTGCTGCCCAGCTGGTGCTATCCCGCGGCGGCCCCGGAGTGGGGGCAGCAGGCCCCAGCGCCCCCGTCCCGCTCGGGTCCTGCAGGGGAACGAACGGGGCTGGGCTGCCGATGCTTCCGCCCTGGGAGAAGGAGAGCTGGGGGTGGTAGTAAGGACATTCTTGATTCCTTGATGCAAAACACAAACAAAGCCAAATGGACTTGGCAGCTTTCTACCCTGGGGCGCTCTCACAGCCCTTACCCCCACTCCCTGCTGCCTGGGTCCCTGGCATAGTCATTCCTCCAGAGCCTTGGTGACAGCAGTGTGGGAAATCCATTTAACCCTTCCCTGCTTCCCAGAAACTCATTTAAATGCTCATCGGGCCATTTGAGAAGATGCGTCTTCAGGGAGCCAGAGAAAGAAAGAACTCAATATATTTTTTCCTCTGGAAAGCTTTCTGACTTGCCTGCCTGCTCTCATTATAACCACTAGGCCCATCACAAAAAATTTGGGCCCCTGGTACATGTGTGCTGGGGCCTCCCTCCTTCCCACTTCAAGACAGTTAAAGGCTTTGAGTCCCCTCTGAACTCGTTCAGTTGGCCCCTTTTCTCCCCTCTCATCAGCTCTGATACCCACTTCATTGGAGATGGAGCAGCCTGGGCAGGGCCGGCTCTAGGTTTTTTGCCGCCCCAAGCAAAAAAAATTTGGCTGCCCCCCACCCCAGCCCTGGGCTCCCCCCCCGCACCCCCCTGCTGCCCCAGCCCTGGGCTCTCACCCCCCCAGGGCCGGTGCAAGGAAGTTTCGTGCCCTAGGTGAAACTTCCACCTTGCGCCCCCCCCCCCCCAGCCCTGCGGCAGCTCCCCGCCCCCCCCCCCTGCCCTGAGGCACCCCCCCCCCCGCAGCAGCTGGCCCCCCCCGGGGAGCCGTGCGGCAGCTCCCCACCCCAGCTCACCTCTGCTCTGCCTCCTCCCTGAGCATGCCGCCCCGGCTCTAATTCTCCTCCCCTCCCAGGCTCGCGGCGCCAAACAGCTGATTGGCGCCGCAAGCCTGGGAGGCGGGAGAAGCGGAGCGGCGACCGCGCACTCGGGGAGGGGGCATAGCAGAGATGAGCTGGGGTGGGGAGCTGCCGCACGGCTCCCTGTGCCGGCGGGGGTGGGGAGCTCCCGCGGGGGGCGGGTGCCTCAGGGTGAGGGGGGGAGCTGCCGCGGGGCTCCCCACCCCAGCTCACCTCTGCTATGCCCCTTCCCTGAGCACACCGCCCCCGCCGGCAATGACAATAATTGCATAGAACGGCCGCTGCGCTGGGAGAGGGAGTCTGAGCCACACGTGTCAGCGCGCCGCCAGCAGCCCAGCCCAGAAACGCTGTAAAAAAAAAAAAAAAAAAAAAAAAAATGAGGGCACCGCTTTTTGGTGCCCCCAAATCTTGGCGCCCTAGGCAACCGCCTAGTTTGCCTTAAAGGTAGCACCGGCCCTGCACCCCCCCCCACCCGCACCCCCTGCTGCCCCAGCCCTGAGTCACTGGTAACTCGCTCCCAGGGCGGGTCATCAGCATCCCGCTCATGACACTAAAAGGGGCGGAGGCTGCATCCACCTGACTCCTTCCCGGCGCCCAGGGGGGTCCTGACTCCGCCCACTCCCCCCTCACCTCCAGCTGGTGTGGCGCTGGCAGGGTAGGGGTAAGCAGCGGGGCTCCCGGACCGCGCCTCAGCCCAGGGTCCCTCCAGCCGGGACTCCTGCCTCCAGGACCGGCTGGGAATTGAGAGGGCAGAGCCGGGGGGACTGCCCCGGCAGGGGGCTGAGGAGCTGGGGCAGGGCAGCCTCAGAGGGAGCGGCCGGCGGGGAAGGGAGCCCCGGAGAGCGGGATGTGGGCCCCGCACAGCAGCGCCCCGGGCACCTGTCCCCTCTATGGCCCCGCTGCTGCTCCTGGCCGCCCTGCCGCAGCCCCCGGCCGGCTCGGGCCGCTTCGTCCAGCCCCGGCTGCGGTGCTGGGGCGCGGCTCCGTGTGCCCCACGGGGCAGCCCCCAGCCCAAGTGTCCCGTGCTCCTTGTGTCGGAGCCCGCCAGATGGTCCGCCCGGGCCCGGCGGCACGAACCACAGCAGCCCCAGGGCGCCCCCCGCGCACGACGCGCTGCTGCTGCTGGACCCCAGTCTCGAGGCCAGCTTTGGCCACCCGCTACAGCTCTTCCACTTGGACTTCAGCGTCAGCTTGGGGGCCGGGACAGCGTCTACCTGGGTGAGCGCCCGCAGGGCCGCCCCCACCCCAAAAAAAAGGATGGCCCGAATGCCGCCCCTGCAAATGTGCCGCCCCAAGCACCTGCTTGCTTTGCTGGTGTATAGAGCCGGCCCTGAGCCTGGGTTACCTTGAACTGTGACTTGCTAACCATAACTTACCTCGAAACATGCTCATTATCACAACTCTACATCCTGTTCTGCTCCAATCCCTTTTCATGCATCTCAATGCACTAATTAATTAAAAGTAAGGCTCCAACTTTTTCTGGCTGCCAAGAATAGCAAAGCTAGGCTAGTTTGGGATTGCATGCAGGCACAGTTTGTGTTACAGTAGGACCCATGCTAATAGCGCCAGGGCTTTATTTGTTGGGGTCTTGACTTGAGAGTGCCCTTTCTACCCAAGGGATGGGTGATTATTGGGCAAGGCAGGAGAGTCCATGGTTAGAAAGATATTTCCTAGGTCCATTCCATACTGTAGACAGAGCAATCCCAGGCAGACAATGTGATGCCAGCCAAATTCCTGCCCCCTTGACATCCATGGGTGAGAAATTAAGTGCCCAGTTTCTAGGAGCTTGCAGTTATGCAAATACTCCTGTCAAGCAATAAGCCTCTCTATCTGCAATCTAGCGTCTCTGCTGGGACACAAACAGCTACATTCCCAATGGTGATGGATGGATCTCAAAAGGGTTGGGTCAGCAAAGCCTCCAGTATTCAGACCTGCATCCAAAATGGGGTAATTGCATTGGAAAGACTATTCTAGCAGATGATTTTCATCTGTTCAGCAAGCATCTGCAGGTTCCTTTGGCTTCCCCACATGCGGATATGAATGACTTCTAAAGTGCTACAGAGTGTGTATGTGGGCTATAATTAAGAGTAAATTAAACAGATACGGTCATCATCTGTAGGACAGAGTCATATAAGGGTAGAGTCCAATGTACATTTCATTCTGAAAGGCCTACTTTATCCCCACTAATAGAACAAGTTAAATCAACCAAACTGAATAAAACTATCATATACCAAGGAGAAACATCATATTTAAAGTTTGCCTTTCCCCTGACTGAGTCGAATCATAGAATCGTGGGACTGGAAGGGACCTAGAGAGGTCATCTAGTCCAGTCCCCTGCGCTGTAACCTGAGTAATCTGATCAGTTATCTCTATTCTTTACTAGAGTGGAGCATTGGCCTGCATGGCAAATGAGTACAAGCAGCATTATGCACTGTGAATTCAGACATTCAACAGGTCAACAAAAATGCATGTGTAACCACAAAGTCTTGAGTTACATAAATACAAATATCTTATGTTTCTAGAGCATCTTTAATCCAAAATGATGCCAAAGCACTTCACAGATGAGATGCATGATGAATTGCTTCAGGCAGCACTGAAATGCAGTCACAATCACCGCAGAACACAACCAGCTGTTTAACAGCTTACAGAAACACTCCACAGGGTTAGGATAGGGTGTGAAGAATACCATCATATCCAGTTGAAACTGCAAGGGTCGGAGATAGTATGTTAACTTAGGTTTGGTATACAAAATGTAGCTGTCTGAATTGAATTCTGGCCAGGTCACCAGGACAAAATGCCCTACTATTGAGAAAAATCTCATGGGATCTATACTAACCAAGATTTCAGTTTTATATCTCTTCCAAAAATCTTTATGCACCTCGAGTAGTACAACACCCACTACCAATGTACAGTGACAAGGGTTCAGAGAGACACATGCTATCTGTTGGATCACCAATAGCATCTTTGCTTTTTCCTTGGAGATCTCCCATCCAAGTACCTGTGACCCTACTTAGCTTGTGAGACCACAGGCAGTGGTGCCATGGGCAGCAAGTCATCATGTGAGTCTCTTTTTTCTTGGGGTAGGTATAAACAACATGATGGCAAAATTATATGCATACTTTTCTCTGTCTACAGTGTCTCAACATTTATTTATTCTTGATCCCAAACACGGCCCTTCACTGATGTATTACATATACTATGATACACTACCTCTTGGGATGGAATACAAGATTGATTTGTACTGGCGAGCCATGCAGCTACCCTGGTCATTCCATGTATCCTGCTGTGCGCAAACTGGGGACGCAGCAAGGGGCAGAGCCCCAAAGGAGGAATGTGAAAAATGCAGGATGGGGGAAACAGATGGATGCAAGGAGAGCTGAAAGATAGATTGCGAAACCAAAAACTGCATTAGTCTTTCTCCTACCTTGAAAATTGATGCTTATTCTCTCATTCCCTTTCTTTCTCTCCCTCACACGTCTGTGCCCCAGAAAGCCAGCAGAACACTACTGTGAAGCCTATCACTGGGCCCAGTCCTATGCTCCTTACTCAGGAAACTCATTCAATTTCAGGCCCTATGTCAATATCCATATTAGAGGAGGTCCCTCTAAATATAGAAAGTATCATTTTCACATCAGTCTTACCATCTACTAGGCAAGCTGCCTTAGCTGAGTGCTGAGGATGCCATCTTCCATCAGGAAAAAGACAACTAGCACAGCGGCACTTAGCTTGAGGCCCTATTAATAGCCATCCTAATTCTATGGCTGCAAATTTAATTCATAGCAATGATTAGCGTCAAAATCAAAGGCATCACGCATCAATATTGATGGAATTGTATAAGGCCCATAAACACAGAACAAGCAAGCAGAGACATTCACCCCCTGCAGTTGCTGGCTGTTAACTGTTGCATTAATGTCTTTTCTAATTTTGCTGGATGGAAATTGCTTTATTCCAGGAATCCAGCCTTGTGAATGGTTACATCCTTAATACAAACCTCCCACCTCCAAGAAGTAGGGGTCTTTTGAAAAAGAACCTTGGACTATCGAGTTGCTTGGAAAAGAGAGTCCCAAGGACCCATGCTTTATCCAATAGGTCTTGGCCTCATCAGCACATTTGCTTTGTATGCACTTAAAGAAAGCTCATGAGGAACAATGGTTCTCAAAAAAGAGAAGACTGCTGGAGACCATCCATGGGATAATGGGCTAGCCCTTGTGCATTGTGGGAAGCATTGTGGGGGGAAGGGAGGATTGGAGAGAAGGTATTCCAAGCTAAAAAGAGCGATGCATCAAGCATTAAATGGCATAAATTTAACTGCCAGACCCTCTCTACAGAGACTAGCCATGTAGCAATGAGTGCAGAGGTTCGAAGAAGAAGAAGAAGAAGGCGGCTAGTTTAATTAGCCTTGTGTTAAATTCTAGAAGTTGGGCACCAACTTTAACTAACACATCTATTTTTCCTGAATCACGGAGTAGGGCTTTGTCACCTTCCCCCATCATCCCAGTATTAAGGGAGGCAGACAGTTTTATGTGCATTTTATTGCTCATGGAAGCAGCCAGACTGACAGTCATGTTCATCATACCCCTCCAGTTCCACAGCACAGGCATGAACACAGCCCATGAGAGGACAAGTTCCACCTGCACCAACTCCCCCAATGTGCTTTGTCTCAACCCTAACTTTGAGGACCCCTAAGAGTGGCCACAGGGGGAGTTCAGTTTTTAGAATCCATTCACTAGGGTTACCATACGTCCGGATTTTCCCGGACATGTCCGGCTTTTTGGGACTCAAATCCCCGTCCGGGGGGAAATCCCAAAAAGCTGAACATGTCCGGGAAAATCCGGCGCCGCTGGGTGCCGGGCGGCCGGGGGGGCCGGCGGTGCTGGCTGGGCGGCCGGCGGTGCTGGCCGGGGGCCGGGCGGCCGGCGGTGCTGGCCGGGCCGGGGGTGCTGGCCGGGCTGGGGGCCGGCGGTGCTGGGCCGGGGGCCGGCACCCCAGTGCCCGAGCCGAGCCAGGCTGGAGACGCCGGGGCCGGCCGCCGGAGGGGGCCAGACTGGGCCGAGTCTCCTCCCCCCACCCCCACCCCCGCTTACCTGCTTCCTGCTTCAGGCTTCCCGCGAATCAAATGTTCGCGGGAAGCAGGGGAGGGGGCGGAGTTGGGGCGGGGACTTTGGGGAAGGGGTGGAGTTGGGGCGGGGTGGGGGCGGGGCGGGGCCGGGGCCCCGTGGAGTGTCCTCTTTTTGGACACTCAAAATATGGTAACCCTACATTCACAGTCCTTGATCGCACTGCTGGGAATGGCAACACAGAAGCCAGCTAGTGCCACTTGGGGTGGCAGTTCTGTGATGTGAACCCACTACCCTACTGAGAACTAGACTGAGCCTACCACAATTCATTTCACCTAGGCCGCCAGCCAGAGCCATGTGTAGGAAACTTACCTGGTCTGAATTCAAGACCTCACTCTAGAGGTGAGGGGCTCTGTGTCCTCAAGCCCCTGAGCCATCTACTCCTTCCCACACACCTCCTAACTTAGAGCCACAGAAACTTTTTCCTTCATAGACCTCTTGCTAAGTTCATGAAACACCCAGGGGTGAATGTATCACAGAGCGAAAGGCCTATGAGGTCCACTCTAAAAAAGATCCCTTTATTCAAATGAAGCCTACTATATCACACAAGATAGGGCGTGGAAAGCACAGAGATATGGTAAGAAAGCACTGGGGCTGACTAGTGTAATTTGAAACTCAGATACAGCAGGATTAAATTAGTTAGGCTCGAATTGTGCCCAGTCCATTAAATATTTGTTCCCATGACTCACGCCTGCGAGGGGAGCTTTTAAAGCTGACCTCTGCTTGTGTGTTGCTTGCAAACCCAATCAGACAACTCGCTGCCACTTGGAGTGTTAGCAAAGCATTATTTCCAGACATCAAGGCCTTCCACCTATGTACAGTATGCTTGGCAAAGCCATTCCTCATGTTAAAACCTCTTGGCATCATGCCACTTAAAAATAAAGCAGCAGACTTGCTGGAATTCAAGGCTTGATTATAAAGAGAGAGAGAGAGAATATACCCACCCACACAGGTTCCCCTCCCCACTCTCCCATCCTATGCAGGGAATTAACCCCGAGACAGCTACACTATCTGGGTACGTCTGCACTACCCGGATTGGCGGGTAGTAATTGATCGATCCCTGATCGACTCCAGATCTCCACCACGGCGAGAGGCGGAAGCGGAGTCGACGGGGGAGCGGCAGCCGTCGATCCCGCGCCGCGAGGATGCGAAGTAAGTGATTTTAAGTCAATCTAAGATACGTCGACTTCAGCTACACTATTCTCGTAGCTGAAGTTGCGTATCTTAGATCGATTCTCTCTCTCCCCCCCCGCCTCCAGTGTAGACCAGGCCTTAGGGCAGTGCATTACATCTACAGGAACAACTCCCATTGAAATCAGGGGGAAGCGGTGTGGTTTAGAAAGGTTTCAGAGTAGCAGCCGTGTTAGTCTGTATCCGCAAAAAGAACAGGAGTACTTGTGGCACCTTAGAGACTAACAAATTTATTAGAGCATAATCTATTCACATATCTATTCAAGTGACATCATCACAGGGCCTAATCACATCAGCCATACCATCAGGGGCTTGTTCACCTGCACATCTACCAATGTGATATATGCCATCATGTGCCAGCAATGCCCCTCTGCCATGTACATTGGCCAAACCGGACAGTCTCTACGCAAAAGAATTAATGGACACAAATCTGACATCAGGAATCATAATACTCAAAAACCAGTGGGAGAACACTTTAACCTGTCTGGTCATTCAATGACAGACCTGCGGGTGGCTATCTTACAACAGAAAAACTTCAAAAACAGACTCCAACGAGAGACTGCTGAGCTGGAATTGATATGCAAACTAGATACGATCAACTCAGGATTGAATAAGGACTGGGAATGGCTGAGCCATTACAAACATTGAATCTATCTCCCTTTGTAAGTATTCTCACACTTCTTATCAAACTGTCTGTACTGAGCTATCTTGATTATCACTTCAAAAGTTTTTTTCTCTTACTGAATTGGCCTCTCAGAGTTGGTAAGACAACTCCCACCTGTTCATGCTCTCTGTATGTGTGTATATATATCTCCTCAATATGTTTCACTCTATATGCATCCGAAGAAGTGGGCTGTAGCCCACGAAAGCTTATGCTCTAATAAATTTGTTAGTCTCTAAGGTGCCACAAGTACTCCTGTTCTTTTTGTGGTTTAGAAAAATGATTATCAACCCTACCTACACACCAGCCTATGTTACCGTAATGCAAAGCTTCAGGGACTCACCCCCGCATCTCACCATAAAGAAAGGGAGAGTCATCACGATCCCTCTGGATTGGTTTGTGCCCCCACCTCCCAAAGCAGAGAACCCCTGGTCTGAAAGTTAGAGTAGGGGACAGAGTCAGGAGACCGAGGTTCTACACCCAGTTCCACCACAAGGCACTTCTGTGATCTTGGGCAGATCACTTATGGCCTAACTTTCTGAGATGCTGAGTGCCCACATCTCCTACTGAAGTCAATGGGAGCTGCAAGTGATCAGCACCTCCGAAATCCAGGCTATTATCCTCTCTCTGTCTTAGTTTCACCATGCGTAAAATTGAGATAATATTGACCTACTTGCCAGGGGGCCTGTGGAGCATCACTATACAATCGAAGTGCTTTGAGATCCTTAACTGGAACGTGCTGTGTCATATGAACAAATGTCAATAGCCCTGTTTTGACCAGCACAACGTACCTTTCACTCAGTTACCAACAATCACGTCTCTTCCCTAACCCCCGGCTTCAGAAACAACACCCTTCTCGCTCGGCATGGATAAAGCTGGATCAACAGGACACACTCCCCCACGTGTCCAGCATTCACTAGACTTGTCACAACCACCCCCCCCCTCCCGGCTGGATGTAAACTGTAAATAAACCACCCAGGCTGCCCAGTGCTGGCCTTCCCCAAGCTTCCCAAAGCCCAGCTTGCTGGACCCTGTGGGGATCATAAAGCAACAGAACAAACAGCAAACTCACTAGCAGGAGTCTGGGAAATGAGCCAATCTCATTACAGGGGACGCAGCATTAAGCTCTCCGTTTCAGAGACCAGAAAACCCAAACCTTCCTCTCTCTTTTAATAGTCAGTGATGGTGGTGGCAGCTTAACGGGAGGAATGAGAGAAGATGTTTAAAATATAACGTACGAATCACCAGGGACACAGAGAAGAGAGTGTGTGTGTGTGTGTGTGTGTGTGTGTGTGTGTGTGTGTGTGTGTGTGCGCGCGCGCGCGTGCGGCTTGAAAGATCAGCAGGATCCAGCAAATTGTAGCACTCATTAAATATTTATTATATATGAAGTCTGAAAGGTCCAACCCAGTACAGAGAGGAAACATTTACACTTGGGGGAAAAGAGCTGAGCTGACCCAGCGAACTCTTCTCCTTAGTATTGGGGACGCTGAACGTGCCTGGTTGGGAAGAGTTAAATCCGCTCAGCTCGGTGATCTGATCTTACACAACACAGTAGCTGCTAGTAAGAAAGGTTTGCAGCCTTACTGGGTGATTTACAGCAGAGCAGCCATAAAGAGGAGTATAATGTGATTGCGACCGTAAGCATTTCCTGGGGTTTGGGGATCTCAGACCTTGTAATAGTCTCCTTTGGGAGAGATATGCAGAGAGATACACAGACAGACTCTCCTCAGGAATTTCACAGGAACCAGCTAGCTGATTAGCTAATGGGAAGTAGGACATCACCGAAAGAATGTGGCTTTTTTTTTCCAGTGATGAATTCTCACAGCGGAAGCATGATAAATTTAGAAAATTTCATAGCTGGCTCTGACTCCTCCCCTCCAGGGAAATTCCAAAACAAAACAAAAAAACCCTCAGAAAGGACTGGATTGAGACCACTAGCTCATTTCTACTTTAAACCACCCAATAACTCTCAGAAGGCAGTGGCTTTCAGTCACCAGTGGTCTCAGCGGATATGCAAAGTGATGACTTGGCAATAAAGACTATATGGCACCTTTCATCTGTAGATCTTACAGTGCTTTACAAAGGTGGGCAAAGCATTACTATCCCTGTTTTACAGATGGGTACACTGAGGCACAGAGGAGTTAATAGCCTGGTTTTCAGTGGTGCTGAGCACGCTCAGCTCCCATTGATTTCAGGCCCTTAGCGTCTCACCCACAGTCACAGAACGAGTCAGTGTGTTAACTCCCAGGCAGATCTTCAATGCCCTAAGTCCTGTGCCCTTGCTGATGGGCCACACTGCATTCTCCAGAGGAAAAGTGGCAATGATCTAGACATAGCATCAAGCAACAGGTGCTGCTAGCAGAAAGGGCAACGCTAAAAAGAAACAGTTATTGGAAGGGGGACCCTAGGTGGGTCATGACCTTTGACTTCCCTCCCTAGCCTCAGTGAGCAACATTCTTTGATAATTAGAAGACTTGGTCACCTTACTATCACAGTCCACTTATTTCACAGCTCCGGCTTAGGCTACTTGGCTTCTCTCTCTGCTCCTAGTTACATTTTGCTGGCCTCTGCTCCGTAGGTGTGGCCGGAAGCTCCACCGGACATAGCTGCGTCCGAAACCTGGAAAGCCAAAGAGCCCTCTTCCTCTGCGCCTGTCAGTGTGTGCGAAAGCAGCTCCCGGCTTCTCAACCAGGGCTCTTGCCAAAGAACCGGACAGATATCTACCCCCCCTTTTTCCTTGGGTTGTTTTTTCCCTTGACAGATCTGTGTTAAACTCCCAGAACTTGATGGAGTGAAGCATTTCCCATAAAGATTCCAGGGTTTCCTAATGGGCTGTGCACAGTCCTTAGATGGCAGAGTAATCAGCACCTGGATTCTGTCTACTGCAGCCAAGATATCACCAGAGGCACTATGCTTCTCTCCTAGCCCATCATTTTCATGTGCTTTGTGCAATAAGCCACACCAAAGGGATAAGCCCAGGTCCTTTAGACTTCAGCAGTGTTACACATTTAGGCCTGGTCTACACTGGGCAGGGGAAGGGGAGAAATCGATCTAAGTTACGCAACTTCAGCTACGTGAATAACGTAGCTGAAGTCGACGTACTTAGATCTACTTACCGCAGTGTCTTCACTGCGGTAAGTCGACGGCTGACACTCTCCCGTCGACTCCGCCTGCGCCTCTTGCCCTGGTGGAGTACCGGAATCGATGGGAGAGTGCTTGGCGGTCAATTTATTACGTCTAGACTAGACACGATAAATCGACCCCCGCTGGATTGATTGCTGCCTGTCGATCCAGCAGGTCATGTAGACAAGCCCTTAGTTCGAACTCTACAACTTCAGTAATTCAGCTTGAGGTTATGGGGCTATTACAGGCAGGGCCGGCTTTAAGCCGATTTGGCCAATTCCCCGGAATGGGGCCCCATGCCCAAGAGGGCCCCGCAACGTCCGGGGCTGCCGGCGGAGTGGAAACAAAAACAAACAAACAGCGCTTGCGCCGCCATACAGCTGATCAGTGCAAGCCTGGGAGGGAGGGGTGAGGAGAAGGAATGCGGTGTGCTTGGGGAAGAGGCAGGGCCAGGGCGGGGATTTGCGGAGGGATCCAATGGGGCAGTGAGGGGGCGGGGATTTGGGGAGGGATCCAATGGGGGCAGGAAGGGGCTGGGCTGGGGGGGCAGGACGGGGATTTGGGGAGGGATCCAATGGGGCAGGGAGGGGGCGGAGTCGGGGCAGGGCTGGGGCGGAGTTGGGGCGGGGGGGCGCGAGACAATTCCCATCCCAGCGTAGGGCCCCGCACCTGCTAAAGCCGGTCCTGATTACAGGAGTGGGTGGGCGAGGTTCTGTGGCCTACAATATGCAGGAGGTCAGACTAGATGATCATGATGGTCCCATCTGGCCTTAAAGTCTGCAAATCTATGAACAGAGGGATCCCACTGGTGGTAAGCCACATGGGGATAAAAGGACAAGGAACTTAAGCAACAGTTTCTGTAAAGGGAACACTGTGGTTGCAGCAAGCGCATTGGGCTGCAAAGTCCAAGACAAGAGCAGAGCAGAGATTCTAGGTGAGTGTCAGGAACTCAGGCCACACCATCCTTTTACCACCTCCTGTTGGCTCCATCATGGAACTGCACTGGAGATGTTGTCAAAGAGTGTTCAAGGAGAGGATAGGAAGCCATGCTTTCAGGCTTCCTGCCCAGTGAACAAAGAAATGATAAAATACGGGTAGGGAAAAATAAGCAGGAATAAAAATGTCAGAGCTAGCGATGGGGGAACGTATCCATGCAGTGTCCCCCATCAGAACTGGCCTTGAGTTCGGGAGAGAGTTGCTGCCTACTTCCCATGCATAGGAGGCTTAACATTAGGGGTTCTTGGGTCATATATTGCTGAAGGTGTCCTGCTTGGGTAGTTTGCAAGATATGGAGAGGCTATGTTCCAACCCTTGCCTAGTGAGAGCGGGGATGCGTAATAACTCTATTGAATGGAAACAGGAGGCACAGGTCTAAACAAACTGAGACAGTGCTGAGAAACGTTAATAAAGATGCTTGGCAGATGCTATGAAAGGCTTGGACCAAACTCTCAATTCTCTGTTTGCCATTGTCCTGAGCAACAGGTAAATCTTGAAACTCCCCCTTGCCCCCAGCCACTTCCCACTAATGGAGCAAAACCGATAAACAGGGATAGATTTATTCTGCATCAAAAGGGAAGTTGTTTAAAAGGTCTCCACTGTATAAATGGCATGAGGGATTAAACCATGCCGGAAAGAACGCTCCTTCTGTAATCCTACATAATTAATGGGATGTGATCCTGCTCAATACATTAAATTCCCAACATGCAGGCACAAGCTGTTTGCTTTAACTGCCTTTAAATGAGGCCCTCCCCCACCCACCAAACATGGTAAACAATATGCACAGTACACACATGCCATCCTTTACCTGGCTGGCTGGGAACTAAACAACATATGTGTTTGCAACGTGGTGTCTGAGGGGCCTGTTCTATTGATTCTTCCATACAGCTGCTGCCACAGAACTAGCAGGAGCTCTGTGAGAGAATCACTGGGTCTGAGCTGGGGTGTAGTGGAATAGAAGCTTGGTACAGCGGTGCCCCAAATGGATGACATCAAGAGTTGCCTTTGCATCTTGTCAGCAGCCAAGGCTACAATCAATGTACTGCTGTTCAGCACTTACACAGCAACGAACAAATATTAACGAATTGATGCCATTAAAAAAAAATGCAGACGTCCAACCATAGTATGTGCTTGCCCGTGTATCTTCCTGGATAGGGAAGGGAGACGCTCCCTGCTGTTTACGGACACCAGAAATAACAATCTCCCACCCCGCCCTGCCTCTTTCCCTGGTGCTACATTAGACCTCACCCCAAAAGGAGTTTCTGCCTTCAGTTGACCTGAAAAATCTGTCAGTCATGCTGAGCATCTGACTTGAGGTTGGATTCGGATAAACAATCTCTGATTTTGCACCCAAAAATAGCTTCACCGCACAAAATCAGGCCCATGGATTTAAAGGCTGTGTTGAGGTCACGTAAGGCTACCAATAAGTGGATAAACCCTGCTGTGGTGCCTACCAGTCACTCCCGCCTGGCATTGCTTAGGCAAATGATGAGCTGTGACTTCTGTGTTTCTGTTCAGTTCTGCTCATTTTGTTACCTCAATCTTTCTTCCTTCCCCACCTGTTCTTTCCTCCTGCCACGTCCTGTATGTCATATTGACTCAGCTCGCTAGGGCAAGGACTGTCTTACATATCTGTACATCACCTAGCCCCATGGGGCCTTGATCCATGACTGGGGCTCCTAGGGCTAGTGAAATATAAATAAAAACAAACAACAACGTAACAGCAGAACATTGTATTTTTACCTTCTAATATATTTGAGTGAGTGGTGATATTCACTAGACCTGCATTATCAGGGGATAAAACAATTGTGCTGCGGAGGACTGAAGTGGCATCTGATTGCGGACCAACAAAATACCAGACTAGGAGTTAGGAGGAGAAAGATCCCTGTTGTTATACATCCATAGGTCTCTTTCCATTGTGTTTTTAAAGCACTGACATCTGAGGCCAGGTATGTACTATCAATTTACATCGCTATCACTATGCCACTCAGGGATGTGAAAAATCCACACTGAAATCCAGTGATACTGACCTAACCCCAAGGTAGACAGTGCTCGGTCCACAGGAGGGCTTCTCCCGTAGACATAGCTATCGCCTCTCACACAGGTGGATTAAGTACGCCGAGGGGCAAAGCTCTCCTATCCGCGCAGTAGAGTCTTCACTGAAGTGCTACAGCTGCCCCACCGCAGCATTTTAAGTGTAGACCTGCCCTGAACAAAAACACCAGTACCAATCCAGGCATCATTCAACAGGAAGAACTGGATTAACGCATTTTATCAGCATTGTATCAGGCTTAGTCTGGGCTTTACAACCTGATCTTCAAAAGGAGTGTTTGAGAAGAGGAAAAAGGCCAGTTCAATCACAGAATCATAAGTTTACCACAGCAAGGCCTCCTGCTCCTTTGAGGGAGAAGGAAGACTGGGTATTTCTTTGCTTTGGGCAACTAGCCCTGCTTTTGTGATGCAAACAGGAAAGAATTTTATCTTGCACAGCAGATCAGTCACCCAGAGGTCTATGGGAAGGGTGGGAAGTGAGAGGCAAGGCTAAGGCACAGAGAAGCAATATGACTTTGCCCTGAGGCTTAGTTTCCCAAAGGCAGCCAAGTTAACCCATTCATATCTCTTCAAGACCCATAAATCCGCAATTTTATCACCACCAAAGCAGGGCACGCAGGAGGAGCAGAGCTGTGAGAGTAACTGATTTTTTTTGGTCTTTCAGCCATACCAAAAAAGAAAAGAATACTGTAATTACGAAGCATAGTCTGGTGTTGAACAGAGTGTTTAATTTAATCTTTGGGCTTCTTGAAACTTAAAAAAAAATTAATAAGCCAACGTAAATTTTGAAATGAGGAGGGCCCTCAAATCAAAAACTTGAAACTTTTTGATTTCAATTTTTTTTTTTTTAAACCAAAACAATTTGGCAAATCTGACCTGAATTTGCAAAAGGTTTTGGTCAAGCCAAATCTGCATTTTTCCGTGAAAAATTTCAGCCAAAAAAATTCACTCAGCTCTCCCCGGGAGTTCTTAACCCACACAGTCTTCCCACTAGGGGCAGCTTCTGTAAATATCTGCTGACAGAGTACAAGCCCACCAAGAGAGATTTGTGCTGACTCAGGCGGATACAAGCACCACGAGGGAGTAACACCAAATCCAGAGCTCAGGCTGGTGGCCATCAATAAGGATGAAGCCAGTGGGAGACTCTCATTACTAGTGCTGACCTTACAGTATATTTGCTCAACAGTGATTGTTGCGTTAAAAGTTTCAGATCCCTCTGGGTCAAAGTGTAAATCAGCATGGCTCCATTGATGGCAGTAACACCAACCAAAGTTCCAGATCTCTCTCTTGACCATCACGCTTTGTTTTGCCCACTAGGCCTATGTGTTAGGAGTACAGCAATACTATCTATAAACCCCTATGACATTTCACAACGCATTTTAGGGGAAATCTTCCTCACCTGCCCTTATCAGAGAGGGTCATCGGGAACCCTGGAGCTTTGATTGTGATGGGTGCAGCTCAAAGGGCATTAGTAGGAAATGCTCTAGGCCCGAGGCCTTCCAGCAGAGCATGGTGAACACCTAAAAACATGCTCTGTGATTATCTGCGCTAACAAAAATTGAATTCGCTTCTGTGCTTGTGCCCCTGTTGCAATCACTTTCTGGCAATCTTCTAGCAAGCTACTTGGCTGTCAGAAACTTGCACGGAAACAGCAAATTTTTCAACTCACAAAACACACAGGTCATATTCACCCACAGAGTCTTTCACATTGAGAATTGGAATCTAAAAGTTAGTGACATTCATCCAGCCAGGAAGCAGGAGCACCTTCATGAGAGCTACATGTGCCACACTGACAGACAGTGTGAATTTTGGGCATTGGATAGTTGGAAGGAGCGGCTTATGAACAATCTACTGACTAAGAATCATTGTGAATCAATTCAAGATTATCCCCCACTGCCCAAACGTCATTCATGAACAGAAGCGTCTGGGTCCACTGAATAAATTATTTGTGCTGATTTACTACTTGCTGAGTTCTACCTCACAGCAACCCTGAGTCAGTTCCTCTCTCGGTTCAGGCCAAACCACTTCTTCAGAGCCAAACTGATTCGGGCAGCACCTTCCCACAGACATGCCATGTGTCACATAGGAATACAATGAAAAAACCATCGTCTCTCAGACTGGATTCCAACAGACAGCACAAGTAACTGCTGGACTAATCCTGGGAGCCCTTTGTATTCTTAGAGTGAGTCACGCACTCCTCAGTGGCCACAGTCATACAGTGGGCTAACTTAGCAATACCTGTTGGACAAGGCGGGTGAGGCAATATCTTTTATTGGACCATCTTCTGTTGGTGAAAGAGACGAGCTTTTGAGTTCCACAGAACTGTTCTTCGGGTCTGAGAAAGATCCTCAGAGTGTCAGAGCTAAATATAAGCTGGAACAGATAGTTCAGCATAAGGAGTTCACATGTTCTAAGAGACCATTCAAGGTGAAGGAGGCAGTTAACACCTCTGCAGTGGTAGGACAAAAGAGGGTTAGTGGGTTATAGATTGTTGTAATGAGCAATAAACCACTATCTTTATTGAGTCCTTGATTTTTAGTATCTAACAAAGTTATGAATTTAAGCTCCCTCAGGCTTGTCTTTTGAAGGTGTTGTGCAGATTTCCTTTGAGGATGAGGACTGAGAGGTCACATATGGAGCGATTGGTTTGTGAAAAGTGTTCGCCCGTGGGCGAGATGGTGTTTTTGTCTTTTAGACATTTCCTGTGTGAGTTCATTCAAGAGCGTAGTGATTGTCTCATTCCACCCATGTAGTTATTATTGGGGTATTTAGTGCACTGGATGAGGTTCACCACATGTTGTGATAGGCATGTGTAGAACCCATGGAACTTGAAAAATGTGTTGTGGGGGGTACTGATCATCGTAGGAATGGAGATTTATCTGCAGGTTTTGCATCTGTTAGAGCAGGGACTGGTGCAGCTTTGAATTGATGGGTTCTGGTCTGTGGGGAGTTTGCTTCTGATGATGAAGTTGGCAAGGTTGAGGCGTGGTTTGAAAGCCAGAAGAGAGGGTTTGGGAAAGATTTCTTTCTGGATGTGGTCAACAAAGAGTATGAATTGTAACTGCTTAATGATACCCTATATGGGTTCCAGTGTGGGGTGGTAAGTGCAGGGCCGGTGCTACCATTAAGGCAAACTAGGCGGTTGCCTAAGGCGCCAAGATTTGGGGGCGCCAAAAAGCGGTGCCTCCAAATTTTTTTTTACAGCGTTCCTGGGCTGGGCTGCCGGCGGCGCGCTGACACGTGCGGCTCAGACTCCCTCTCCAGTGCAGCGGCCGCTCCATGCAATTATTGTCATTGCCGGCGGAGGTGGTGTGCTCGGGGAGGGGGCGTAGCAGAGGTGAGCTGGGGTGGGGAGCCCTGCGGCAGCTCCCCCCCCCCGCCCTGAGGCACCCCCCCGCGGCAGCTCCCCACCCCAGCTCATCTCTGCTACGCCCCCTCCCCGAGCGCGCGGTCGCCGCTCCACTTCTCCCGCCTCCCAGGCTTGCGGCGCCAATCAGCTGTTTGGCGCTGCAAGCCTGGGAGGGGAGGAGAATTAGAGCCGGGGCGGCATGCTCGGGGAGGAGGCAGAGCAGAGGTGAGCTGGGGCGGGGAGCTGCCGCACGGCTCCCCGGGGGGGGGGGGCAGAGTTGCTGCGGGGGGGCGCCTCAGGGCGGAGGGAGGGGTGGGGAGCTGCCGCAGGGCTGGGGGGGGGGGGGCAAGGTGGAAGTTTCGCCTAGGGCGGGAAACTTCCTTGCACCGGCCCTGGGTAAGTGATAACTAAGGGTGTACAGTTGAAGGGTTTCTCTTTTTCCTGTAGTGAAGTCGGTAATCTTGGGCTATTTGGGTGGCCCGTTCCAACATAAAATGGTCCAATTACCTCACTTGCCTTGTCTCTTTAATATCCTGGCACCAACAATATACCGGTGGCAGGTATAGAGTATGCAACAGCCAGTGCACTGCTGAGGCCAATATTACCCATGGTTGAATGGAATGGATAATAGGAAGCAGAGCAAGGTGCCTGACAAGATCTCAGCTGCATTCCACTTTGTATTGGCTTAGAGAGATTTTTGAGTCCCAAACCTTGGTGCAATGAGAAGATGTTGCCTTGTCTGACTAATTTACGTCTCTTCAAGGACCCGAAAGGACATTTTCCACATGCCTTAATCTTTGACTTGCCACTAAGCTCTGTATCATTCCAATGCCTGGTGTCCCTGGCTTCTGAGCGAGACTACATTAAATGGTGCCCCATCACCAGTACAGATGCAGGAGAGTTTGCCTCACATACCACTTGCTTCAAATACCTCCCTAACTCAAAGCCTCGGGCTTAATCTCATACTACCTCATAACTGGCAGCTGAGAAAGAGATCTCAGGAGCAGTACAAAGGTGGCAACATCCTGGCAGATCAGTGTTCCTGGGGAAAGGGAGGAGGCACTGATCCAGGCTCTCTGGAGTCACAGGAGCAGCCTTACCTTCTTCAGCTTGCCACTCTTGGTCCCCACGAACACCACACTGTAGCCGTTGTAGACGTACGAAGCGACCGAGGTCATCCGGTCACGGCTGGCGGTGAAGAGGGTCACCCCCTCCACTGGTGTGGAGCCTCCCAGTGGCTGGTTAATGTCCAGCCCGCAAAAGTTGTCGTCTATCGGGACTGGCTGGAAAAGACAAGGCATTGGGCAAGGGTGAGCTCGAGGTGAAGGTGAAGTGCTCATCCAAGCACTCAGGCTCATGCAGAACTGAACGCACAGTTGTAACCATAGGGTGAGCGCACCGAACTTCCCCACACAGTAGCTGGGTGTTCACAACAACCCCCTGCTCATGTACAGCTGGTTGATCTCCCTAGGAGCTAGGGTCACAGCCACTCTCCCCAGCATGACCTAATGAACATTTCTCCTTATTTTTGTAATCTAGGCCAAGCAGCTGTGTGGCTGGCATGGGTACAGGCCACGGTGGGTGCACCACACGCTAGCTGCCAGGAAAGCCTTCATGGACAGGACTGATGAGAATCCCCACAATGTCACTAACAGAAAACCATAGGGGAAAATGGTTTCATTAGCTCTCTTGATTCTCTCCCCTCTCAGATCCAAACCCTCTCCCCCATATTCTGTCCTGGTGCATTCATGTCCTAAGCTGACACTGTGTCTCTCTCCTCCACTGACTTTACCTCCCTCTAAATAGTCTTGGTCGGATTTCTGGAGGTCCTGATCGCCTGCAGCTCCCAGTTAAGAAACGGGAGCTGCCAGGTGCTTAGCATCTCTGAAAAAAAATCAGACCAGCTGCCTTTTCAAGGGCCTACATCAGGGGAGGAAGATTGACTAGAGTCTTGCACTGAAGATCATTCAATGCTTCTTCTGCATTAACCAGAGAGGTCACAGCACAGCAGCACAAGCCATTTCTTCCTCCCCATCTCAAACCCCAAGAAGAACTGAGCGGGCAGTTTCCACAGCATGGCTGACCTAGGGAGCCAAGGACGAGGACAGAAAACTGACCCAGCCTCACTCACACGGCCATACAGGGAACCTGTCCCTAATCCACCTCGCTGGCCCCAGGATGTACTCCAGCAGCCTTGCTCACACTGCACTGGATTGTCAAATCCATTCATAAAAGGAAGCTGCAGTTCTCTCCTCCCCCCATCCCACTTCCCGAAATCACCCAGTGTCACGCAGACAGGTCAGCAGAGAGTCACATGGCTGGGGCCAGCGATTGCTTTCCACTGGCAATGAGCCTGCAGTGAGCAGGCTGGGCTCAGAAACACCAGCCACAGGAAGTGCAGGTGTCTGCTCTCTACCTCTGCCCTCTGAGCATAGAAAGGAAGCTGCCATTTCCTCTCAGCTACTCATTTCTTTAGGGAAGCAGCCACCTCCCTCCTGTGCAAACAGCCTGACTTCATGACAGATTTAACACTCCGGATCTCCTCGTTACATTCCCCGAGTGAATATGATGCTGGTGCAAGGTGCCGGCCAGACTGGCTGTTCTTAAGAGGGACAGTGTATTTATCACCCCCCCCCCCCCATCATGGAATGGACCCTGGCAATGCAGAGTTTCCATACTCCTGGCCAACCCCGTCCCATCCTTTGAATGCCCCAATCTGATCTAAAGGGCTGTTTAGTACCTATGTTCTCCTTTCGATACAGCATGGTCTAGCACAGTGTTTTCAACCTTTTTTCATTTGAGGACCCCTACAAAATTTTGAATGGAGATTTCTCCTTTGGAAATCTTAGGCATAATCTGTGGACGTCCAGGGGCCCGTGGACCAGAGGTTGAAAACCACTGTTCTACGGTAATGACAACGTTTCGTGGACCCCTTAGACATAGTTTTCAGATCCCCAGGTTGAAAACAACAGGTCTAGCAGATAGAGAACTGGACTGGGAGTCAAGAGCCCTAGCCTTTATTCCCAGCTCTGCCACTGACTTGTGGTGTCCCCTCACTCTGCCTCAGTTTCCCCTCTGTAAAATGGGGATAAGGATGCTTATAAAACACTCTGAGACCAATGAAATGAAAGACTCTGTATTATAGCTAACTATTGCTAATTGATCACTTTGCTGAGCCTGCCCAATATGGAATTAATGCTAATTAGTGCCGTTTGTGATGTGGACATCTACCAAATAGGACTGGGATTGCAATTCACCAACTCATCTCCCAGAGGAGCCACTGAATAGCTACCAAATGCCTTTGAGTCACTATTGGCTGAATTAATTTCAGCAGGCTAGATCTGAAAATCTCACTGTCTCGTGGCCATCCTCTGCACTATCCACTCACCTGTCGCCCCAAAAATCCCTCTCTGTCCTCATTTAGCTCACATTTTTTCTTGGTACCAAAGAATTGGAAGCCAAACTGAATATGTTATGGTGAAAGGAGTTTCCAGGGATTGAGATGGCTCAAAAGGAATCTGTATGGTATGTAAATCAAGATCTGAACTAGCAAAGTAACAGCACAGAGTGTGCAACTTCCATTTGCATTCACCTGGTTAGTTTTGTTTGCACTATACTACTCTCCTGCTGCAGGCTGGGAGAGAGAGGCTTTGGGTTAGTCTGATTTTGGAATCAGAATGGGCAGCTGGAAATAGCAGAATGCTTCTAACAAGCTGCGACTTTTTAATCTGTCTACCTAGCTACTTCTGTGGCCCTTCGCACCCTAATCATCTCACAACATTAAGGATTTAATTCTCACAATCTGAAGTAAGGAGGATTATTATCCCTGTTTGGTATTTGGGGAAACCGAGGAACAGAAAGATCAAGTAACTTCCCTAAGCTTACTCAGGGCGTCTGTGGCAGGGCCAGGAATTGAATCCAGGTTTCCCAAATTCCAGTCCAATGTCTCCACCCCAAGACCATTCTTCCCTACCAAAATGGTGTTAGGAGTGAGATGGATTTCTCCAGAGCAATAGTGGCAATGTACTACAACCATCCTTACTGCTTTGGTGCACTGGACATCCTTCCCCAGCAGCCAGTTGAGCTCCAAGTTGCCTTCCCCCTGGTAACAGGATTGCAGGCGCTCCTTGATCTGGCTGTTGATGGTGCGGATGGGGAAAACGCAAAGAGCCGAGTCATCAGGAGGCTGGTGATACTGCTTCTGCCCCTTGGAGAAGATGGCAAAAAGAATGTCATCCTGGGCTGTGATGTTGAGGGCATTGGCCAGCACGTCCCCTGGCTTGGAGAGATAAGCCGCTTGCAGGAGGCGGTACTCCACATCCCCCTTGATGCAGCCAAAGGGCAGCGAGACGTAGGAGTGAAACTTGGGGTCATTCTTACAGAGGCGGACGATGCGGGATGTGTAGAAAAGGTCATTGGCCGAGTTGATGGAGACTCCCTCGGGGGTCTCCGGTTGCACCGTCAGGAAGTAGACGAAATTACTGCTGGCGAACCCGTAGATATAGAAGATGTCGAAGTGTGAGACCAGGGCCAGCGTGTCCGAGGGGATCTTGATGAGCGATGAGACAAAGTCGCTGTGGAGCTCGTAATCCAACATGGCTGATGACTCCGGGTCCCGCGGCAGCTTGCGGCTAGAGAGGGTGGGGAAGTAATCCTGCTTGCCGTCCACCGCAGTGCCGATGAAGAGCTTGCCGTCCTCGCCGTCGGAGCGCACGATCACCCCATACATGGTGCCTGTCTTGTTGACGCTAGAGAGGTAGTGCTCCTTCTTGTGGGACGGCTCCACCAGGATAAAGAGGTCGTCTAGCCGCAGCAGCTTGCAGACGCCCTGGTAGAGGCTCCCGCAGGCCAGCAGCCGGTTCTCTGAGTAGTCAATGATCAACAGCTTGTTAACGTTGTTGGTGAGGGTGAGGATCTCACTGCAAGGCTGGACAATGAGGGGCGGGTAGCAGGACTTGTTGTCCTCCTCTGGGCCTGTCTTGTGAGCCACCAGGATGGTCAAGTTACCTGAGAGCTTGTAAACCCGGTTGATGGCTCCAATGTAGACTGCCCCGGTGCCCTGATGGACGGTCAGGTGGTTGAAAGTCCAGTCGCGGTTCTCTGAGTGGAAGGTGTTGAACAGGGCAGTACTGGCTGCGTTCCGGGAAAGTGAGACCAAAAAGAGAAAAACCACAGCTGCTGACCAGCCATCGGAGTCCAGCATCCGAGGCCAGTTCTTCCTCTGATCCATCCTGGGGCAGGGGAGAAGAGAAAGGGGAGGGTGAACTTCCAAGCTCCCTGTATATGTCCCTTGCCCTGGCGAGGTTCTTCACATGGTTCTGGAGAGGGGAAAAAAATACACACAAAGCAAAGGATTAAATCCAGAGAGTGCCCTGTAGATACAATTCAAGAGAGACTTTTTAGTTATACAGTCCTTGAAATAAAGCAAGGACATCTCTAAGCCCAGCCAGCATTAAGCAGGGCTCCTAACTTATTGGAAAACCGGTCAGGCTCCATGTTTTGCCACTCGATTTTGCCGCTGTGCATTAATTTGTTACGTGGTTTAACTGTTTATAATGTGCTCGGTGCCTGCGTTCATGGAGTGCAGGAGGAGATAATCAACCTCAGCCCTGGGACAAAGATTCCACAGTTCATGCACCCAACCATCAATCTAAATCTTGGCTGAAGGCACTTTTCCTACCGGGTGTATGACTGTAGGTGAGGGGTAAGTAAGAAGTGTTTTTTGCCTATAAATCCTGTATAATTGTAATTAATGATGAAGGTTAAAGTTTCATGCAGACAAGTACAACTTGCATTTATACAACAAAGCTTTCCATGCTTATAACGGTGCCTCCTCTCTGCCTCTCACCACTGCAGAGGTCTATGTACACTGCTGCCTTTGAGCCAGAAGGATCCCAAAGCAGCCTTTCCAAGGATTACTTCACCCACCACTGAAATGCAGCCACCTGCTTCTGGGCTGGAGGGGTATGGTAGCTGGGTGAACAAATATTGACATAGGAGATTTGCACAAACTCCCTACACTTGTGAAATTAATCCTGGGATCTTTAAAGCCTATGCAGAGTAGACAGGACTTTGGGGTGCAAGGTCTTGTCCAAAACATCCACTAGATAGTAAACTGCGTGTGTACTCTGGGTGGAGGTCATAAATACAGAATCCCATGGAACGACAAAGGTCTTCTTTCATCTATATGGACATGTAGCTGAAGGCCTGCCTCCAATCAAAGAGCTCTGACCAAAATCTGTTTGGGTGAGACATGAAAGAAAGCAAGGGACCTTACATGGAAGATGTCTATTTGGAGAAAGCAGTTTATAGTCCCTAAAATTTCCCTTCCCGTTATCAATACCATTAAAAGTGTTGCAGTCATCAGCTCAGTGCAAAAAATTCCCATGGCCTCAGGGAAAAGAGCTGGCTGGAAAGAGTATTCACATGGGAGTGGGATCAAGGGAAGAGGCAGGTGACAGGAGAGCCCTTCATTTCCAGGGCACTTTCTCGGAAGCAGCAACAAAACGTGGAGGCTTCCACGCTTGATTTTCTGTTTCTTTATAAAATGCAGGTGGCAAGAGATGATGCAAGAATCCTTCCCATTCCCAATGCAGTTACTCTACCTTGTGGTTCATGGGCAAAATCCAGGCGACAAGCCGGAGGAGCCAGATCACAGCAAGATCCCATGTATTTGGATGGCCACCTGCAGCTATCCAAGAACCTGGTCCTGCAGAACTACTAGCCGTGCATGTAGAACATCAGACTTTGAGTTGCTGAGGTTACTTGAAAGTCCACAAAAGCACCCACGCTCCAAGATCAGCCCTGCCCTAAAGCATGTACTTGAGAAACTCCAGTCTGAACAGGACCTGCGATCAACGGGACCTGTGAAACCAACTCAGTGAGGCAGAGGAAGCAGAGTCTGGGAAGGAGGTGACACTTTGCAAGGTGGTATCTGTCCACCTACCCTGAAGCTGCCTCATCACTGCAGTATTCAGGCAGAGGCATTGGTGTTTCGCCCTGCCCCCCTGGCTGAGGGGTAAACTGTAGGAGGAGGAGTGGGAGGAAGGGAGAGAGACTCCAGAGGGATGGGGAAAGGTGAACTCAGAACTCCATCCTGGGGCAACTAGATGGGAAAGTTCTAAAGCAGAAAGGAGCTACAGAGAGGACACCATGATCTCCATCCTCCCTCCAAAACCAGCCAACCAAAGCTGTTAGGAAGTGAGAGCTCCCCAAACCACCTGTATCTGAGCAAGGAAAGAGCAGGGAGAACCCTTCCTTGCATCAGTGGGATTGGTCACCGTCTGCACAGAGGAAGGAACACATGCCTCTTTGCCAAAGCTAGCTACCGCTGCTGGGATAGGCAGGGGCCATGAGCACAGAACCTGGGCTGGCACAAGCAAATGTCCACTTGCTGCTAAAAGGGGCATGACAATTTAGGATCTCAGCCAGTCTCCTCCCCCATCACTCCTGCTTTCTAGAGATGGCATGAGCTGCCTCTTCTCATCCTTCTGAATTTGGCCCACTCCCCTTCCTTCCACCCTGAGAGATTCACTCAAAATGGGAAACTGAAAAAAAATCTGCCTTTCTCCAGCCCACTTGTGCACCTCTTGTTTAAGTTTCACAACCCATTGTGAAGAAAACTTTTGCAATCCCCATTTTACCAGCAGGGAACCTAAAGCACAGAAAAGTTAAGGGACTTGACCAAGTCCACACAGTCAGACTGTGGCAGAGCCAGGAACAGAACCTAGCAATCCTAGCTCCCAGCCCCTCTCTGTACCTAGATGATCATACTAGATGAGAGCCTGGAATTCTCCCAGCAGCAAAGTGCTTAGTGGCACTGAGTTTTCTCCTCCTTCTCCCCTTGCACTCCCCTAGGACTGAGACTCAACCTGATTGAGGTCAGTCTTGGCTCTTTAGTGTCAGCAGGGCAGTGCCTGATTCGCTCTGACAGACAGGAGCTGAGAGGAACCATGCAACTCCCCCCACACTGACTTTCCTCCCTTTGTCTCCTTTTGATCTGAATGCTGGTCATCAGCTGCTCAGCACCTGCCTGAAAAAGCACTGGTTGGGAGAGAGTATTCAGGACTTCCACTTATCCTCTGCTTTCAACAGCTCTCCTTGGCCATGGACAAGGGAAAGAGGTTTCTACTCTGCAGCTCCTGCTGTCATACGAGTAGCTGTGAGAAGGGAGCAGTGGTGGGGTTGCTGCTGCTGGAACAGGGTGTGTTTGGCTGCATGAATAACTGAAGAGTGAATCAACAGTAGCATGCCACATGGCATGCCCTAGTGACACTCTAGCCTCACCAGATTCAGGATGTGGACTGGATTCAGATGAGCCCCCCTGGAAATTCAGATGCTTCTCTGAAGTTTATCTTAATTTTCCAAACCACTTGAGTCTGCTAAGCAGGGCAGTTCATGCAAGGCTTCCAGGATTCTTGGTCATGCCCAAAGTACTATGGCAACAGCCTGTCTTGGCACCTCAGCACTTCTGGCTCATTAGTTTTAATTAATTGTAATATGATAGAGCCTAGAAACCCTAGTCAAGGCTCTATACCCCACCGGTGAAGGCACTGGACAGACGTAAGAAAGGGTACGTTTGCACTGCAACCGGAAGTGCACTTACAGCTTGTGTAGACGTACCCGAGTTAGCATGGGTATCAACTGCAGCGAAGCCCAGCCTGTCCAAAACTCCACCGAGACCCTAGGACCGGTTCTTCGACAGCTAGCCTGTGCCAAAGTCCATGGTGCTGTAGCTTCACTGCTACTGATGCTGGAGCTAGCCAGAACAAAGCTAACGTGGGGATGTCCACATGTGCAGCAGACAGAGCCACCAACAACTCTGCCCAGAGAGTTTACAGTTTGAGTGTCCGACAGGAAGCAACAGACAAATGGGGGCACGGATTGGGAGACTGATGCAGCAATAGAGTGAGTACAGCTGTACAGAAAAGCAGAAGCCCTCCAACCAGTACTAGACAGGAGTGATCCCAGCAGAGGTAGGTTCTAAGGAAGGACTGAGAAGGGGATAAGGTGTCAGACGCTAACCGCTAGGGCATTACAGCAAGAAGGGGCAACTCGAGAGCCCTCGCTCCTTCCCTTTGTGCAGTGGTGCGGCTGCAGTGAGATGATGGGGGTAACATTGCCCAAAATAACTAGAAGTCCCATTTTCAAGCATCAAGGGGTATGTCTGCCTTTTGAGCTGGGCGGGGCGGGTTGATTCCCAGCTCCCGGAGACATACCCATGCTAGCTCTGATCAAGCTAGTGTGCTAAACACAGAGCGTAGCTGTGGTGGCAAGAGAAGAGGCTAGCTGCCCCAAATATGTGCCTCGGGCCTAGGATGGGTACATCTATGGGGCAGCTAGCCCCTCCCACTGATCATCCTGCCAGGGCTGCATTCTATTTTTAGCACTTCAGCTTGATCAAAGCTAGTGCAAGTATGTCTCCTTGAACTGGGAATCACACCCTCCCCCCCACCCCCCAGCTCCTAGTGTAGACATGCCCAGAGGCGCTTGGGAACCTCAGGGTATGTCTACCTGCAAAAACAAAAAAACCACCCCCCTGTGGCAGCGAGTCTCAGAGCCAGGGTCAAAGGAGCCGGGCTTGCAGGGCTGTTGCTACAGGGCTAAAAATAGTAGTGTAGACATCGCTCCAGCTCTGAAACCCAGCAAGTGGGGAGGGGTGTCCTCAGACCCTGGGCTCACGCCCGACCAGGAACATCTACACTGCTATTTTTAGCACTATAGCGCAAGCCTGAGTCAGTTGACTCCCGGTCAGACTCGCTGCCGCAGGGGGTTTGTTTTTGCAGCGTAGACGTACCCTGAGTGTCACGGACAGTGAGTGAGGAGGGATCCGAAGTGCCCATCTATCACTCCAGCAGAAGGAACGGAGGCTGGCTGTACAGACCACGTGCACTTGCCTCCCAAAAAGGGAGAGATGCTGCAGCCTAATCTCCCCTCGCCCTCATTTAGGCTGTTGAAGGGCAGCCCTAACTCCTCATCGTCTCCCACTCCTTCAGCAGCAGCTGACTTCTGAGGAGAACAAATGCAACCTTGAGCTGCAGAGATCATTCCACACCTCATCAACACTCCCTCCCTCCAGACACTTGACAACAAGACCATTTCAAAGCTGATGGGGTCTAGTCTGGGCCTGGGGGACAACAGTGGGGTGGGGCTGGAGCCATTCTGACATCCCTTCCCCCACTTCCCTAACACATACACTCAGTCAGCTGTCAAGCGGAATTAGGAACCGTAAGGCTGGGATTTCCTTAGGAAACAGGCGGCTTGCCTTGGGAAAGCGCTGTCTGCGTGATGCAGGCTTACATTGGAGAGCGTTTCATCCACCCTTCCGGGACCGCACAGAGAAGCAGAGGGATTTTTTTTTTAAAAAGCCTTTCTACTCCCCGCCCCCCCGCACGCTTACATGAGCCCAAGGGTGGGACACAGACCCTTAAAAATGAGACCAGATGAGTCCTTATACTTCTATAGCGCCTTTTGTGCCTAAGGGTCTCAAAAGTTCTACACACATGCCACACCTCCTAGCTCTATTATTCATGCCGAGGTAGCTGATAGAGGCTCCACTGCAAGTCCCTCCTGCAAAGAGCTTGTAATCGAAAAAGGAAGCATCATTTCTATTTTACAGATGGTGATGTGAGGCACAAAGAGGGAGCTTTTCAAAAGCACCAACTCCCACTGACTTAGACTTGCATCTAACTGCCTTTTGCAAATCTTCCCCAGAGAGATTACGTGGCTTGTCCACGGTCACACAGGGAGTCTGGGGCAGTCAGGAATTGAAGCCAGATCTCCTGAGTCCTAGAATCATAGAATATCAGGTTTGGAAGGGACCTCAGGAGGCCATCTAGTCCAACCCCCTGCTCAAAGCAGGACCAATCCCCAGACAGATTTTTACCCCAGTTCCCTAAATGGCCCACCCAAGGATTGAACTCACAACCCTGGGTTTAGCAGACCAATGCTCAAACCACTGAGCTATCCCTCCCCCCAAATTTTTTAAACTGGAAGGGACCCTGAAAGGTCATCGAGTCCAGCCCCCTTCCTTCACTAGCAGGACCAAGTAGTGATTTTGCCCCAGATCCCTAGGAGCCCCCCTCAAGGATTGAACTCACAACCCTGAGTTTAGCAGGCCAATGCTCAAACTACTGAGCTATCTCTCCCCCGTGCCTTAGTCACAAGGCTACCCTTCTACCTGGGAACAGAAGAAAACAGGACTGACATATAGGATGGGAGAAGGAGGGAAATTCTGGCCAATGATACCAGGGGAAAAAAGTCTCCTTTCATGAAAAGAACCATATGTTCTTTAAATAATCATACAGAATATAGTTTTTAAGCTCTTCTCCAAAAGGCAAATACTTCTCTGATGATGGTGGGACAAAGGCATAGATTAGCTACTGGATTTTTCATCAGCGTCACCTAGCCATGCTCAGAGCAAGTCTAGCTGGCATGGGGCTTAGAACTCTGGCTGCTGAGGCTTACAGCAGCTGTCCTGCTGGTGGTGGCATTGGTAGAGCTGAACAACTGGAAATTTTAACCCCCAAAATTCTAGTGCAGACAAGGCTGTGCAGCAAAGTGCATGGAAATCAACATAGCTTCCATGGAAGGATGAAGAGCCGAGCCAGCTGCGCTGGGATCCGATTGCACCTGTTGTGCCAGGGAGTCTAAATATTTCAAACCTGATGTTTTAAGCCACCTCTCCGGCTAAAAGGCACCAGCAGAACGGGCCAAATGCACAAGGCAGGATTTAGTGCTTTAAGACAATCATAATCTTCCACAAAAGCCTCAGTGTCATCACCCCATATTTCTGATGCAAATTGTTTCACAAGAGCAACAGACAGGAACACCATGTTTGTGGTGGCTGGAGGTAATTTGGGGTGTAAAAGAAGAGGTGTCTGAGAGCTGTAACCCTTCAGGTATTGCCCAGATCCACCAGGGAATAAACAACCGATCCAGATGGCAGGGGAGGAAGGTCTATTGGGTAGGGCACTGCGCTGGGACTCAGGAGACCTGTGTTCACATCCCAGCTCTGCCAAAGACTCCCTGGGTGACCCTGGGCAAATCACTTATTCTGTGTCTCAGTTCCCAATCGGCAAACCAGAGGTGATGCTTCCCCACTGCACAGGATTGTTATGAGGATAACATCTGGTAATAATTATGAGGTGCTCTCAGATCCTATGGGAATGAGGGCCACATAAGGACCTAGAAGGCAGATTTCAAGAGGAAGATCTAACTGTATTAGCAAATAATCCACCAGGAGATATTTTGGGAGGGAATCACATCTATACTTGACCGCTGGGAGAACCAGCTCCCCATTATACCTTTACACATTGCCTTGGTGCTGGTCCCTTTCCCAAAACAAACAGCCTGTGGGATCCAGCAAAATGACTCTTTGAAATGAGCACTGTAATTCAGTTGCAAGTGTCAGTGCATATAACCCAGGTACTAACTGGCAATGAAGTGATGCTGGAAGTGAAGTGCCAACCAGTGCTAATGGTTAAGGACTGTGACACAGCAGTGTTGGATGGGTCTGCCTCGGCAAGCAAGGTCTACATTCCAAAGTGGGTTTCAAGCTCTTTTTGAACATCCCTGTTAATTTACCAGGCTAAGATTCTGGCCGTACCATCCATTGTCTAAACACCTCCCATTCAGCAGTGCAGGCTTGAGCCATTTGGAGCAGCCCAGGACTTACTGTGGGATAGAGCAGAGAGCGCTCACAGGGAAGAAAAGGCAGAAACAGGGGTGCACTGAGATCCAGCACACAGGCACATCACCAAGGTAGCAAGAGGGAGCCCTAGGGCACTAGTAGCAAAGCCTAAAATGCACTTTGCAATGGTTGGGAATAACTCTTCTAAGGGCTCCAGCACCGAATGTTTTGCATTTCACCAAGGCCTTTATTCGGCCTTTGCAAAGTTGGATAAGTGTCCTTCTCCCATTTTACAGAGGGAGAAAACAAAGGTAGAGAGAATAACTTGCCCAGAGTTGCACAAATCAATGATAGAAAGGGGGATAAAATCCTGGTGTCCTACCTCTTCAGTTTGCTCCTTTACACACTAGACCAATTCTGCCTCCAAACCAGAGCTGGGATTTGGAAAGATGAAACATTTTCAAGTTGTCTAAATGGCGTATGTGAATGTCTAATTGGCTAATTCAAAGCACATCTTAGGAGATATGATACTGCCCATTACCGTAGCAATCTAAATGGCTAAGAATGGAACAGCAGCTCAGTTTGGAGAAATGGCCCAAAGTGCATAATTCTCCATCCTTTACAAATCTGAGGACAGGACGATTGCAGCAGCCAATCTTATCACACTATCCCAGTGCAAGACGTGCTCGTCTCCAGCTTAGCATTTCAGGCTTTGGTTTATTGAATCACCCTCAGGAGAAAGAGTCCATTTTGCAGTCTGTGGTAAAATTGCCTGTTCCATTAGTCAGCAGTGTTAAGACTTTGCTACTCTGGGTGTTTGGCATCAGTGTCAGACTACAATAAATGCAGTTAAAACAGTGCAGTTCCCCTAGTATAGACACGCTGTATTGGTGTGAATTGTAACTTGCACTAAGGCAGCATAGGGGTGAGGTGTAGTCATGTAAACCACCGTTTATACCAATGCCAGGCGTCTACACCAGGGCTTTGCACTAGTACAGTTACACTGATGCAAGAGAAACCATCATTACAAGGCCTTAGAAACCACGGACTGAATTCCTCTGTCTCTCATATGTGGTTTCCCCCACTTCAGAGTAAGAGCGCTTGCACTACTATTGCTTGTGCTATGAATAAAGACAGGACTTTACTCTCCAGAGCTCCCCAATTCAGTACCTCTCACTTGCAGGCAAATGAAGATTTGATTGACTCTGATATTGTTTTCAGTATTTAAATTGCTAACGCTCCCAAAAATGTACCACTCACAAGCGAGTGTCACCGAATGGACGGCTTCTCTTTCAGCTCGCTAACCTTGGGAAGAGAGACAGGTGTTTCTGAAAGGTAAATAAGCCGCTCAATCCCCGAACAGCCATCTCTAATCTCATTGTTAGCGATAAGACAGGGCAGAGGTAGCTGAACTAGAAGCCTGTAATTGCCCTAAGTGATACTTCCCTGAAATGCCCACTTCATATTTGTGGTCTCTTAATTTTTACCTCTGGTTGTGGCAATCTGAGGTCTCTCTCCAAGTGAAGCTGTGGCTCCCGATATTGTAAGGAAGGCTGTGGCAGAAGAGGAGTCACTCTGCATTGAACTTGAATGAGAGAGTGGAAACAGAGCGGAGTCAGCCGCCAGAGTTGCCAGCTAACCTTTCAGATCCGCCTCACTCGCACATTTCCTCTCATTAATTTTCCAAGCAAATGTTTTTTTAAAAACTCTCCCTTTTCTGGCTTGGGAACATTTCAAAAGGGCAGAATCAAGTGGCTCCCGAGTCTCTGCTCTGAGGAAGGCTCTCCACGCTGCAAACTGCTCTTCAGGCATACAAGAGTTGCCGATAACCTGCAGTAAACACTGATGACCTGATAGCAAGCGCCACACTTTCGGGGCAGCTTTCTTCTTGGATAAAATGACAGCACAGCCTGAAAAGAGACACCGAGCGGCCTGCATGTGAAATTAGCAACAGCGTTGCAGGCTAGGAATGTCCTGCCTTGTTGTTTTAGGCGGAAGGAAATACCAGGAAACTGGACGCAGGGGAGGAACAAAGGAAAACATTTACACAGATTCCGGATGTGCAGGTACAAGGATCCCACTGAGCAACAGCCAGGGCAGGCTGCGGAATAACTCCAGTTTGCTCAGTTTAATGTGTAAGAAAGAACCGCCCCCCTGTCCCCTATGTACCTCCTATGTACCAAGTGAACCACTGAATTGTGGCATCTCAGAACCCAATACCCCCTAGCCAGAACAGAGTTATTAGCTGGGACAGTGCATGTCAGAAGGGAACTCTGGTCATTGCTGTATAGAGAAGATTTCTCGTAAATGATGGTCTCAAAGGCCAAATTAGATCTCCCCCCCCACACACACACACTAAACACAGCTCAATCAAAAAACACTTCTCTCTACCTCATACCAAGGCAAAGGGGTTTTCCATGGCAGGGAACACAAACTGATGGAAATTTAGAAAGCAAAGAAAGAATTTCACTGGATTGGAAAGGGCCATGAGAAATTCTTGCTTAAGGGAACTCCGTTACCTCCTTCCCTCTTACTAGCCACGGGTGCTCTTGTGAACATCGCTCTCTCAGAAGGAGCAGAGGAGGATAAACAATTATCTAGGGAACAAATGAGTACTTGAACAATATTGTTCAAGTAACCAAGGAACCAGGGCTGCGATTGTTTGGCAGCTAAATTCCATTGACGTGCAATGGGAGTTGTGTGCCTAAGTCCCCGAGGCCTTGTCTACACTAGGAAATTAGGTTGGTCCAACTACGTCACTCAGGGGTTTGAAAAATCCACATCTCTGAGCGACGCAATTAAACCAACCTAATCCCCGGTGTGGACAGCACTAGATTAACAGGAGAATTCTCCTGCCAACCCCAGTTACTGCCTCTCGGGGAAATGGAGGATGGTGCTGTGCCGCTGCAATGTTTTCAGTATAGACAAGCCTCTGAAAAAGGGTATGTGTGAGCTCACACGTGCTGAAATCCTAGCAAAAAGAGAAGGGAGTTAGTTATTCTCATACGTGCCAGGAGGTTGAGGTGAAGAGTAGGAGGAAGCCTAGGGTTTCGTTTTTATCTGCTAACTCATATTCAAACTACAAACCTGTCTTGTTTTCACTAGGAGTTACCTCAAATTAGTTACCATGTGTTGGCTAACACATGATGAGAACACACCTTTTCCCCTAGTGAGAGATGCACCCTCAGGCTACTTTGGAAACCCTGCTCAAGGTGTCTAATACCTGACAGCCACCAATCAGAGAGGGAAGGGGACCACATTCTCCCGATCGTCACTTTATTGCCAACGTATGAGAGCTGGTGAGAAACTTTTTGATGAAATGTTTGTCAAAAAAGAAAAAAAGCCTTTTTGTCAAAGCTGAAGTGTTTTCCAAAAACACATCGATTTTGATGAAAAAGGACGTAGAGAGAGAAAGAGCGTGCATGAAAATCTAGCCTTTTTGATCAGAAAATGCACTATGCAGAACAAGGCTGGAAAATAACAGTTCCATGATGCACAACGTTTAACGGTTTTGAAATGTATTTTTGTTCCTTGTTGGAAGGAAAGCAATTTTGTTTCATAGAACCCTTTGAAAAGTTCTGTTTGCATTACAACCAGGAACGAAAACAAATGTCAACGTTTTTTGTAAACCAGAATTGTCGTGGTCTGGCCAGCTCTATGCTGTGCCTTATTTTGCAAAGTGCCTTTCACAACTACTACATTCTCAATCGGTTTTGCAAAGCTACCGTGAATATTAACCTAGAGAGAGAGAAATATTAAAGAGAAGGAGGTGCACTTTCAGGGGAGATTTAAAGAGTACCAGTATACAAGGAGGTTATCCCTGAGGCCTGACGCATCAGAGAAAGTGGATCCGGCACCAGGGATGATGAGATTGTGTGAAGGCACAGACAGGGGGCCTGTGCGGAGTGAAGTAGAGATAAGACGGGCTTTGTGGCACAGAGAGCTTCAAAACCCAAGGAGGGCAATTTTCAGTTCAATCAGGAGCCAGTGGAGAGGTCTGAGGGCAGCTATTCACAGCTGGAAGAGTTAAACACTGAGTTGGATGCTCGTACGGGAAAAACGGGCGTGCTTGGGCGAGTGTAACTCGGATCCTTAATACTATTTGATGCCTTTTTTGTTTTTGTGAGCAGGGTATAATTTAGTCTAAAATGTGACCTTAAAAGCAATCTGGGATCCACTTGGCAATACAAGGTGAAAGGGAGAGTAAATTCAGGGACACAATATAAACCCAGGCAGCTGAAAGGCTTCACTTAGACTGAAAGGAGTTATCTGGTATTTAAATAATTATTAGATTGAAGGCATAATCATGGGTCTGAGCTGATTTTTCCCCCCCCCACTGTCATCCTAATGGAGACTATAATATTATTATTCAAATGCCCATGATTCTCATTGAGGGGAGAAGGAAAAAAAGGGCTCATTTAATCTCCATGTGACAGGGCTGCAGGAGGCACGATTAGTCATTTTTCTTATTTCAGCTGTCACTCACTCCCAGACGCTGCAGATTGTCATTAGTGTTATTTTATGCACGCAATAAAAAAGGGAAAATTAAAACAGAAATAAAGGAGAATTTTCTGCAGAAAGTGACAGGACCAAAGGAACAATTTAGATGTCGCCAGTACAGCAGCTGCGTTCGCTTCATTAAGACAGAATCTTTTTTAAAAGGATACAGTTAGCCATATAGGGTTTAATGTATGCATGAATCCCCCTTTTCCTCCCTGTAGAGACTGGCTGTGCTCAGCTTTCACTTAGCCCTCCAGCTCCCTGGCTGACCCCATGGCCAGTGTATTTGGAAAGGCATAAAGACCCTAAGATGTAGGATTTTGCATTGCCTTGAACCTGGGCATTGCGGAGACAAAACACTATGAATTGTGATTTGGTAGCGTTTTACATTCATTGAACTAGGATTCCCCACTCACTTATATGGGGTCCAATTCACCACTGTCCTGCGCTTTGTGTCACCATTTACGCCAGTGCATTTTGCACAGACTTCACAGTGACTAGTGGAAATTACTGTGCCAGGGGAAAGCCAAAGACAGCAGGCCTGCCACCTTTTGTGCTTTAGGCCAAGGGAGTGAGAGTTACAGTCAGATCCCCATAGCAGGTCTACACTCTGATATCCAGCTCTCTTTATGAGGACCTTGGGAATGTAGGATCTGGGAGCACACAAATGTGGGCACACAAATCCAAGCACAACGTTTTGCCCAGGCAGGGAAATGGGTAGATATTAGGGATGTAAAACCTGCTCTGAGAGACTCTCCCAATCCCCCTGCTATTTACCCTTCTTCCTTCTTTGGAACCAAACTCAGAACTCTTGTGAAGCATGTGACTACATTTCCCCTACTTCTGCCTTCTGGCTGGGACCAGCATTACTGAAATACCAGAAGGAAGCAGCAGCCATACATGCAGGTGTCCAACACCTCACAAGAAGGTTTGCTCTGGCTAGTTTTCCAGCCCAGCTCTTGCAATACATCTTAATCCTGACTCTAAATGCCCCTTGGTAATCCAACCCCAAACAGGTTTGCAAGTGTCTGGACTCACAGCCCTGCCAATTGCTCCAAACAGTCTTTCTGATCCCTGTTGGCTTCTGGCGGAAAGTCAAAAGAAAGCCCCTCTGTTCCAGAAAGAAAGTTAAATAGAAAGCCTCATTCCATTTTTGACTCATCACTATCTCACAATGACATCACATAACACAGAGGGACCCTGCACCACATTCAGCTGAATGCATGCTTGCTATCTGGATGAATCCTGGCAGTTACTCTGTCATTACCTTGAGCAGATGAAAGAGGGGCAGACAGAGGAGAGATCCATTTAGCTGCAACTCAACTGGCTGTGGGAATCTCTTTGGACCTGTCATCCAATACAAGATAACCCTTTGCGGGGCTTTTCGTCAATTTCAGTTACCCTTTACTCAACTCCCACATTATCTTAGCACCATGAAGCCCTGAAAGCAAGGCTGTAATTCAAAACAGTGCACATAAGTTTGGCCCTCATTCCCTCCCATGCCAGCTATTCCCAGGACTTCCCCTTTCAGACCTGCCTGTTACATCTTCTTCCTCTCCCTTCAGAGAGGAGGAGAGAGGCTCAGCCTTTTTATCTTTGATGAACTGGAGCAAATGAGATCCATCTGGTCAGGGTGCCTGGATGAGTCAGTAATGTAGCTCTGCAATTCTGCAGGGCTCTTGATGCTTCTGCCCTCTTGCAGGGGAAGACAGAGGATGTTGTATACTGTAGAAGTATCTACCACCATACAGCACATAGGACCTGAACTTTCTGCCACATTCACCTGAACAGAAGTCCTCCCAGCTGCTTGTCTTTGTGAAGTAAGGCACAGCATTTAAATACTGACCAACTTCTAACCTGTACAGAGATAGGCTTCCATCACCTAACTTCTCTATACATTTTTCTCAGTTTGTCCCAATGTGCTGCTATCAAGGCCTGGGAACCACACAGAGTCTTGAGAGATGCTTAGCAGAAAAATAAAAACCCTTCTCATGTTTGTCTTTTTCTCTTAATGCCATGAAAGGTTGGAGTTGTCCTATTGACTTATGAAGCCTCTTCAGAAATTTAAGAGTTTGGGGAGGGGGGTTGGCTACAGTTACCCTCTGCTGAGCACTTTCTAGTCCACTGGCTGATTGTGCCCCGCGTGCGGTGTACAATCAAACTAAGATTCATTACCATGAGGCCAGGAGCAGGGAGTTATGCTAGCTCACCCTGCTGACCTCCTCCATATGTCACAGCATGTCAGAAATTCCCCAGTATTCCCTTTATGGTAAAAAGGGTCATCAAAAGGGCAGGCCTTACAAGCTACATGGTATAAACTAAAATACAAGGACCATTAATTTGGAGCAGTCTCATCTCTTTACCATCCTGACCTCTTTCGTGTGTGCTGATTCCAGTTCAATAGATAGCAATCCGAGGGGATGACTGGGAAGAGGGGCAGATAAAGAGTTTATCTGTTTAATAAATACTCCATTCTGGAATAAGTGGGAGCCTGGGTGCCTTGCATATATCGCTACAGAACAAATGCCCTGATCGGTGGGCTTCCCAAGCCTATCAGGGAAGGCTGTGTGGTCTAATAGATGAGGCACTGGATTGGGATTCAGGAGACCTGTATTCTGCACCTGATTCTGCCACTGACCCTTTGTTTAACCTTGGGAAAGCCACTCCATCTCTGTGCATCTGTTGCCCCTCTCACTTTTTAATCTATCTTGTGTATTTAGATTGCAAGTTCTTTGGGGCAGGGACACTTCCTCACTCTGTTTGTACAGTGCCTTGCACAATGGGGCCTCTCCTCACTACTTTAAGGGTATGTGTATACTTGGAACTGGAGGTGTAAATTCCAGCTCAAGGAAGCATACTCACACTGGCTCTGATCAAGATAAAAACAGCAGTGGAGCTGGAGTGGCGTGTACTGCAGGACTAGCTAGCTGCTCAAATATGCTTAGTGTCCTGGATGGGATCATACTTGGGGAGGCTAGCCCCTTCTTCCGCTTGCAATGCTGCAGATACACTCTCCTCTTACTATGCTTGCTTGATCAGAGCTACTACAGGTATGTCTCCTCGAGCTGGAATTTGTACCTCCAGCTCCAAGAGGTAATTCAAAAAATAAATACCAGTTGCCATTCCAGAAAGTATTGCCCCCAAAGTCAAGGAACCAGACTGTTCCCAATTAGAACTTTTCCGCATTCTATCTACAGAGCAGATATGCCTATTAGGGAAGGGTACTTGTCCACCTCCACCTGCCACACAAACTTGAGAACATTTCTGGAACCTAATCTAAAGGGGGGGGGGGGGGAAGAGAGACATTTCTAGAGGTTCCAAAAGGCTCAGTTAAGCATTTCTCCACAGGTTTCCTATCCAGAACCTGAACAGCAAGGGCCGGAAACTTAGCAAAAAGCCCATTCTTGCAAGACAGCAGTCAAGAAGTTCAGAGAGCTCGGATCAGCACTGGAATTTTTGGGAGCTTTTCAGAGAATAAACCTGGAGTGACATCCTGGTCCCATCAAAGTCAATGGCAAAACTCCCATGCCGTCAACTTCAATGGGGCCAGGATTTCATTCTTGATCTCTTAAGCATCAGAATTTCACAAAAATCTTAATTTTGTAACTAGTTCCGACCCACCTCTACACCCCTAGACTTGGGGAAGTTTCCATTCTAGATCTGAACTTTGTGGCTCTGCCCTCATCTTTAGATATAACTGCAGTGATTAAAATATTGAATCCTGGTTTGCAGACGCCACACTATTATTAGATTGAGCTCCACTCTTATACAGCACAGTATCTATCTGCTCTACCGCTCAGAAACGTTACTTCACATCCATAAGAGTGTGTTTAGCTTGTTTCCACTGGTAGTAAATGCCCCAATACATTGGACGAAGGTTTCTTCTCCAGAGCCAAAATGCTGAAGTTTTCGAGGGACGTGTGAAGGTGGGGCCGGCTCCAGGCACCAGCGCAGCAAGCAGGTGCTTGGGGCGGCCAACAGAGAGGGGCAGCACGTCCGGCTCTTCGGTGGCAAGTCCCTCTCGGAGGGAAGGACCTGCCACCGAATTGCTGCTGAAGAATGAAGCGGCGGCGGCAGAAGTGCCGATTGTGGCTTCCCCCCCCCCTCGCTGCTTGGGGCGGGAAAAATGCTGGAGCCAGCCCTGTGTGAAGGTAAAATTCTGCACACTGCGAGGAAAGGATATTCCCATGTAGAAAGTGTTCCATGACAGACAGAAAATGGTCCAGGGCTTCCTTCAGTGGATCAATACTAGTAACCCACACAACATTTGGTCTGAGTGCAGGGCTGTAATTCAACAACATATAATGCCTAGCTCTAATACAGCACTTCTCATCAATGGATCTCAAAGCACTTTACAAAGGAGGTCGGTCTCATTATCCCCATTTTACAGATGAGAAAACTAAAGCACAGTGGCAGTGCTATGAACAGAGCACAGGTGCCACTCCAGTGCTCAAAGCCTTAAATCATTTCATCCAGACTAACTGCAGGATGCTCTTGCATTTTGGTCTCCCCAAATTTCATCATCAGCGTCAAGAAAACATCAAGTTCAAGGTTTTTTTTTTAAATCCAGATATTGTTCTTACAGTTTAAGTGTCAATCCAATGGCGTACTTCAGAATTCGATGCAAACTAAAATTACACAGCATGATATGAACTGAAATCATTATGATATTGCAAGATAAAGGTAATTACTAGGACACCTACAGCTGTTTGTTTGGGCATTTTTTTTTATTGTTAAAGATAAATAAATAAATAAATAAATATAGTAGTTATAAGTAATTAAACTAAAGAGGCCTGACGACCTCCCACATGCTGGGCCCTGAATGGTTAATTATCATGCTGCCAGAACAGTTCATGAGTCTTTGTTTCATTCATGAAGAGGATGGACTGAGTGCAGGCACAATGAGATGATGGGCTTTGTTCGAGTCCCATACACAGCTCTGCCATGTGCCTCTATCCCCACCTGAAGATTCTCCTGCTAGCCCAGCTCTGAAGAGAGGAATCCAGTTGCACCTTTACACACAGCTAGCTGTGAACCCAGACAGCTCCTAGTGACAAGAGAGGCTATCAAAAACTGCATTTTCCAAGTGGCATTAGTATGGTGGTGCCTATGCTAAGGTGAGGAAGATACAGCAGTGACTGCATCACAGAGGTTTGTTTATTGAATGGCACTGGCAGTAGTTAACTCTTCGAATAGCTTGCTAAAACCATTCCATATGCCTCATTTTCTTATTTCACTGCCCATGGAGGGTTTCCCCACAAAACTCGCTTAAATTTCACTAAGACAGCCATCACCACAACATCCTTAGAGCTAACTCTGGCAGCCAAAATCAATAATCACTGGTGACCCTAACGGCCACATACCCGCCGCCCTGCCTCTTCCTCATGGCTGCTTATTCATGAGGATGGTATTTTGCAGGCTAGTTCACAGCTCTCGGGGAAAGCGGTAGCAGGGCAAAGTACAGTATTGTGACTATTGCTTCCTCCAGGACTGGGGTGGGGTGAAGGAGGGGAGAATGAAACCCAGCTGTGAAAAGGCATTTCCTTGATAACAAACATAATTGCATGAATTATGTACAAAATGCACTCAGTTTGTCCGGACTCAGATATTGTTTATGCAACAAATGTACCGGACGAGCCTTCTCTTTCCCCCTCCCTTTCCATATCTCTCTCCCACACACACACCAGCCTGTCTGGGATAAGGGGAAGCAGAAAAACCAATGAGCAGGACTTTGGGCAAGTCCCTTCCTAGCAGTTGTGATGGCATGTTTCCTTTTTAGGCAGCATGGTTTAGTAAACTGAACAGGGGACTGGGCAGCAGGAGCCTGGTTCTATTCCTTACTGCCGCTGTGCCTGGCTTGTTGTGTTGCCTTGGGCAAGTCACTCCCCCCCCCCTCGAATCTTTGTGCCTTAGTTTCCATGTCTGTAAAATGGGGATAATACTTTCCTCACTGGGGATTGGGGGTCTCTGAGGTTTAGTTGATGAAAATGCTCTGAAATCATCAGGGGAGAGGTACTACATGCAAGCAAGCCAGCATGGCTTCCTGGTTAGGGCACTGGAGTAAGAGTCAGAAAACCTGGTTTGGTAATCCAGGCCATGCCACTGACTCTGTGTGACCTTGGACAAGTTGCAGTCATGTGTCTAGCACAATGGGGCCTCTAGGCACTATTGTAATACAAATGAACATGGACACAGCTAACTCTATGAATTGCAGCTCAATGATGCTGTCACAGCTGTGGTGTGCAATGGCACAGGAGGTATTCCACGCTAGAGATAAAATCCTGACCCAAATGAAGTCAGAGGCAAAATTCCCACTGACTTCAATGAAGCCAGGATTTCACCTTAAATCCCATTTAAGGCTCTAAAGCAGAATCCCAGCTCTGGCTGCAACATATGAACTGCATCCAGCTGGAAACACTCTCTAAATTTAAGTACCAACCAACCCCAAAAGAGAACCAGCAAAATTCACCACCCCCTTAGAACACCTGAGTAGCAAAAACAAGACACCTTTTCTTCTCATTGCACTGTTACCCAGCACCTGTTATCTTGTCGAGTACAGCGGGCAGCTATTCGGCTTTAAACTTACTGCTGCAAAACGGCTTCTAAATTACTCAAGATCCAGTGGGGAAGGGGCTGGGAAGAGAGGAAAGATGGCTTTATTCACCATGCAACCATTTAGCACAAAATCCAGGGCAGACTCTGCAGTTTTTTCTTATTGCCTTGAAAAATGAAAGAGAGAGACGCACTTTGGCCATTTTTTTCAACCTTAAAAATGTTTCATTCAAGTTTTGGGAAGGGGAGGTGGGTTATTTCATCCAAACCCGAGTAAATGGCTCAGTTGCTTTGAATGATGTCACACCTCTATCTAGGTGCTTATATCACTATAGCAGCTGAGCATCTCACAGTCATTAATGGATTTTATCCACACCATCCCAGCGTGTGGATAACTGGGGAACTGAGTCACAAGCAGATTAAGTGACTTGACCAAGGTCACACAGTAGGTCAGAGGCAAAGTGGAGAACTAGCCCCTTGTCTCCTGAGTCCCAGTCCAGTGCTTTATCCATTAGATGACCTCAGATTGCCCCATGGTACACCATGGGAGAGGATCAGAGAGTGGCCTTGGAACTGGAGGAGGAAAATGGGTGCTCTCTTCTCCTGGACCCACTCCAAGATTAGTGCAGGCAGCTAACGAATCCCAGTTCCAAATTAAATGGGTCCCCAACCACATCTAAATAAAACCCCAAGCCTAAAAGCCTTTGGCCGTGCCAGCTAGCACAGCATTGTGGTGTTTATTATGCTGAATACTCCCCATGGCAGCTAGATGTACTTACACTGCAGCCGCAGTGCCATTACCTAGATAAACAAGGAAATTGTACATTTGTTAAAATTAGATTCTGAAATGCTGAATCCCCAGCTGTCCGGCTATAGAGTTCACGCAGCCGGCAGCACTGAAATTATTAAGAACATACAACTGCGTGTTTGTGCACAGTGCAAATCCCTGTTTGGAAGGTGCTCTGTGGTAACATGATACGTGGTTCCATTTCAGGCGGGCAGGTATCTTTTCAGCATCTGAAATAAGCACTGAGCAGCATCAACTGAAATATAGCCCCTAACAATGGCCATCCCTGCTCTAGTTCTTATCATTCTGGGGAAGGGAAGGGATGGGATAAGTTAGCCATAAAAGTGGCGGGGAGGAGCAAAAGTGCACGTAAGCACTCAAATGGAACATGTTTTGTGGTTAGCATGGGGCTAGGCCTCCTGGGTGTTATATTCCAGTTCTGCCACATTTGACTTTTCCCCCTCCACTCCAGTATATAAAATGTGTTTATCACAGCCTCTAAGCACACATTAGTGGACATTCCAGTAGATTGCCAGATTCCTCCCTATTGGTCTTTGTTGGTTTCAGTAGCCCCAGGACCCAAGAGATCCAGTAGGCCAGCTACTTGGTTCCAAAATCTAGTCATCAATTAGAATACTGGGATTTCCACTACGAAATTACTACTGTTTATTTCTGTAGTGCCACTGGTGTGCATGGCATCTAATAGACAGTAAGGGAGATGCAAGTGTTAGAAGCCCTTAAGTTAACAGCCAAACTAAATTGTCTATGCCAGTACAGAACATCTCATGCCACTAAAGAACCCTTTAGTGTGCATCAAACCTTCCTGGCTTTGTGCATAACCTTTAGTGGACATTTCAGGCCGTGAAGTGTAACCAACTTTAGGGGAGTAACTTCGCCTCTCTGGGCCTCCATTTACCCATCTGTTAAACTGCCTCATTAGGGTGTTTGAGGCTTAATTAAAGTTTATGGAGAGCTTTGAGATGCTGGGGAAATGTAGTGCATTGGTATGAACATGACAGCTCCTTCCTAGTTTGCTGCAGAGAGTGACAACTGGCAGCTGTGGGAGAATTCAGAGCAAATGGGACAGAGATTGAAAATCCTCTGCAGCTCTCCAGTGGCTTCTCAGCCTTAACACCAACTCCTGCCAGTGAGGCTCAGGCACTGACAGGTGGAGTCCTTCCAGACATTGTAACTTGTACCCTTTGAGCTCAGGCTAAGAAGAGAGTGACAGCTGAAGAGCCCCTGAGTCTAGTGTATTCTCAGCACCTTCCCAAGGAAGCAGAGGAGCGGGCAATGCTTCCCACCATGAAGAGCACATTAGCATCCCTCCAGCAGGATTCTGATGTAGATTTCTACCTGGGAAAGTGGCTTCTTCCCATTCAGCTGCTCCCTGCTCTTCCACCCTGCTTTTCAATTTCAGAGCGCTGGCAGATCACTGATTAATTCAAGCTTATTTAATAACCCTTCTGTTTAGATGAAACAAGCTGTCTTGTTTTCTTTATTTTTAACACTGACTCTTGTTTCTTCGCTAAGGATTGTACTGTCATTTAGAAACTTCTCCCTCTCCAACCAAGCTGATAACAGAATGGAGAAAGCAGCGGCTTAGGCCTGTGCATAACAATGAACAGAGGTTACCACGCAGGAGGCAGGGAAGTAACCAAGGACGACTGGAAGGCATGATGCGGTTCTGAGGGCCCAAAAGCCTGCCCAGGGTAGAGTGACTGACCCAACTCTTATTAATTTTGGTGGTGTCCAGCAGGCTAGTTGAGATCCAGGCACTGTACAAACACAGTGAAAAACAGTTCCAGCCCCAGAGAGCTTACAAACCAAACGGACAAAATAGAGGGAGCGTGAGGAAACAGAGGCACAGAAAAGCAAAGCAACTTGCCTAAGCAGCAGAGGTAAGAATGGAGCCCAGGGTCTTCCGTCTCCTTGTCCAGTGTTTTGTTTGCTAGCCCATAGTGCTACTACCTTTCCCGTAAGCTCTCATGACGCTCTTGCTTTATGGACGAGAGAAGCTCCTCATAAAAACCTGCAAAGCCACTGCACTCCTTCTTTAAAACTCACCCGTGCCGCGATGCTTACCAAACTATTGGCAATGGCTAGACAGTGGCATCTCATGACTGCTGCTTATTAGACCAAATACACTTTTTTCACTCTTATGCTGTCTCCCCTCCATCTGCATATTGTATATTGGTTGTATCCACCTGCTGTCTCTCAATGTGCTTAGACCGCAAGCGGTTTGGGGCAGGGACTGCTGTTTGGGTGTCTACAGTGCCTCACACAATGGGCTTCCGACCCCTGACTGGGGCCTCTTGGCACTGCTGACAATACATCCAACAAAATCTTGACTCACTTGGGAAACAAGTTTAGAAGTCTCAGCTGTCTCCGGCCTGTTTCAAATTCAAAGCTGCACTTGTCTGTAGAGCAACTGAGTAATTTCCTTCCTACATCCAGACTATACTGGACTAGATCCAGCAGTGTCTGTAATGCAGAATATTCACCCAGGACTTGTAGGACCATATTTCACAGGGAAACAGCAAAATTTGCCTATTTCCAAAATGCCTAGAGCTCCCCTCCCCCTCTGTTCCATCAGAATAATCTTCCTTTGGACCCACTCACAACAGTCTTCTTTCAGTGAATGCAACCAGCACCATATGGCCCTCAGTTAATTTCACCCTCTCTGCACTGCCAGTAGAGTGCTGTGAAAGGCCACGGTACACACCAGTGCCAGCAGTCCAGATTGGATGTGCATTACTTTGCATTTATCAATATCGAATTTCATCATGATCTGCCATTTTGTTGCCCAGTCACCCAGTTTTGTGAGATCCCTTTGTAACTCTTCGCAGTCAGCTTTGGACTGAACTATCTTGAATAATTTTGTATTGTCTGCAAACTTTGCCACCTCAATGGTTTACCCCTTTCTCCAGATCAGTTATGAAAATGGTGAACAGCACTAGTTCAGATCCTTGGGGAGCCCCACTATTTAACTCTCTCCACTGTGAAAACTGACTATTTCTACCCTTTGTTTCCTATATTTTAACCAGTTACTGATCCATGAAAGGACCTTCCCTCTTATCCCACGACTATTTAGTTTTCTTAAGAGCCTTTGGTGAGGGACCTTGTCAAAGGCCTTCTGAAAGTCCAAGCGTACTATATCCACTGGATCACCCTTGTTAACACCCTCAAAGAATTCTAATAGATTGGTGAGGCATTTCCCTTTACAGAAGCTGTGTTGACTCTTCTCCAACATACTGTGTTCATCTATGTGTCGGATAAATCTGTTCTTTACTATAATTTCAACCAATTTGCCTGGTAGTAAAAAATTAGGCTTACTGGCCCGTAATTGCTGGCCCGTAATTGCCAGAATCATGAGATTCTGGCCCCAGCCCAGCCCAGAGCCCTGACTCCCCCTGCACCCCAACCCCCTGCCCCAGCCCAGAGCCCCCTCCCACACCCTGAACCCCTCAGCCCCAGCCCCACCCCAGAGCTCTCACCCCAACTCCCTGCCTCAACCTGCAGCCCCTCCCACACTCCGAATCCCTCGGCCCCACCCTCCAGCCTGGATCCCCCTCCTGCAGCACAAACCCTCATCCCCAGCCCCACCCCAGAGCCCGTTCCCCCAGCCAGAGCCCTCACCCTCTTCCACACCCCAACCGCTTGCCCCAGTCCAGTGAAAGTGCGTGAGGGTGGGGGAAGAGTGAGCCACCGAGGGAGGGTGAATGTAGTGAGCGGGAGGCAGGGCCTCGGGGTGGGGGCAGGGCTAGGGTGCTTGGTTTTGTGCAACTAGAAAATTGGCATCCCTAGTTACAATGGGAGCTGCTGGTCGCTCAACACTTTAGCAAATCCAGCCCAAGCTGTGGATGCAAGTAGAGCTGGGATATTTTGATAAGCCATTTCTTTCGGTTTCCAATAAAAAGAAATATTTTACAGGAAAGGGTTGGTTTCGACAAATTTATCAAAAAATTCTAGAAAAATAGTTCTGATATTGTCCAAATGTTTTGTTCGGACATTTTCCAAATGAAAAATTTTGGTTTTCTAGTTTCAAACAACTTTTCATTTAGAAATTGAAGCTAATTGTAGTGTTAAAAAAAAAAAGTCAAAATTGAAGTGTTTTGAAATCAAAATGGAATGTTTCGATTGACCCAAACCTTTTTTAATTTGGATTTTCAGTTCACAGAAGCTTTTGAGATTTTGACTTTTCATCCTGTTTTGGGATGGGAAATTATTCAAAATATCTAAAATTTTCTTGGCACAGGAAAACTGTTTCCTTCCCAGCTCTAATGCTAGGTACTTGAAAATCTGGCTTGGCACCCATTCAAACTGATATATCTTAACTCACCAGCCTAAATCCTAGATTTAGGCAGGGGCTGTTTCTGTGTTGTTTGTTTGTATAGTGACTAGAACAGCGGGACCCCAATCCCTTGTTGGGGTGCCTAAGCACTACCATAATACAAATAATAATCAGTTTCCTGTCACCCCACATTTCAACAAGGGGATTCATTGGCACCAAATATTACGATGTTTTTTTGTGATGTGGATGGCTTGGGACCTAAATTATCATGAGTGATTCTGATTGTTCAACATGAGAGATCTTTAAAGGAACTTGATTTGCAGGAAGCAGGTGTTCAGTACTTCTGAAAAATGGGACCCTTTCAAGTTGGGTATCCAAAAATCTCTATTCACTTCAGGAAACATCGGCCTCGTCCACCAGGAGTCAGACTGACACTCATATAGACAACCAACCAGCTACCGGATGGTAACAACTTTCAGCCACTGCCACCCTGGGGCCAAATGAGAAGCGGGGAGCTCCATCTGCAAAATCAATTCAGCTCCTGCCCAACTTTCTAGCACCAAATCCTTAAAACAGAGTTTCCCAGTGGCCTACGATCCCTTGAGCATGTTTTATTTCTTTAAACAAGTTACAAAACATGCTCCCAAGCCCTTAAATAGCAGCTGCCTTTGTCTCTTCTGGAGGATTAGTTCTAGCACATCCCAGCCCGTGACAATCTGTGACCACCTCAAAGTCAGAAAATTTATTTGGTGGAACTGATGTACCAGAACAGCCCATGCCACACAATTTCTATGCCTTGAAAAGCCCCATTACCCAAGACCTTGCATCAGAACATTATTACATCCTGAGCAGACAAGCAAATAAGGGCTCCAAATCCTTTCTTCAGCTGAGCTCAAAAGTGTTTGCAGACTCTCCGTCGTTGCTATGTGAATTTAAAGCTTGCACAGACCAACTGCTACTGCACAAGCACTTAGCACAGCCCCTGTTCCCCAAGGCTCTATGTCCACCAGCCTAAACAAAATAGAACACAGCACATTGGTCACAGAAGATCCCATCGTCTCTGCTGGAGTTAACCCAGCAATAGTGGTAGAAAGCTCTAAGGTTAGGTATTGATAAATGGTTGATAAGAGAAAAATTCTGTAATGGAACTTCTGTTGCTGTACCACAGTCCAGCTAAAGGATTATTGACAATGCAAATTCTCCCCCCACCCCCAGCTCTACCATCTTTCATAAAAGGATCCCAAAGTGAATTACACCTTCACACACCTGCAAGATAGACAAATATCAAACCCATTTCATAGACAGGGAAACAGAGAAGCACCACAAAGTGCCAGATTGTCAAGTGAATTCAGGGCAAGATTGCCAACTGTTCTGCACCCACAGCTGGGGCCAGGTTTCAAAAGAGCTCAGTTCCCATTTAGATATATAAACAACAGCCAGATTTTGGCAAATGCCCAGCACCCACCCTGCCTAACTCTTTCCAAAAATCAGGCCCTGCATTTGTGTCCTGAGCCCTGATGAAAACTCTGGCACTTGTGTCTTGACCAAAGTCTCACACTGGCAGACCAAAGAATGGAACCCAGAAGTTTTGACTCCTTGTCCCCTTTTCTAACCCGTTGACAACAGTGCTTTTGAAAGAGAAAGTCAAAACACCAGGAGAAATGAATTATAGTGTTTGGGTGCAGGAGTAAAAGATGATGTCTGCGTCCCTGTAACTCAACAAGTTAGTGGTTCCTCATATCTTTGAGCACTTCGCTAACCTAAGAGCCCATGCCATCCACTTGCACATGTCTCATCACAAAGCCAGATGACTGAGACACCTATAGGATAGATAAACTCACTGAGGCCTCCCTTCCTGAATAATCGGGGTGAGGTCATTTTGGGTCCTCCATCCTAGCTGGAGTGAGAATTTGAGATTGGATGCTGCAATGGGGAGAGTTGACTGTGTTATAACATCATGCCAGCACGATGCTGTAATACAAAGATTTTAGTATACTTTATCCCAAGTGTCCAATAGACCAGACACACTCAGTTTCTAACTCCAGGTCCAGCCAATCTGTCAGAGATGGCAGCTCATGAAATTATCAGTGTGTAATAAAGTGGTTTTAAAACTTACTATGAATACACTTTCCCCAACCTCCTCCACTTTTTAAAGCTTCTATTAAAAATAGAGGAAATTCACTGGCAAAAAAATATGTTTAAACAACATTAATGGCTGTGACAAACCAGCAAAAGGCAGGAAATTTGAGTATGAGGCCAATGCTCCATCCTGCACTCTTGCTGTTGTGCCTTTTGGGGTATTTGGCAGCTGCATGCGTTAAAGAGACAGCTTTCCATCTCTCTCTGTCCTGCTAATTCCAGCAGATCTATCCAGTCTCCAAGAACAAAAGTACTTGATGCATCTAAATCATATTTACTGACTGTGCTACCGTATAAAAGCAGCCAAAATGCTGCAGGTGCTGTGCCTAGTGCTGCTTTTGTAGTATTCTTTAGAAAGCAGGGAGCCTTGGAGTCCAGTGAAGTGATTTCATTTAACAATTTTAACAGTGCTGCAAATGCTCATGACTTTATCATGAGACACAGTGTGACAGTCTATACCATTATGTTCACCACTTTTACAAGACTATGATAAATTTTATACAAAGTATGCCTTGTGAGGTATCATTTGAAAAGTCATAATCTGCTGAACATTACTGTCCCAGTAAAATATGTGTACCAACATTGTAAGTGAAGTTATAAGATTCTACTATGTAGCATTGCTGTAATGTACTCCAAGTTTAAGAAAAGCAGGCCCAAAATTCTCAGAAACTAAAGAGAGACTAACACCCAGTCAGGTGCTAAAAGACTATCCCTGTTTAAGCGGCCATTCTCCAGCAGGGGGAAGGTGTGAATAAGAAATTTAAATTCCATCACAAGGACGGTTTTGTGCACCTGAGACTGCTTGTCACCTGCACCCCAGTTGGGGGTAATCCTCAAAGAGGGGAGAGAGGTGTAAGAATGAGAGAGAGAGGCCTCCAAATCACCTCTCCCCCTCCATCTCTACTCATGGCAGCTACGACACTTAAAAAACAAAGCAAGCATCATTGAACTGGGAGAGCGGTGATCCTGGCTGGAAGGCTTGGATCTGCTGTGAGACAAAACCTTTTTGCTTTTAAGTTCACTTAGCTTGTTAAGTTATTAGCAGGCATTTTACTCTTATTTCTTTTGTAACCAATCCTGGCATTTAAAATCTGTCTTTCTGTAGTTAATAAACTGATCTTATTGTTTAATCTTAACCAGTGTGTTTGGATGAGTGTGTGTGGGATACTCCATTTGGGATAACAAGGCTAGTGCATATCAATTTCCTCTGATGAAATGATGGACTTTTGATGAGCTTGTACTGTTCAGAAGGATACCGAGCAGTATAAGACACACATTTCTGGGGTTGGGACTAAGAATTTGCAGGTGTTGCCCTGTATGTAAATTCATGTAACATAGCTGGGAGTGATTTTGCATGCTGAAGGCTGCGTGAACAGGCCAGGAGTGGATGTTCTCACAGAAAAGCAGTGTAAAAGGCATCCTAAACTAAAGAATTAAGGGGACAGCTGTTCAACAGTCCAGATTGTACCCTGGGTAATGTCACACACATTACTTGATGGTTTTCTTAAGTCCCAGCTCCTGGAGTCATGAGAATCTTGGCTTTCCTTCTTTTTAAAAGTAGGTTTCTAGCCTCATGATTACAGAGAAAGGCTGGTAAAGTTGAACTCCACAGCCTCAGAAACCAGGAGGCAAATAAAAAGAACCCAATCTTTTAAAAACCTAATTTTTAAGCCAATCTCAAAACTTTGAGGGGCCATACCCATTAATTTTGAGTGCTTAAGGTTGGCAATGCTTCATACACAACGTGATAAATTAACAGGATGTAATATCTGTAACCTTAAGTGCACCCCAGTGCCAGAGGGCAAGGGGCTCATTGGTACTAGGTAATGAGTTTCAGCTGGCCTGACCAATTCAGTATATCCCAACTCATTAGGGTTATAATCTGTATCTAAAAGGTGTCATGTAACATGGCACTGGAAAACTCACTGACCACTAATAGTCATGCATGATGATTGTGGTGTGTATTAAGAGTTATGGATATTTGCTTAGGCAAAGATCTTTCACCACGGAAGGCAAGGGAGAGCAGCCCCCTGGTGCTTCTGTGGGAGGCCCTGATTGAGAGAACATCAGCCATGGGAGAAAGAACAAAGACTGGTAAGAAATCTACCTTGAACAAAGACATTCAGGGTAGCAGGGCATGTGGTGACAACCCTTTACTTGACCAGATTGCAGTCCCAGATTGCTGACACGGTATCTTATTCATAGGACCGCTACACTCTGGTATTGTGTACACACAAACTTGTATTGGTTTAACTAAATCGGTTTTAAAACAAAGCTCTAGTTAAACTGGTACAAGTTTGTGTGTAGACCAGGCCTCTCCTTCTTTCTCCTGCCATCTTCCTGTTAGATACTGGTATCCTTTGTAGGGTCAGTTTACATAGGACTCCTACCATGGGAACCAAAGACCTGAGCCATGGAGCTGCCACCTTCTGTCTAGCTTGCATGTTGCTGCATGTTGTCCCAAAGCCAAGGGCAGCTACTGCAATGCATATCAAGCTACATCCTGATGACACAAGTGAGTCTACCTAAATCAAAAACTGCAATGACTGCTGCATTTTGAGAAATCTCTTACAAGCATTTGTTCCCCAACTCACCAAGCCTGGATAGAACATAGATCACTTGATCCAAGTTGAATTGGGCCCTGACAGCAGCTTTTGGAATAAATCAAGGTAGAGCCACTTTCTTGAAAGTCTCCTCATGTAGAAGAGCAAGTGAGTAATCAGTGACGCACTGCCTGAGAGACTTCCTGTTTTCTCCAGCGTTACTGGACTTCCTGACACAAGGTAAAGGGCAGTCAGAGCTCTGTAGCTTGACACTGATCAGTAGCTGCTGCTGAATGAATTAAAATTGCTGTTTCCAAATGGTGGTAATTGCCAGTCAGGGGCTGAACACTATAATAAGCTGTTTCCTTTAGCTCTCCATGATGCATATGGAGAGTAGCCTCTCCCTGGACCATTAGCCTGCTTCCCTTCAAGGTCTGTGCTGGGAAAATGAAGGCTAAAAAAGCCCTTCCTCAAGTGGTGTGGGGTTTGGATGTGCATCTGTAACCTACTGGGCAGTGTGTTTTACACTTCCTCTTCTGTGCAGATCCACAGAGGACATGAGGCTGTTACAGCCACAGCTGCGGACCCTGACTCCTTGGCTCAAGGTTTCGTCTCTGGAGGTCTCCAGTTCAGTCCCTGGTGTTTGTCATGCTGGCAGCCCTCATGCATCCATTTGGAACTTGTCAATAGCACTTTGGGGTCACCCCGAGGGGTCCAAGGCTGGATGTGCTCACTAACCTGCTGCCCGGGGTGCTCAAAAGCCAGGCACTGCACCACCCCAAGGCTCACTCCAGCCTGCTAAAAGAACATTGTCCCCATAAGCTCAAGCCACACATGCTGGCCCTTATGAGCTTTGGACTGAATGTACTGACTTGTAACCAGTAGGCTGCTCAGAGGACCTGGACTCCTAGCATTGAGCCTGCATTTGTTGTACAAATGTGGTGGTGAAAAATCACAAAGCGACAGACTTTCCGAACAGCCAACACTGAAAGTTTTATAAGGTCAAACCCTTAGGCCTAGTCCACACTAGAAAAAGTCTGTATCGGCAAAACTTCCTAGTGTAGACTCAGCTTATGCTGGCAAACAAGAGCTATTTCAGGTATAGCTTACACTAGTACCCCCAAACAAAATAAGCTATACTGACAAAAAATGCTGGTATGATTGTATCTACACTAGGACTTCTGTCAGTACAGAAATGTCGTAAGAAACCCCACCCCAACTGTCATGACTATACCATCAAACGTTTAAGTGTAGAACTGGCATTAGCTTCATTTAACCAGCTGGGAGACAGTTGTGAAGTGCTGGCTGGCTCCCACCTCACCAGCAAAACAGCTGCACTCCAGGTTTGAGCAAATGTTTCTCTTAACACTCACTAACAGAGGATGGGGATGCACAAGCTCACCAGGCTGCGACGAAGGAGACTTTCCTTTCCTGTTTAGCTTTCGGTGCTGAAACAACTGTTGTCTCACTCACAGTTTGGAGTGGACCCCCACTTGCCCCGCTCCGCCATCCCTCGGAGGCTTAATGTGTGAGCCTCTGGCTAGAGCAACTCCTGCCTCTCCCTCTGCAGCTCACTCCCAGAGCATCTGGTTGTTTCATTAATGAGCCATAAGAAAGGAGCAGCAGCAGCAGCAGGAGGGCGAGGTGAGAGGTCAACGTAATATTTACCCAGACGTCACCTTTCACTTTTGCGCGGCGGGGAAGTCACTTCAAAGCAAAGGAAGGGCTGCGAGATACATCCCGGGTCTGCTGGGGAGGCTGTGCTCACATTCACACAATAGAGCCACTTCCAGCCCAGCTCCTGTCAGGCAAGGGAGGCCCCAGGAACTTCTGGCAGTGCTTCCAAACCTCTGGTCCATAAGCCAGTATAGCCCCCTCAGACTGTTAGGAGTCGGCCTATCCTTCCCTCTCTAATGCCACTTCTTGGCCTCCCGCTCTTCCATAGAAGCCCTAGACTGCCACAGGCAACCAGGCAGCTTGGGCTGCTGGGCTTCAACTCCAACCCTCCTGGTTCTGAACACCCTTCATTTCAGAGCAGTTTGGATTTGGGGGCTAAACCCCAGTACTGCAAGCCACCCAGGCTCTAGGCAGGTTAGAGTGCGCAGCGATGGGTGGAAGGCCAAGGGAACTGGCAGGAGTAGTCAGGATCTCTGGAGAGCTTGGAACTCCCATTGATCTCCAATGCACTCATTGCAATTCTCTAGGAGACCCCAAGGTAGACAAGAGGCTGCCCCACAAATGGGCCCGTTCTTCAGGGCAACATTTTTAAGGCACCCTAATGCCACAGGCCACCCTGTGTGTAAAACCAACATAGAAACAAGTGGGTAGGATGGGGACATGCCACAGGTAGGATTTTTAATTTCCAGGCAGAGATATTTCATTTGGTGACTGACCATGTGTTACTGAGCGATGTGTTTGTACATCAAACCTTTTACTAACCCCCTGCTAAGGTAGTGGGCTTGTGCTTAGAGCAGGACGACTTCTGAGTTCTATTCCTGGCTCTAGCAATGCCTTACTGTGAGAAAACCACCTCAGACTGCCTCAGTTTCCTGATCTGCAAACCAGCGGTAGAATTTACCTGTCTCCTACAGCTGTGGAGGAGAAGCTTAATACATGTAAAGCACTTTAGTATTGGATAAAAAGGATGAGACTAATGTCAAAAATTGTTAATGGTGTCTAAGGCAAATCATTGCTTTAACATTGTCCTCCAGGGTATCACGCTTGGAGTCCCACCATCAAACCTTTCAGTGCCTTGCAAACACAGGACGAGCTCTGTCAAAATCAAGATGCCCAGCCACCTAGCACTATTCTTCACACAAAAGCCACTTGGAACGTCACAGAGACAGTGGGGATAGAACTCACATCCCAAAGGCACAGTACATTATCCCTTCAGCTCAAGGAGAACCTCCATTAGCTCTTAGCACCGAAGGGCCTATGACACATAGCTGTGTAACTCCAATTCCATCCAGCTGGGCAATGGTGAACACATACGTATAATGGCATTTCACCCCGGACGATGCCAGCTACGTTGGGATAAACCCAATGGTTTGGCTATTCCCGCACAGACTGCAAGCTGCTCCCTATATTCCTGCTACAACAAAATGGGTATATTCACCTGAGCAGCCTTTAATCTCCTCTGTAGATTGCTGGTGCTCTTCAGACAAG